>NC_088424.1:30927673-31259816 GCF_034236695.1 Oncorhynchus nerka | reverse complement strand
CTCCCTCTCTGTCTCCCTCTGTCTGTCTATCTCCTCTCTCTCTGACTCCCTCCCTCTGTCTCCCTCTGTCTGCCTGTCTCTCTCTCTCTCTCTGTCTCCCTCTCTGTCTATCTCCTCTCTCTTTACCTCCTTCGCTCTGTCTATAGGTGTCCTCTACCTGTCTGTCAGACTCCAGTCCTGAGTTGGTTGTGATGTTGTGGCCTGTGTGACAGACGCGACTGCGATATAAGCTGGTGACCTCCAGAGACTTCTCCCACGATATCTTCCTGAAGAAGAACCTGATGAGACAGCTCCTGCCGCTATGCTAAACACCGTCCCTCCTGCCTGCTTCAAAAACAGATGGGCTTTTCTTAAAAGACTCCCTCCCTCAATCCAACTATACTTTATATTTATAAACTTATGAGAGATGGTGATGATGATGATGCTGAGGATGATGATCATCACAATGATAACAATGTCTTCATCTCTCTCATTAGGCTCTAGATGTGAGTGTGTGTCCATCTGGCTACAGTGGGCTGGAAGGTGAGTTCACCCAACGACCAGGTCAGCCTCTTAATAAAAACACAAAACTACATGAAAATACCTTCACCTGTAGCTTAAACATCTCTATTTAATTTCCACAGTATTGCCATTTCCATGCTATTATGGAGGTTTAACCGTTTAAACTTTGACCCTAACAGATATAGCCATAGCTGGAGCCTGCTGGGGTTCGTGGCCGCCCTGCAAGGAGAGGGCTAAGACAAGGAGCCGCCAGTGTAACAACCCTACAACAGAGGCATGGCCTGCAGAGGACTCCAGGTGGAATTGACTGTTTCTGATATTGTCCCAGACTCTTAATTGAAATAAAGCTAATAGGGGCGGCAGGTAGCCTAGTGGTTAGAGTGTTGGGCCAGTAACCAGCAGGTAGCCTAGTGGTTAAAGTGTTGGGCCAGTAACCAGCAGGTAGCCTAGTGGTTAGAGCGTTGGGCCAGTAACCAGCAGGTAGCCTAGTGGTTAGAGCGTTGGGCCAGTAACCAGCAGGGTGCCTAGTGGTTAAAACGTTGGCCCAGTAACCAGCAGGGTGCCTAGTGGTTAGAGCGTTGGGCCAGTAACCAGCAGGGTGCCTAGTGGTTAAAGTGTTGGGCCAGTAACCAGCAGAGTGCCTAGTGGTTAGAGCGTTGGGCCAGTAACCAGCAGGGTGCCTAGTGGTTAGAGCGTTGGGCCAGTAACCAGCAGGGTGCCTAGTGGTTAGAGCGTTGGGCCAGTAACCAGCAGGGTGCCTAGTGGTTAAAGTGTTGGGCCAGTAACCAGCAGGGTGCCTAGTGGTTAGAGCGTTGGGCCAGTAACCAGCAAGGTGCCTAGTGGTTAAAGTGTTGGGCCAGTAACCAGCAGGTAGCCTAGTGGTTAGAGTGTTGGGCCAGTAACCAGCAAGTAGCCTAGTGGTTAGAGTGTTGGGTCAGTAACCAGCAGGTAGCCTAGTGGTTAGAGCGTTGGGCCAGTAACTAGCAGGTAGCCTAGTGGTTAGAGCGTTGGGCCAATAACCAGCAGGTAGCCTAGTGGTTAGAGCGTTGGACCAGTAACCAGCAGGTAGCCTAGTGGTTAGAGCGATGGACCAGTAACCAGCAGGGTGCCTAGTGGTTAGAGCGTTGGGCCAGTAACCAGCAGGAAGCCCAGTGGTTTGAGCGTTGGGCCAGTAACCAGCAGGGTGCCTAGTGGTTAGAGCGTTGGGCCAGTAACCAGCAAGTAGCCTAGTGGTTAGAGCGTTGGGTCAGTAACCAGCAGGGTGCCTAGTGGTTAGAGCGTTGGGCCGGTAACCAGCAGGTAGCCTAGTGGTTAGAGCGTTGGGTCAGTAACCAGCAGGAAGCCTAGTAGTTAGAGTGTTGGGCCAGTAACCAGCAGGTAGCCTAGTGCTTAAAGTGCTGGGCCAGTAAAAAGCAGGTAGCCTAGTGGTTAAAGTGTTGGGCCAGTAACCAGCAGGGTGCCTAGTGGTTAAAGTGTTGGGCCAGTAACCAGCAGGTAGCCTAGTGGTTAGAGTGTTGGGCCAGTAACCAGCAGGTAGCTTAGTGGTTAGAGTGTTGGGTCAGTAACCAGCAGGGTGTTTAGTGGTTAAAGTGTGTTGGGCCAGTAACCAGCAGGTAGCCTAGTGGTTAGAGTGTTGGGCCAGTAACCAGCAAGTAGCCTAGTGGTTAGAGTGTTGGGCCAGTAACCAGCAGGTAGCCTAGTGGTTAGAGCGTTGGGCCAGTAACTAGCAGGTAGCCTAGTGGTTAGAGCGTTGGGCCAGTAACCCGCAGGTAGCCTGTGGTTAGAGCGTTGGGCCAGTAACCAGCAGGTAGCCTAGTGGTTAGAGTGTTGGGCCAGTAACCAGCAAGTAGCCTAGTGGTTAGAGTGTTGGGTCAGTAACCAGCAGGTAGCCTAGTGGTTAGAGCGTTGGGCCAGTAACTAGCAGGTAGCCTAGTGGTTAGAGCGTTGGGCCAATAACCAGCAGGTAGCCTAGTGATTAGAGCGTTGGGCCAGTAACCAGCAGGTAGCCTAGTGGTTAGAGCGTTGGACCAGTAACCAGCAGGGTGCCTAGTGGTTAGAGCGTTGGGCCAGTAACCAGCAGGAAGCCCAGTGGTTTGAGCGTTGGGCCAGTAACCAGCAGGGTGCCTAGTGGTTAGAGCGTTGGGCCAGTAACCAGCAAGTAGCCTAGTGGTTAGAGCGTTGGGTCAGTAACCAGCAGGGTGCCTAGTGGTTAGAGCGTTGGGCCGGTAACCAGCAGGTAGCCTAGTGGTTAGAGCGTTGGGTCAGTAACCAGCAGGAAGCCTAGTAGTTAGAGTGTTGGGCCAGTAACCAGCAGGTAGCCTAGTGGTTAAAGTGTTGGGCCAGTAAAAAGCAGGTAGCCTAGTGGTTAAAGTGTTGGGCCAGTAACCAGCAGGGTGCCTAGTGGTTAAAGTGTTGGGCCAGTAACCAGCAGGTAGCCTAGTGGTTAGAGTGTTGGGCCAGTAACCAGCAGGTAGCTTAGTGGTTAGAGTGTTGGGTCAGTAACCAGCAGGGTGTTTAGTGGTTAAAGTGTTGGGCCAGTAACCAGCAGGTAGGCTAGTGGTTAGAGTGTTGGGCCAGTAACCAGCAGTAGCCTAGTGGTTAGAGTGTTGGGTCAGTAACCAGCAGGGTGTTTAGTGGTTAAAGTGTTGGGCCAGTAACCAGCAGGTAGGCTAGTGGTTAGAGTGTTGGGCCAGTAACCAGCAGGTAGCCTAGTGCTTAAAGTGCTGGGCCAGTAAAAAGCAGGTAGCCTAGTGGTTAAAGTGTTGGGCCAGTAACCAGCAGGGTGCCTAGTGGTTAAAGTGTTGGGCCAGTAACCAGCAGGTAGCCTAGTGGTTAGAGTGTTGGGCCAGTAACCAGCAGGTAGCTTAGTGGTTAGAGTGTTGGGTCAGTAACCAGCAGGGTGTTTAGTGGTTAAAGTGTTGGGCCAGTAACCAGCAGGTAGCCTAGTGGTTAGAGTGTTGGGCCAGTAACCAGCAAGTAGCCTAGTGGTTAGAGTGTTGGGCCAGTAACCAGCAGGTAGCCTAGTGGTTAGAGCGTTGGGCCAGTAACTAGCAGGTAGCCTAGTGGTTAGAGCGTTGGGCCAGTAACCCGCAGGTAGCCTGTGGTTAGAGCGTTGGGCCAGTAACCAGCAGGTAGCCTAGTGGTTAGAGTGTTGGGCCAGTAACCAGCAAGTAGCCTAGTGGTTAGAGTGTTGGGTCAGTAACCAGCAGGTAGCCTAGTGGTTAGAGCGTTGGGCCAGTAACTAGCAGGTAGCCTAGTGGTTAGAGCGTTGGGCCAATAACCAGCAGGTAGCCTAGTGATTAGAGCGTTGGGCCAGTAACCAGCAGGTAGCCTAGTGGTTAGAGCGTTGGACCAGTAACCAGCAGGGTGCCTAGTGGTTAGAGCGTTGGGCCAGTAACCAGCAGGAAGCCCAGTGGTTTGAGCGTTGGGCCAGTAACCAGCAGGAAGCCCAGTGGTTTGAGCGTTGGGCCAGTAACCAGCAGGGTGCCTAGTGGTTAGAGCGTTGGGCCAGTAACCAGCAAGTAGCCTAGTGGTTAGAGCGTTGGGTCAGTAACCAGCAGGGTGCCTAGTGGTTAGAGCGTTGGGCCGGTAACCAGCAGGTAGCCTAGTGGTTAGAGCGTTGGGTCAGTAACCAGCAGGAAGCCTAGTAGTTAGAGTGTTGGGCCAGTAACCAGCAGGTAGCCTAGTGGTTAAAGTGTTGGGCCAGTAAAAAGCAGGTAGCCTAGTGGTTAAAGTGTTGGGCCAGTAACCAGCAGGGTGCCTAGTGGTTAAAGTGTTGGGCCAGTAACCAGCAGGTAGCCTAGTGGTTAGAGTGTTGGGCCAGTAACCAGCAGGTAGCTTAGTGGTTAGAGTGTTGGGTCAGTAACCAGCAGGGTGTTTAGTGGTTAAAGTGTTGGGCCAGTAACCAGCAGGTAGGCTAGTGGTTAGAGTGTTGGGCCAGTAACCAGCAAGTAGCCTAGTGGTTAGAGTGTTGGGTCAGTAACCAGCAGGGTGTTTAGTGGTTAAAGTGTTGGGCCAGTAACCAGCAGGTAGGCTAGAGGTTAGAGTGTTGGGCCAGTAACCAGCAAGTAGCCTAGTGGTTAGAGTGTTGGGCCAGTAACCAGCAGGTAGCCTAGTGGTTAGAGCGTTGGGCCAGTAACTAGCAGGTAGCCTAGTGGTTAGAGCGTTGGGCCAGTAACCCGCAGGTAGCCTGTGGTTAGAGCGTTGGGCCAGTAACCAGCAGGTAGCCTAGTGGTTAGAGCGTTGGGTCAGTAACCAGCAGGAAGCCTAGTGGTTAGAGCGTTGGGCCAGTAACCAGCAGGTAGCCTAGTGGTTAGAGCGTTGGGTCAGTAACCAGCAGGTAGCCTAGTGGTTAGAGCGTTGGGCCAGTAACCAGCAGGTAGCCTAGTGGTTAGAGCGTTGGGCCAGTAACCAGCAGGTAACCTAGTGGTTAGAGTGTTGGGCCAGTAACCAGCAAGTAGCCTAGTGGTTAGAGTGTTGGGCCAGTAACCAGCAGGTAGCCTAGTGGTTAGAGCGTTGGGCCAGTAACTAGCAGGTAGCCTAGTGGTTAGAGCGTTGGGCCAGTAACCCGCAGGTAGCCTGTGGTTAGAGCGTTGGGCCAGTAACCAGCAGGTAGCCTAGTGGTTAGAGCGTTGGGTCAGTAACCAGCAGGAAGCCTAGTGGTTAGAGCGTTGGGCCAGTAACCAGCAGGTAGCCTAGTGGTTAGAGCGTTGGGTCAGTAACCAGCAGGTAGCCTAGTGGTTAGAGCGTTGGACCAGTAACCAGCAGGGTGCCTAGTGGTTAGAGCGTTGGGCCAGTAACCAGCAGGAAGCCCAGTGGTTTGAGCGTTGGGCCAGTAACCAGCAGGGTGCCTAGTGGTTAGAGCGTTGGGCCAGTAACCAGCAAGTAGCCTAGTGGTTAGAGCGTTGGGTCAGTAACCAGCAGGATGCCTAGTGGTTAGAGCGTTGGGCCGGTAACCAGCAGGTAGCCTAGTGGTTAGAGCGTTGGGTCAGTAACCAGCAGGAAGCCTAGTAGTTAGAGTGTTGGGCCAGTAACCAGCAGGTAGCCTAGTGCTTAAAGTGTTGGGCCAGTAAAAAGCAGGTAGCCTAGTGGTTAAAGTGTTGGGCCAGTAACCAGCAGGGTGCCTAGTGGTTAAAGTGTTGGGCCAGTAACCAGCAGGTAGCCTAGTGGTTAGAGTGTTGGGCCAGTAACCAGCAGGTAGCTTAGTGGTTAGAGTGTTGGGTCAGTAACCAGCAGGGTGTTTAGTGGTTAAAGTGTTGGGCCAGTAACCAGCAGGTAGCCTAGTGGTTAGAGTGTTGGGCCAGTAACCAGCAAGTAGCCTAGTGGTTAGAGTGTTGGGCCAGTAACCAGCAGGTAGCCTAGTGGTTAGAGCGTTGGGCCAGTAACTAGCAGGTAGCCTAGTGGTTAGAGCGTTGGGCCAGTAACCCGCAGGTAGCCTGTGGTTAGAGCGTTGGGCCAGTAACCAGCAGGTAGCCTAGTGGTTAGAGTGTTGGGCCAGTAACCAGCAAGTAGCCTAGTGGTTAGAGTGTTGGGTCAGTAACCAGCAGGTAGCCTAGTGGTTAGAGCGTTGGGCCAGTAACTAGCAGGTAGCCTAGTGGTTAGAGCGTTGGGCCAATAACCAGCAGGTAGCCTAGTGATTAGAGCGTTGGGCCAGTAACCAGCAGGTAGCCTAGTGGTTAGAGCGTTGGACCAGTAACCAGCAGGGTGCCTAGTGGTTAGAGCGTTGGGCCAGTAACCAGCAGGAAGCCCAGTGGTTTGAGCGTTGGGCCAGTAACCAGCAGGGTGCCTAGTGGTTAGAGCGTTGGGCCAGTAACCAGCAAGTAGCCTAGTGGTTAGAGCGTTGGGTCAGTAACCAGCAGGGTGCCTAGTGGTTAGAGCGTTGGGCCGGTAACCAGCAGGTAGCCTAGTGGTTAGAGCGTTGGGTCAGTAACCAGCAGGAAGCCTAGTAGTTAGAGTGTTGGGCCAGTAACCAGCAGGTAGCCTAGTGGTTAAAGTGTTGGGCCAGTAAAAAGCAGGTAGCCTAGTGGTTAAAGTGTTGGGCCAGTAACCAGCAGGGTGCCTAGTGGTTAAAGTGTTGGGCCAGTAACCAGCAGGTAGCCTAGTGGTTAGAGTGTTGGGCCAGTAACCAGCTGGTAGCTTAGTGGTTAGAGTGTTGGGTCAGTAACCAGCAGGGTGTTTAGTGGTTAAAGTGTTGGGCCAGTAACCAGCAGGTAGGCTAGTGGTTAGAGTGTTGGGCCAGTAACCAGCAAGTAGCCTAGTGGTTAGAGTGTTGGGTCAGTAACCAGCAGGGTGTTTAGTGGTTAAAGTGTTGGGCCAGTAACCAGCAGGTAGGCTAGTGGTTAGAGTGTTGGGCCAGTAACCAGCAGGTAGCCTAGTGCTTAAAGTGCTGGGCCAGTAAAAAGCAGGTAGCCTAGTGGTTAAAGTGTTGGGCCAGTAACCAGCAGGGTGCCTAGTGGTTAAAGTGTTGGGCCAGTAACCAGCAGGTAGCCTAGTGGTTAGAGTGTTGGGCCAGTAACCAGCAGGTAGCTTAGTGGTTAGAGTGTTGGGTCAGTAACCAGCAGGGTGTTTAGTGGTTAAAGTGTTGGGCCAGTAACCAGCAGGTAGCCTAGTGGTTAGAGTGTTGGGCCAGTAACCAGCAAGTAGCCTAGTGGTTAGAGTGTTGGGCCAGTAACCAGCAGGTAGCCTAGTGGTTAGAGCGTTGGGCCAGTAACTAGCAGGTAGCCTAGTGGTTAGAGCGTTGGGCCAGTAACCCGCAGGTAGCCTGTGGTTAGAGCGTTGGGCCAGTAACCAGCAGGTAGCCTAGTGGTTAGAGTGTTGGGCCAGTAACCAGCAAGTAGCCTAGTGGTTAGAGTGTTGGGTCAGTAACCAGCAGGTAGCCTAGTGGTTAGAGTGTTGGGCCAGTAACTAGCAGGTAGCCTAGTGGTTAGAGCGTTGGGCCAATAACCAGCAGGTAGCCTAGTGATTAGAGCGTTGGGCCAGTAACCAGCAGGTAGCCTAGTGGTTAGAGCGTTGGACCAGTAACCAGCAGGGTGCCTAGTGGTTAGAGCGTTGGGCCAGTAACCAGCAGGAAGCCCAGTGGTTTGAGCGTTGGGCCAGTAACCAGCAGGGTGCCTAGTGGTTAGAGCGTTGGGCCAGTAACCAGCAAGTAGCCTAGTGGTTAGAGCGTTGGGTCAGTAACCAGCAGGGTGCCTAGTGGTTAGAGCGTTGGGCCGGTAACCAGCAGGTAGCCTAGTGGTTAGAGCGTTGGGTCAGTAACCAGCAGGAAGCCTAGTAGTTAGAGTGTTGGGCCAGTAACCAGCAGGGTGCCTAGTGGTTAAAGTGTTGGGCCAGTAACCAGCAGGTAGCCTAGTGGTTAGAGTGTTGGGCCAGTAACCAGCAGGTAGCTTAGTGGTTAGAGTGTTGGGTCAGTAACCAGCAGGGTGTTTAGTGGTTAAAGTGTTGGGCCAGTAACCAGCAGGTAGGCTAGTGGTTAGAGTGTTGGGCCAGTAACCAGCAAGTAGCCTAGTGGTTAGAGTGTTGGGTCAGTAACCAGCAGGGTGTTTAGTGGTTAAAGTGTTGGGCCAGTAACCAGCAGGTAGGCTAGTGGTTAGAGTGTTGGGCCAGTAACCAGCAAGTAGCCTAGTGGTTAGAGTGTTGGGCCAGTAACCAGCAGGTAGCCTAGTGGTTAGAGCGTTGGGCCAGTAACTAGCAGGTAGCCTAGTGGTTAGAGCGTTGGGCCAGTAACCCGCAGGTAGCCTGTGGTTAGAGCGTTGGGCCAGTAACCAGCAGGTAGCCTAGTGGTTAGAGCGTTGGGTCAGTAACCAGCAGGAAGCCTAGTGGTTAGAGCGTTGGGCCAGTAACCAGCAGGTAGCCTAGTGGTTAGAGCGTTGGGTCAGTAACCAGCAGGTAGCCTAGTGGTTAGAGCGTTGGGCCAGTAACCAGCAGGTAGCCTAGTGGTTAGAGCGTTGGGCCAGTAACCAGCAGGTAACCTAGTGGTTAGAGTGTTGGGCCAGTAACCAGCAAGTAGCCTAGTGGTTAGAGTGTTGGGCCAGTAACCAGCAGGTAGCCTAGTGGTTAGAGCGTTGGGCCAGTAACTAGCAGGTAGCCTAGTGGTTAGAGCGTTGGGCCAGTAACCCGCAGGTAGCCTGTGGTTAGAGCGTTGGGCCAGTAACCAGCAGGTAGCCTAGTGGTTAGAGCGTTGGGTCAGTAACCAGCAGGAAGCCTAGTGGTTAGAGCGTTGGGCCAGTAACCAGCAGGTAGCCTAGTGGTTAGAGCGTTGGGTCAGTAACCAGCAGGTAGCCTAGTGGTTAGAGCGTTGGACCAGTAACCAGCAGGGTGCCTAGTGGTTAGAGCGTTGGGCCAGTAACCAGCAGGAAGCCCAGTGGTTTGAGCGTTGGGCCAGTAACCAGCAGGGTGCCTAGTGGTTAGAGCGTTGGGCCAGTAACCAGCAAGTAGCCTAGTGGTTAGAGCGTTGGGTCAGTAACCAGCAGGGTGCCTAGTGGTTAGAGCGTTGGGCCGGTAACCAGCAGGTAGCCTAGTGGTTAGAGCGTTGGGTCAGTAACCAGCAGGAAGCCTAGTAGTTAGAGTGTTGGGCCAGTAACCAGCAGGTAGCCTAGTGCTTAAAGTGTTGGGCCAGTAAAAAGCAGGTAGCCTAGTGGTTAAAGTGTTGGGCCAGTAACCAGCAGGGTGCCTAGTGGTTAAAGTGTTGGGCCAGTAACCAGCAGGTAGCCTAGTGGTTAGAGTGTTGGGCCAGTAACCAGCAGGTAGCTTAGTGGTTAGAGTGTTGGGTCAGTAACCAGCAGGGTGTTTAGTGGTTAAAGTGTTGGGCCAGTAACCAGCAGGTAGCCTAGTGGTTAGAGTGTTGGGCCAGTAACCAGCAAGTAGCCTAGTGGTTAGAGTGTTGGGCCAGTAACCAGCAGGTAGCCTAGTGGTTAGAGCGTTGGGCCAGTAACTAGCAGGTAGCCTAGTGGTTAGAGCGTTGGGCCAGTAACCCGCAGGTAGCCTGTGGTTAGAGCGTTGGGCCAGTAACCAGCAGGTAGCCTAGTGGTTAGAGTGTTGGGCCAGTAACCAGCAAGTAGCCTAGTGGTTAGAGTGTTGGGTCAGTAACCAGCAGGTAGCCTAGTGGTTAGAGCGTTGGGCCAGTAACTAGCAGGTAGCCTAGTGGTTAGAGCGTTGGGCCAGTAACCAGCAGGTAGGCTAGTGGTTAGAGCGTTGGGCCAGTAACCAGCAGGTAGGCTAGTGGTTAGAGTGTTGGGCCAGTAACCAGCAAGTAGCCTAGTGGTTAGAGTGTTGGGTCAGTAACCAGCAGGGTGTTTAGTGGTTAAAGTGTTGGGCCAGTAACCAGCAGGTAGGCTAGTGGTTAGAGTGTTGGGCCAGTAACCAGCAAGTAGCCTAGTGGTTAGAGTGTTGGGCCAGTAACCAGCAGGTAGCCTAGTGGTTAGAGCGTTGGGCCAGTAACTAGCAGGTAGCCTAGTGGTTAGAGCGTTGGGCCAGTAACCCGCAGGTAGCCTGTGGTTAGAGCGTTGGGCCAGTAACCAGCAGGTAGCCTAGTGGTTAGAGCGTTGGGTCAGTAACCAGCAGGAAGCCTAGTGGTTAGAGCGTTGGGCCAGTAACCAGCAGGTAGCCTAGTGGTTAGAGCGTTGGGTCAGTAACCAGCAGGTAGCCTAGTGGTTAGAGCGTTGGGCCAGTAACCAGCAGGTAGCCTAGTGGTTAGAGCGTTGGGCCAGTAACCAGCAGGTAACCTAGTGGTTAGAGCGTTGGGCCAGTAACCAGCAGGGTGGTTAGAGCGTTGGGCCAGTAACCAGCAGGGTGCCTAGTGGTTAGAGTGTTGGGCCAGTAACCAGCAGGGTGCCTAGTGGTTAACGTGTTGGGCCAGTAACCAGCAGGGTGCCTAGTGGTTAGAGTGTTGGGCCAGTAACCAGCAGGGTGCCTAGTGGTTAAAGTGTTGGGCCAGTAACCAGCAGGTAGCCTAGTGGTTAGAGTGTTGGGCCAGTAACTGAAAGGTTGTTACATCGAATCCCTGAGCTGACAAAGTATAAATATGTTGTTCTGCCCCTGAACAATGCAGTTAACCCACTGTTCCTAAGCCATCATTGTAAATAAGAATTTGGTCTTAACTGACTTGCCTAGTAAAATAATTGGAAGTGTTGTGCCTGTGTTACAGTATGTTTTCATTGTTGAGTCTTTTATAGTGACAGTGAGATAACTGAGGAGATAAAACATATTCTGCGCATGTGACAAATAAAACAAAATGATTTGATAATCGAGAATATCTTTAACTGTTTTTATTTCTGAACAAACTTTTTGACCCTCATCTTTCTGTCCAGATAAAAATACAGAGTTGGTAACATAATGAACATCATTGGTATTCACTCCTATTTCCTGATGTAGTTTTGAAATCTGTGCCCCCTGCCGCGCTGTGACCCGTCTGGCTGGTGACATCAACAGCGTTGGTTCTGGGAGGAGGAGCCAAGGCAGGCGGCTCCCCCATCTGGCTGGGGGTTGTCACATGACCGTCGGCGCGTCTTACTTCCTGACTGACAGGAAGACCACGTTCCCCAGCAACTCCAGGCCCCGTCCGTCGTGGAACCTTTCAGGCGACAGAATGCCAGGCTGTGTTACCCACTCATCTAAGTCTCTACACATACTAACTGAATAGCATAGTTACTGTAGTAAGGTGTGGCACTTGCTGTCATCTGAGGGCAGATATAAGTAACTGCATATAATAGCACTGTTACGCCCACCTTTCCTGAGGGTTTCCTCGCAGGCTTCCCCTCCGAAACCCTGCTTGCAGATGCAGTGGCAGGAGGTCTGGGAGAGGACAGGGATGCCGTCATGCCTGCAGGGGGCACAGCGACAGGAGTTGAACTGGAGCAGATACTCCTCCCACGCCCTCCTCAGGTGGGCCGGCCGTGCCCCCACGTGGTCCCCCGCTGTGCTCAGACGCACCAGCTCAAATATGGGCAGGGTCTGGGGAGAGGGGGGAGAGGAGGGAAGAGGCGACCATGCTTGATGAGTTACTTAATGTGTTTGTGCATATTGAATGTACTATGTTTGAATGCACTGTAGATAAAGTAAACACGTAAAAGTACCATGTTTCAAGTAGCATGCACAGATGTAATGTCCAGCACCATCTGTGTGCTGAATACACAATGTATATATACACTGGTTGACTGGCACTCCCCCACCATTGTAAAAAATATTCTGGAAGCTATAGAAATGCATTTATGAATGTCTACATTTGTTTTTGTCATGTTTATTTTATTACAGACTTTTAAATAATGTTATGTGAGCTAAACATACAGTATATACACAAACATTTCTTAAAGTAACATTTTCTGAAAGTTCTAATGTTACTGTACCCACTACAACAACAACAACAAATTGTCCTTGAAACATTTAATTGAAATACTGTAGAATTCTATTCATTCCTATGGAGGACTGCTTCTACTGGGGAGTGCCAATATGGCTGACTGCTGGCTTCAAAGCCTCTCAATGGCCAATACATCGCATCAGCAATCCAGGGTTTATATACATCATTGGCTATATACAGTGTGTTTAGGTATATCTGTAAGTAAATGCTATTATACCTCAAACTCGATGAGCGTTGGGTTGTACTTGAGAGAAAGGCCCCACTTCCTGTATGTGTCAGGGTCCTTGATGGCCAGCAGACCCCCACTACTTCCTGTACTGCCCCCCTTCACCAGCGTCACAATGTCCTTGATCATACTGGAGCTGCCATACATCTCTGGGTTACAGAGGGAAATCCTCAATTATCCACCTGGGTCCATCTCAATTCAGTAAACTCTGGAAGTAAACTGCAATTCCAGTATACTTACTGAATGAACTCTTTTGAAATGGAATAGACCCTATCCCTGTTACCCACAATTGCTCTAACTGAATGCTACTACCAGAAAGTCAGAAAGTTGAACAACAATATACATTTGAAATGAGCTAGAAATGTGGTGTTGTTAGAAAAAGTAGGAAATGTTAACCAAGCTGTCCTTTGGTATCTGGTGTTGGTAGAAAAAGTAGGAAATGTTAACTAAGCTGTCCTTTGGTATCTGGTGTTGGTAGAAAAAGTAGGAAATGTTACCCAAGGTGTCCTTTGGTATCTGGTGTTGGTAGAAAATAGGAAATGTTAATTAAGGTGTCCTTTGGTATCTGGTGTTGGTAGAAAAAGTAGGAAATGTTACCCAAGGTGTCCTTTGGTATCTGGTGTTGATAGAAAAAGTAGGAAATGTTAACTAAGCTGTCCTTTGGTATCTGGTGTTGGTAGAAAAAGTAGGAAATGTTACCCAAGGTGTCCTTTGGTATCTGGTGTTGGTAGAAAAAGTAGGAAATGTTAACTAAGCTGTCCTTTGGTATCTGGTGTTGGTAGAAAAAGTAGGAAATGTTACCCAAGGTGTCCTTTGGTATCTGGTGTTGGTAGAAAAAGTAGGAAATGTTAACTAAGGTGTCCTTTGGTATCTGGTGTTGGTAGAAAAAGTAGGAAATGTTACCCAAGGTGTCCTTTGGTATCTGGTGTTGGTAGAAAAAGTAGGAAATGTTACCCAAGGTGTCCTTTGCTAGATAAGGTCGGTTGGGACGATCACACACCTTTTTCATAAGAGCCGGTGCCTTTGCAACCTTTGATTTCAAGTTTGCCTCCAACTTCTACCTGCTTCGTCTTGCCTATAGGACTGCTTATGCCAATGGATCCACCCAAACACCCTTTAAGTTGTTCCGCATCAATCTCTGTTAAAAGTCAAGAGCAAAAACAAGTTTTGGAATAAGCATTAAATTCACACAGAAATGGACTCTTCAAATATACCGTTGACTATAATAACTCACATGATAATATTATATGGTTCCTTCCAAAATATAGAAAGGTCTAAAAATCCTTCACACTTTTTCCACCACTGACCCAGTCTGAAACCTCGCTCACTCATTCAACGACAGCATCACAGAAATAAAAAAAGACACCATACTAGATGTTTTCATGGCGGTTGTGTTGACGACCGCCACATACTCCAGGGTCCCTCCCATGATGCCCTGGGTGACGTAGTGCGTTCCGTATGTGTTGAGGAAGCGGGAGTACAGGCCAAAGTCATACTTCTCCTCAGGAAGCTCCATGAGGGACAGGTACATGTCTTCATGAAGCATCAGCCCCTCGCTCCTCATCTTAAACTGGGCCGTCTGAACCTTAGACTGCAACCTGATGAAGCCAAGTTCCTGAGGGACAAAGGAGAACACATAACCAGAACTATATTTGTATAGCGCTTTTCAGCTTCATACATGCTCAAATGAGAAATATAGGACTCAGGGGTTTCATTTCAGGATGGATGTTTACGTCCCATCTGTTCTCGTTAACTACCCTTCGTGGATCTGAGAAAACAAGGTTGTAGGCAATAGCCTCCTGGAATAAAACGCAGCCAGGGACTAACTACAGTTGTGTTCCCTGGGTATAAAGAGGCTGTTTCGGGGGTATTATTTAAGACGTATTCTCTTACCTGATCGGTGTATTTTGTTAGATTTGTTAGTAACTCAGACTCCACATTCCCTGATACTCCAAACTCCACGTACTGAATCCCAACAGTAACACCCAGATTAAAAGAATCTTCCGTCTTTCTGGCTTTCAGTAATGTGGCCATATCTTCATAATACTCTGAGGAGCCTTCAGAAGTGGCCTGGGCCTAGAATAACGCAAGAATAACAAAACACATATGACTTTTTTCAAATGTCATTGATAAATTGAGCATTGTAAAAAGTGTACATTTTGTGTCATGACGATGCATACAGTACAGTACCGTACCATGAAGCGGTATGTATGGAAGTTGTAGGGTTTACGATAGTTTTTCTCATCCTCGTTATAATGTAAATTCTCACAGAAGGGATCATAGATGAGTTTTCTCCATTCTCCATTGTAGACATATTCACACTGTCCTCCATAGTATTGTGGGTCAAGAACGTGGTCCACAAATTCTCCTGTCAGTATGTTAAAGCTAGGAACATAAAGAGCAATACTTTGTTGTTGTTTCAAATGAGGTGTGTGTGTGTGTGTGTGTGTGTGCAGCACAAACAGCAACATGTCTTTTGTGTGTCAGATGCATCCTGTTGTTCCCACTTATTATGACTGTTGATGACCCCTGTCCTCTGACCCCTGCTTACCCCTGAGTGCCTCGGCCAGCTCCAGGGATGGGTAGCAGTGTGGAACACTTGTCCTGTCTGTCGTCCACCTGCTCACAGTCCGTCTCATCAGACTCGTCGTCACAGTCGACCTCACCGTTACAGCGAAGCGCCTGGCTCACACAACGACCTAAGTACGGATGGATGCACGCACACACGCACACACACACACACACGCTCGTTACAAGCACGTATGCACACACACACCCATATGAAAACCACATGAAACATTTGGAGACAAAAGAAGACTCAACACATTGTACGCTTGGCTTGAGGTTGGAGGTGATGTAAATTGTGTACTTACCTGTGGCATTGCAGGTGAATCTTTCTCCACAGATGTCTGGTTCCCAACACACTGCCTGTGCTGTGGGGCATGCCAGCTCTTCCCACTGACTATCCAAACATGGTCTCCCACCAAACTGGGACGCTTTCTCCATGTAACGGAAACGAAACTGGGCAATATAAATAATGAACACAAATATGAGAATTGTTTTAGTGGAACAACAGATCATTGTGTATCATAGAAACTATAGTTTACTATTTAGTCCCAAGCCTTGAACATGAACCATATAATGAGAAGCAACCCTTTACCTTCTTGTCTGTGCAGGAGTCACAAGGGGTCCATGACGACCACATTTTCATCTTACAGTTGATAGGAGCTGGTTTGTTGACACTTCTGACCCTCCTAATAGCAGATTGCCCTGTTCTTCAGTCAAATACAAATACCATTACAGTTTCAAGCTTCACGGACATTTTAGATTGAAGTAGAGCGATTCCACAACAGCGGGAGCAGAAAATATTTTTGTTATCTTAGAATTTCTGTCAATTCTCCCATAGAAATGTAATTGGGAGGAGGTATGTGTGATATGCTTTACATATTTACATCACAATTTTTTATTTTTTTTATCATGGTGAAAGTTGCCATTATTGGTGTTTTTAGACCTATACATGCCTATACGTGATCTGTGAACCGTACACGATACTGACAACATCTGGGTGTCATTATACCCCTGATAAGTGTGCTCTAACATATGGACTATGTCTAGATTCTGAAATACACATTTTCACACAAATTTATTCTACATAAAAAAAATATTCATATAAATATCTCAAAACTATTATTTTGGATTTTGTTCATTTTAAGTACAAGTAGATCACATTTCCAAAGTGGGCTCTGCTAATTCTGAAATTGTGACCAATTTTATGAACACCAGCAATACTGTAAATGGTAAATGATTTCTAAGGGCACGCCCTCTGCTGGTGATTTGCTGAATATGCAATCCTAAAGGAGGGCTGTGATTGGTTATATGTATAAAATGGGTCATATCATTAAAAGTACCAGAGCCACTCTGGAAATGTGATGGGTTTGAAGAGTGTATTGTTTCAAAAAAAGCTTCATCAAAAAAGGGTAAATAAATTCATGTGAACGTGTATTTCAGTATCTAGACATACTCCATATGATAGAGTACATTATAAGGAGTATAATGACACCCAGATGTTGTCTGTATCATGTACGGGTCACATATTATATGGTCTGACAGGAGGCATAACCCGAAAGGTCGCTGGTTCAAATCGCAGACTAGTCTAACGATGTGCCCATGAGCAAGGCTCTTTACCCTAGTTGCTCTGGATAAGCGTGTCTGTAAAATGCATGCACACCGCATCAAGCCAGCTCTGAAATGTACACAAATACCTGCACTATACTGCATTTAAATATATTCATACTGATAATACACATCAGCTGTATACAGTACCCATTCTCTTATAGCTCTATGCTCATTCTACCTAGTTGTACATAATGTGTGTAAACTGTCTGTATTCTGTCTCTAAATGATCATGATTTTCTCAAAAATGTTTTGTGATACAAATGTAAAAAGTGTTTCAGTCATTCTACCTCCCAATGAAGTTTCAGTGTGAGAATTGCCAGAACAATCTGAGATACCGGTAATAGTTTCTGCTCCTGCTGGAATCACCCAGTAGTAGTAAATAAAAGTAGTAGTATTTGTGGTAAAAACTACAGAAATCTACCTGGTTTCAGCCATATTCCACGAGTACTCCGTTGCATCTACAGTGAGAGATTTGTTTAAAACCAGCAGCAGAAGGCAGGAGCCCAATAATACACATATCAGTCTATTCATATTAGAAATAAAAGAGCTCCTTGATGAAAATGAGCTCATGTTAAGCTTTGTTTAGATGACTGATAGTTGTCATCCTGGGGTAAGTACACTCATGTCATAAGAGGCCACAGTAAATGATTGATCAAGGGTAAACATGCTCCAACAGTTGGGAAATATATTTTTCGTAATATCACACACATAGGCCTACACAAGCACACCACATCCTGGCCCACTCACTTCCAAAATTCGTAGTACAAAACACACACACAGGTCGTTCCATGAATAGAGCATATTTTGAGAAGTGTAACTTGGTCCAACTAACTTCACCTCATTTTAATGTTCTGTCACAAAGAGCACATGTTCAACTTTACACAAAAAAACATGTTTGGGGGAATGTAAGCGTGTTATGTGCAGCGTGGAGGGGAAATTGATGTGTTAAAACATTTGTAGACTTTATGGGTAACAGGGTTGACGTGATATTATGTTGTACACGCTCAGTCAATCAAAAAACAACATTTAAAGAACTATTTCACTTTGTCAAAGCAACAATAACTAGGGCTTTACAATGATGGTGAAAATGTTTGAGGGCATGCATTTCCATTGTTAGAGCGGTCACTCGACTATTTTGTCAATATAATAGGCAACGTTTGAGCCATGGATAACTGCCTGCATAAAGCGTGTCTGAAGTGGGCGTGTCAACAGAAGTGGGAGGCTCAACAGTGGGTGTATGGAACGCAGATCAGCTAACTGTGCAGATTTATTGTCACGCAAGACTATTTTGCATGGCTCTTCTCCAGGTACGCCGACAGTGGCGGACGAACATCTGAGCCCAAGGTATGCTGACTTCCTGCTCTTGTTCTGGGAAGAGTGGAGGCTGATACACATGGAGCACTCGAAAGGGGAGAGTCCCGTGGTCAAACAGGGAAGAGTGTCCAGTCGTACTCCACCCAGACCAGTTGTCAGCTCCAGGTAGTGGGGTTGGTTGAGACGAGGCATATTAAACTTGTTTCCAGAGCTTGGTTCGCTCACTCCGACTGGCCGTTGGATTGGGGATGGAATCCGGAGGACAGGCTGGCCGACGACCCAATAAGGGTGCAGAACGCCTTCCAGAACCGAGACGAGAACTGAGGACCCCGGACGGAGACCATGTCCACCGGGAGTCCATAGATCCGGAAGACATGCTGCACCATGAGCTGGGGTGTCTCTTTGGCAGAGAGTAGTTTGGGGAGAGGAATGAAATGGGCAGCCTTGGAAAACCAATCCACTACCGTCAGAATGACAGTGTTGCCATCAGACGGAGGGAGCCCAGTGACAAAGTCCAGGGAAATATGGGACCAGGGACAGGTAGTGGGTGAAGAAGGCCAGACGGAGCTTGCTGCAATGTCTTATTCTGAGCACAAACAGTGCATGCGGCGTCAAAGGCAGAGGCGTCAGGAACCATGGGCCACCAGAAATGTTGTCGGAGGAAGGCCAGGGTTCGACGGGAACCCGGATGACAGGTAAGCCTGGAGGAATGAGCCCATTCCATACCTGGGACTGGACTGAATTAAGGACGAACAACCGGTTAGCCGGGCCCCCCCAGGGTCAGGCTGGGAACGTTGTGCCTTACAGACCAGGGTCTCAATATCCCAGCCCACTGAAGCCACAAGGCATGAGGTAGGGAGGATGGTGTCGGGGTCAGAGGGTGTGGCAGCAGAACTGTGTAGGCGAGAGAGGGCGTCAGGTTTGACATTCTTGGACCCTGGGCGGTTGGAAATGGTGACGTTGAATCTGGTGAATAACAGAGCCCACCGGGCCTGCCTGGAGTTAAGGCACTTGGCTGTGCGGAGATGTTCCAAATTCTTATTGTCGGTCCAAACCAAAAATGGATGTTCTGCTCCTTCCAGCCAGTGCCTCCACTCTTCCAGTGCCATCTTGACCATCAGGAGTTCTCGGTCACCTACGTTGTAGCTTCTTTCTGCAGAATTGAGACAATGGGACAGGAAGGCACAGGGATGGAGCTTTTGGTCCTGGGCAGACCGATGGGACAGGATGGCCCCCACTCCAACATCAGAAGCATCGACCTCAACCACAAACTAACGGGATGGGTCCGGATGGACGAGGATTGGGGCTGTAGTGAACCGATGCTTCAGGTCCACAAAGGCTCTGTCAAAAGCTGGGGACCATGTGAACGGCACCTTGGGAGAGGTGAGTACAGAGAAGGGGGCCGCCAGGGTGCTGTAGCCTTGAATGAAACAGCGGTAGAAATTGGCAAAGACCAGGAGAAATTGCAGCTGCACCCTGGATGTAGGTTGGGGGCAATCCACTACTGCTTTCACCTTTTCATGGTCCATCTGGACATTTCCTACAGCTATGACATATCCCAGAAAGGAGATTGTAGAACGGTGGAACTCGCACTCCTCTGCTTTCACAAATAACTATTTCTCCAGGAGGCACTGAAGGACTTGTCGAACATGGAGGACGTGTTCTTGGGCAGAATGGGGGGAAAAAACAGGACATCGTCGAGGTAGACGAACACAAAACGATTTAACATGTCCCGGAGCACATCGTTTACCGGGGCCTGGAAGACACCTGGTGAGACCAAAAGGCATGACCAGGTACTCATCATGTCTACTGGCAGTGTTTAAAGCTGCCTTCCACTCATCTCCTTTGCGTATACGAACCAGGTGGTAGGCATTCCCGAAGGTCCAGCTTGGAAAAGATGTTAGCCCCCTGGAGAGGTTCGAAAACCGAGGAGAGGAGTGGTAGGGGGTAACGATTCTTGATAGTTATGTCATTAAGACCCAGGTAGTCAATGCACAGACGCAGGGTCTTGTCCTTTTCCACAAAGAAAAACCGTGTGCTGGCAGGGGATGCAGAAGAATGGATGCTTCCAGCAGCCAGAGTCCTCAATATGCTACGTCACTTTAAGGCAATGGGAATTAAAGAATGGACTAAAACCCAGGCTTAAACTCGTGGTCCAATCAATACCGGGTTTGTGTTTTTGGAACCAGGAAAATCCCAAAACAGGAACATGGAGGGGGGGGGATAATAATAATACATAAATAAATGAAAGCTTTTTTGACTCAATATGAAACCCGCAGATTAACGGGAACAGTGCTGTGGGTAACTCTTCCAATGGAGCGACCATCCAGTGCTCTAGCGTCCATGGGAACAGAGAGGAGTTGAGTGGGGATACCTAATTCAGAAACTAGGGTAGCATCCATAAAGCTCTCATCTGCCCCAGAGTGACTTAGACTGGTCTCCCCACAGGAGTATCACACAAACAAAGGAGTGCGGATGATGGGAATTAGAGAATTCTTGTACTTACTTAAATAGGTCTCTTAACAGGGCAGGTGGCTATATAATGTCCCACAGCCACACAGTACAGACAACAGTTGGAGCTCACACTGTGAGAACATTCCCTAGGTGACAATTTAGCTCTGCCCAGTTGCATAGGCTCAGGAGTAACCGACTCAGCCGTCGCCGGTGATTCGAGGGAACTCAGGTGGCTTTGGCGCTTCTCGGAAATGCACACTTAGGGGATTTCTGGATTCCTTCGGAGGTGAGCAAGCAGCGGATGGACGAATGTTCTCGAGACCTGACCTCCTTTCACGCTAGCATTCTCGTAGACATCCATCAATCCTAATCGTGAGGGCGATGAGGGAATCGAGGTCCAATGGTAACTCCCGAGCTGCGAGCTTGTCCTTTATTTCCTCGGGCAGTCCGTGAAAGAAGGTATCGAACAGAGCCTCCGAATTCCAGGCACTCTCGGCGGCCAATGTGCGAACATATACTGTGTAGTCTGTCACACTACGGAGCTCTGATGTACCTTCAGTCGTTTCCTCCGCCATGAAATCTTCCAAGTTATGGCAAACGGCGGATTGTTGTTCCCAAACCCCAGGAGAGCGCCCTTCCGGACATTAGCATAATTAGATATGCTATCTTCGATCAATCCAAAGGGAATGAATATGGCTGAAGCTCAAAAATGAGGGAGCACTGGGAAAGAAACGCCAGGCAGGTTCCAGGATCGCCAGAATATCGCTCCGGAGGAGGTAGGCGGGGTTCTCGGAGAGCCGGGGTAGGCTGAACAAACCCTCCACTAGTAGGGAAGTTACTTAGTGGCTGGGAGGTCTCAGATGTGGAATGCTGTCTGCGAGCTAATTCACGGAATTGCTCCGTTAATGCCTTGAACCCCTGGACGTGGCGTTCCGCCAGAGATTGGAACGCCTCCATCAGGTTCTGAAGTAGCTCCTCCTGTTTCTTAATGGTAGCTCCCTGCAGGGAGACAGCGTGACGGAGCTGGTCCAAGTCTGCTGGGTCTGTCATGGCCAGTTCGTTTGATAACGACACATTGGAGGCAGATGGTTTGAGTTCTGATATTTATTATAATCCAAGGCGTAGGCAAAAGGCAGGTCAGGACAGGCCGCAGGCAGCTTCGAGGTCAGGGGCAGGCAGAATGGTCAGGCAGGCGAGAACAGAGTCAGGACAGGCAAAGGTCAGACCCAGGAGGACGAGAAAAACAGAGACTGGGGAAAACCAGGAGCTAGTAGAAAAATGCTGGTTGACTTGGCAAACAAGACGAACTGGCACAGACAGAAAACACAGGTATAAATACACAGAGGATAATGGGGAAGATGGGCGACACCTGGATGGGGGTGGAGACGAGTACAGGTGAAACAGAACAGGATGTGGCAATATGTTGCACTAAAATACTAAATAAGTCATTGCTAACCAGAATAATGTCATACATCGATACAAATGAATGATTCGATCTAGTTGACATTGATAAAGTGGTCGCTGTCATCTCTGCTTCTTTCGCGGTGCAAAGAGGTTTAGGAGAAAATGCAATAACAAAACAAACAACAAACAGAAAGATTTTCTGTGCAAAATGTTCAAATGATATCAGTTTTACCAGTTGTAAGAAAATACAAACCTGTGAAAACGACCCAAAATCATGTTTTTGATAAGATCTCAGTTCCGCTTGGATGCATGCATATTTTATGTGGTTGAAATAACTCGGCGGTTGAAATAGGCTACTATCAGCTTTTATTACTCAGATAAAGATAGCACCTCTACAGACAGACGTGAGCATTTGCATTCTCTCAAGTTGCTGAAAGAAATAAATCACATTTCTCCACTCTTGTTCCCAAGTAAAACATTTGGTGTATCATTTTATCCTGCTGCAAGAAATGTTGATTTCTGCAGGAGGTAATATTAAGGCTATGTGAGAGGTTATAGACCTACAGTGTCCAGATTTCAGTTTCTATTTAACCCGTCCGAAAATTAGCCTACAGTTCCCTTGACGTGGCATAGGTTTATTTGAAGGTCCGTTCGGTGACTCAACATTTTATAGTGCCTCACAACCATCACGTAGGCTATAACAACCTGCACTGCTATCATCCTTTTACCATTACACCAAATCTTTCCAAAACATTACTTTTCTGGCCCTCCCTTCTCTTTTTTTTCAACTCGACATTTCGCAAGTTAACTTGTTCTGCCCGTTCTCAAAAGCATTTGGCGATAAACGTGTTGGCTATTTGGCACGGTATAGTTTGGCCCTAATGCCACATTGCCTAAAATAATGAAATAAGAGGTATTGTTTCTCTTTATTCAACCCGAACTTTATCCAGACAATATTTCATAACCCTAAACCCACCCTCCCCGCTGGCACTGCGGGTTACGAGTCAACCCGCTGTTGATCTACCCACTTGTTTTGCAATGCACACTTTCTGACACACTCCCAAGTATGCAGTTCCCATACTTCCAAGCTTTGGCTATAAAGGCCCAGATTTCTGTAGAGGAGGTATTGTTCCTATGGCACTAAACCTTGTATTTAGCCTATAATATAACTATAATACCATACAATTGGCATTTATCCTACAATCAATACACTAGATATCATTGCGACTAATTAAAACACAGGTCCTTATAGAACACTAAAATCTGATAAAATCTACGTTTGAAGAAAATTACACTTTCTTCGCGTGCACACGTGACATCATTCAATAAGGTCATGCGCACATCTGCGCAGGATTATTGCGGTATCTCTCTATTTGTTTGCAACTTCAGAGAGTTCAGAAATCAGTTTATCAGAGAATGCGTTCTATTTTTGGCGGCTACGTCGACATAATGAGACAGTGAACTGGAACGTGTCCAATTGCGTAAAATAACTACATTTGGATTGACAGTTGATGAAAGTAACGAGGAACAATGGAACAGGTAATGAAATTCGAGATGATCTATTGCTGCCCCTATTGATCTGTTTGCATATCTGTTGGATGTTGTTATCTTTGCTCTTTGCAAGGTCAACTCGCGATTTATCTGAAACTGATTGCACTTGGTTTTCTGTCTGCACAACAAACAGTATTTTAGTATACTATGAAACAACTGAGTTGTACATGTTATCTGTTGTACCATCCATGAACAACTGGTGCCTTATAATAATTATCCTTGTGTTATCCATATAATTAGTTGAACGCACACACTGTTATATGCTGAGGTAGAAACGATTATTACTTTCAAACAATTGTAGCCTGTTTTTAAGCATTGTTAACTAATCACTATAGTGATCTCATTGATCCTAGGAGGGACCAATCAATGTCAAAGCTCTGAGGGCCAAGTTTCAGGAGGAAGCCAGAGCCCAGGCTCAAGCCCAGGACCAACACCGACCTGCCATTGCTGAGAAGCCCAGACGGCTCCCATCCACTGTTCCTGGGGAGCAGGAACAAACCTGTCATCCCCAGGATGGAGCCCTGATGAGCTCCATCCACTCTGCTGTGGAGAACAAACCTGTCATCCCCAGGGTCATCTTCAGGGATGGGACCAGGGTGTCTGGGGGCAAA
Source organism: Oncorhynchus nerka (assembly GCF_034236695.1). NCBI lineage: Eukaryota > Metazoa > Chordata > Actinopteri > Salmoniformes > Salmonidae > Oncorhynchus > Oncorhynchus nerka. The sequence continues at coordinate 31,236,229 of NC_088424.1, read as the reverse complement.
TGGCCTGTCTCCTTCCCTGCACTTGTACTGCAGGCCATCCCACCAAAACCACCAACACCACCACACCAGAACCGTCTCCACAATGGTGCAAGGGACTGCACAGCGACAGCCAAGAAGTCCTTCAAAGACCGCCACCTGCCTCTCGTACTGCCTGGCCTGCCTTTGAAGGAGCAGAAAACCCATTTGCCACCTCATAAAGAGGTCCCGCCTCCAACAAAATGCAAGAAAAAGGGTTTGCTGCTCCACCACCCCTTCAAGTCAACCAAAGTCTCCAAGGTTGGCGGCGAACCTGCAGACGAGCCTGCATATGCTGGTTTGACCACCAACAGACATTCAGGAGCTCCAGTAGAGGGGCTTGTGATGGACAGGAATAAGGCTGAAGATAGGCTGCCACTCCAGATGGAACATTCTAGCACAGAGTGCCCAACCTCCAGCCCAGACATCACCATCACCACTCCGTTAGAAGGCCCAGGTGAAGACTTATCCTCTATGGTTAGTATCTTCAGCACGTTGGAGAAAGGCAAGAAACGGTTCTCACCTAAGCACCTGTTGGTGTACGCCAGGCCCAAGAGCCTGCGTTCCAATGGGGTCCATCTCTCAGACCATAGCTTTACCATGGACAAGGGAGTTCATCTGCCCTCTACAGATTATGAGAGTCATGCCCCAGAACATGACCTTCCAGCCCCTTTGCCTGTCTGTCTCCCGCACCTCCCTTGTGTTTCAGCTCTGCCGTTCAAGATGAATGACTCTTCCCGCAGTAAGTCATCTCAGATTCAGAACAATTTTGTGATGTGGTCATTTTGTATGGTCATTCTCATGTTCTGCTACAATAGTGTTCGAGTTAATGAGGTATGATTGCATAGTTGAGATACAATTGCTCTCTTCATTTTCTTAGGACTAGAGACTGCATCAGAGAAACAGTTTGGCCGGGATAGAGCAGAGCTTCTGCTTGTAAAATCTGATGGACTTCCCCCTCCTCATCCAGCCAGGAAACTTCTACCTGACCGGGGGTCTCTGGGACCTTTGCCGATGAAACCTCCAAGACCTCCAAGGGTAGATCTCAGATGTTACCACCCAACCACAAAACATCACAGAGGTACTTTCACTTCTATTTTCGACCAGTTGTGGTCAATTCCACTGTAAGTGACACTGACTCAGATTTTTCACTTAAACTTAAAGAATGTATGTTGATGTAATGCAATTTACTTCAAAGATCATTTGATGTGTGCTGTTTATTGAGCTTAAGTCAAAGTCTGTTTTGTTGTTTTGCTTGCAGAGTTGACTTCAGCGGTTGAACCTGAGACATGTGAGGATCCACACTCTGAGCCTCCATCCATTGCTAATCCTGAACTGGTTGTTCCAGAGTTTCCAGACTTTGAGTTGAATTCAGAACTGGAAACTGCAGAAGGCAATGCATTTGACCTTGCAGCTCTAGAACTAGAAGCTACAGAATTTGGAACCCCTGAATATCCAGTAGATCTAGACTTGGGGGTTCCAGATTTTCTATCCCCTGAATGCGAGTTACCATCTTGTGAGCCTCCAAAAATTCCCAGCTTTGACCAACGAGCCCTGACCCTCAGCAGTCATCATGATCTAGTTATTTCAGAGTTCTTGGCTCAAACATGGGAGTTTCCAGCTTCAGTTCTAAAACCTCAAGTTGTTTCTGAGCTATCTGCTGAAATGGTGCCTGTTGAACCCTCATTCACAGAGGACACTGACCATGACTCCGCTTCGGTTGAATTTCCTCATTCAGGACTGACGTTGAGGTGAACTGCTTGAAAACTATCTTATTTTTGCAAAATACTATAGTCTGCTGAAGTGTCTCACCAGGGATTGTGTGGGGACAGAAACTACTGAGTATTTGGTGTAGTGAACTTAAGTTTAGCTCTGGGAAGTCCGTTACTCCTCTTTACACCTAACCTCTGAAATGTCCTCTCTTCTAGTGTCTGTCAACAGGAGAACTATTATGAAACCTGTGATAATGTGTATGAAGTTGTTGAGAACACTGTCAGTCAAAACTCACACAAACGTAAAGGCCCACCAAAGAGTAAGACACTACATATGTTTAATTTATTTAATTGAGAGCCCATATCATTATACCAGTATCTATAACATTTAGCCATTTTTTTGATGAGCTATTTACCCTTTGTCAAGGCCTACTCTAATTCAAAGAGGGTGTGTTTATGATTTGTTCCAAACGTTATGTTTTTCAAATTCTCTTCTAGATCCTTATGGGGACCCCCATCCAGTGGTAAGTGACACAATTTTACTGCAGAGTTTATTTCGGTAACTGAATGGTTGGTGCTGTTGTGTATAAAAAAATGTTTCTTTGTTTTCTGTTTGTATCTGAAGAAGGAGGAGCCTCGAATGCACATATGGCCCCGGAATCCATGGTATGTCGGCTCTAAACGATGGCCCAATTATTCAAATATTGTAGTTGTTGCACAGGCAAATTAACCATAAGTAAGCCAAAAAGAGATTGTATTTGAAAATACCAATTTCATACCTTAGTTACATTGATACACAATGACGCATCTCTTTTTATTTGTGGGTATACTTGGGAACAAATTTCCTTCACAATAATTTTAGCTGAATTCCTGGTGATTTAAAAAAATATATATATTCTCTTTTTTTTTGTGAGTTTACTTAACTTTGGGGGCCAAATCGCTAGTGGGTTGATTTTTGCCAAATCACTAGCGGGCCTGTTGCTGACCCCTGGTGTACATCCCCTCCATATGTATTTGGACAGTGAAGCAACCTTTTTGGGGGGGGGGGGGCTCTATACTCCAGCATTTAAAACATACACATGTTTTAAATGCTGCAGCTAACCGATCGCTGCAGCTGTACATAGTCCATCTGTAAATAGCCCACCCAATCTACCTACCTCATCCCCATATTGTTTTTATTTACTTTGCTGCTCTTTTGCACACCAGTATCACTACTTGCACACCATCATCTGCTCATCTATCACTCCAGTGTTAATCTGCTAAATTGTAATTACTTTGCTACTATGGCCTATTTATTGCCACACCTCCTCATGCCATTTGCACACACTGTATATAGACTTTCTTTTTTTCTATTGTGTTATTGACTGTACGCTTGTTTATTCCATGTAACTCTGTTGTTTCTGTCGCACTGCTTTGCTTTATCTTGGTCAGGTCGCAGTTGTAAATGAGAACTTGTTCTCAACTAGCTTACCTGGTTAAATAAAGGTGAAATATTTTTTAAGAATATGGAGGATCATGAGTAAGTTGTGAAAAGGTTATGGAGGCACAAAGATCATAATGCCCATAAAATCCTAAACTCCCCTCCCCATTATTGGTAATGGTTAGAGGTTCGCATGATTTGTTGTAACCTTCTCACACATCAGACATTATTCATGATTTTTCTTAATTTAGGAGTGTTTAGAATCATCCCATCTACTCACTTGTAAAGAAAGTTGTTGGTCATCGCCGTTCAGTTATTATTGGGCAAAATATAACACAACCAACACAAACTGAAAATGCATCAATGAGTTTGTAGTCACAAACTTGATGTAATATTGGTCCAAACATTAAACCTTTGACTACTTTAACACCATATAAGTGAATTTGTACAAATACTTATGACACCTTCAAATGGGGGAACTAGATACATAAAGTGCTTTAATTTCGAAATGGTAAAACAGATGTATGAAAACACCCTCAAATAAAAGGTGACATTCTGTACTGTCGCCTCATAGGAAACTTCATCTAAAAGTATAGAGCCACATTAAAATGTTGGCTTCACTGTCCAAATGCATCTGGAGGAGAGTGTACATCATGTGCACAGGTGTTTTTGTCATCTCATGTCTCACTGTTGCTTCAATTAAAGGGATTCATCAATACCTCTAATATTTGGTTCCACTTCATAGCATGTTGTCAGTTAGATTCATGTTAATAGAATAATTATATATTGTTCTCAGTAAGGAAAAACAGAGCCCTGAGAACCACGAGGACAAAGATCAGAAGAAGAGGGAGAAGCACCGCCTCGAGAAGGAGAAGAAAGAGCAAAAGGAGAGAGAGAAAAAGGAGAATGAAATGAAGAAAAAATTCAAAGTAATTCTGAGCTTGTCACATGTAGCCTTACTGAGAAATTATCTTACTAGCTATCAGTTTAAAAGTTGCTGTGTCATGGGTATCAGGCTCATAGGTCAGTCTTGTTTTGGTATTTTGAGGGTCCAGCTTTATTTTCCCATAGATCAACACGTTGACAAAACAATATTTCAACAAGCCATCTACCATGTTGACCTAAAATGTTCCAGGATAATAGCATTCAAATTTGCATTCCAACTACTCAATTGTGAAATTTGAACTTTTGGATCCAATATGGCACCCATTAACATTCCCAAAACACTCCACACCAAACAAAGTTTGCCAAACTATGGCTGTGGTTACTGTGTAATGTCTGTGTTCAGGTGACAGGCCAGGAGGAGGCGATGTACCATGCCAGGGTGACAGTGGCCAGTAAAGTGCGTAAGAATGACCTGCCAGTGAAGAGTGGTGACACGGTTAGCATCATCCGAACCACCAACTGCCCCAAAGGAAAATGGCTGGCCCGTGACGCCAACCACAAATGTGAGTTTATCAATGTTGTGTTTAATGGCCTTGGGGGTCAGAAAGAGTCTCAGAGTAGGAGTTCTGAATTTTTTTATAAATACATTTTTTAAGAAGAATACAAAAATGAGGGAATGCTGATATAACATTAGAATTAGTTTTTCCCTTAAGGTCATCAGAGTAGATGCTTTTTGAATATGTCACAGGTCAGGAAAAACTCTGGCTAAACTGTGGCCCAAGTTATTATCAAGCTTCAATTCTTCACTGCTCTGTTGCTGAGTGTTTTTCCCTGTTTGATTGTTGACTTTTCCAGATGGCTATATCTCTGTAATGAATGTGGAGCTGAATATCAAAGAGATGCTGGAGCTCGGGAAGAAGGCTCAGGCTGCTGGCCGAGGAGGCACAGAGGGAGATACCATCAGCATTGGGAGCAGGTACACAACAGAATGCAACAGTCTATTGTTCAGTACTATACATCAATTCCAAACATATTTTGTTGTACAGATAAATATTCACTGTTCTTAGGAATAAATAAAAAAAGGGAATGCAAAATGAACATTTAAGCATGTTGCCATAATCAGGGTATTTGTATATTTTATTTACTCACTCCCTTTGGGTCCGTGCCCTTCCTATTCTGTCTCCATTCTATTTTACAGATCATCTAATCATCATCCCATGCTACACAGCAGCTGTAAGTCATCTTCAACATGCTTACAGCCAGTTCTGTGTAAAAACTGCATGATTGATAATCAACTGACACATTGATAAAGTATCGTCTGAGGCACGTTGAAAAATCTGCCTACATCTACAGAGGCTTGGAGTTCTGCAGAAGCACACCTGATTGATATAACCCAGAGTATTTTTATCAGTTGGCTTTATGATAGTAAAGGAATTCCATGCATTTTAGGCAGCAGGCCTGCAGTGTGGTGTTGTGCCAAAGCCCTTCCCATTGGCTATGGTGGTTTTGGTGGTTTTGCAGCCTATCATGCTCTCTCTCTCAGTCACAGATGACGATGAGGAGTGGACATTAGACGAAGATACCCTGTCCCCCTACATGGAGAACCGGTGAGACTTTCTACACTGTTTGGGAAGCAGTCAAGCAAATCCCATTTGTATTTGTAAAGCCCTTTTTTTTAATTGTCAAGTGCTTAACAGCAGTGGTTCTTCATTGATTTTGCCTCGGGATGTGTGTGATACATATATATGTGTGTGTGTGTGTGTGTGTGTGTGTGTGTGTGTACACACACAACATTTTTGTCAAAATGCAATCTGGAAAACAATTGACATTCAAATATGGCATTCAATGTAGCAATTAAATGGCCAGAGAAGAACATTTCCACCTTTTTTTTTCATTGTCAATAATTCCATTTTGCCCATATTCTTGTAAAATAATGTTAGTAAGCTCACTTGTTTGACTACAAAATCAACCAAATCCACTAAATAGTGCTGCTAATAACTTGTATATTGAAAATACTGTGATTTGAAGAAACCTTTCTCAGAGATTTAAATGACTTTCTACCTGGTCTTTGTCATTTTAAATTCAGGCGAGTATTTTATTCATCCCCCCCCCCAAAAAAAAAATTCACACACTAAAATAACTGCTGTAGGGCCTGCCGAGTGGCTCAGTGGTCTAAGGCACTGCATCGTAGTGTTAGCTGTACCACTAGAGATCCTGGTTCCAGTCCAGGCTCTGTCGCAGCCGGCCGCGACTGGAAGACCCATGGGGCGGCGCACTGTTTGCCCAGCATCGTCCGTGTTAGGGGAGGGTTTGGCCGGCAAGGATGTTCCTGTCCCATCGCACATTAGCAATTAGTGTTTACTCCGACACATTGGTGTGGCTGGCTTCGGGGTTAAGCAGGCGTTGTCAAGAAGCAGTGCGGCTTGGCTGGTTTGTTTCGGAGGATGCACGGCTCTCAACCTTTGCCTGGGACAAGACTGTAACTACCAATTGGATACTACAAAATTGGGGAGGGAAAAAAAACTCCTGCGACCCCACCAGTTAAATCGCTGCTTTACAGTTCACATTTGATTCGGCTCAACCATGTTATCTCCACAGAATTTTTGTATAGATAATTGATGAAAAACTTTTGAAGACTCCAATGTACTGTGTATATAAATTAAATAATAAGTTTGTTTTTCTAGGAAAAGCTGAGCGAAGGACTGATATATTTAATCTGTTTTCTTATGTATTCTTTAGCGTTCACAATCGGACTGTCTCAATGCCTGATATGCGTGAGTAGGATTTTATATGGTATATATCTATATCTTTGAAGTTATAGATTCAATTTTTGTTTGACGTCTGGATTAGAGAGTGTACCTCAGGTCTTCATTCTACTGCCCATATACTTATGGCAGACCATTTCAATCACGCCTTCAAAGACGACCATAAAATGACCCTCTCCCCCCATTTCTACTACCCCCTTCACCCTCTTTTCATCCCTCTCTCTCCTGTCCCCTCTCACTGGCAGTCTGCAGCCATGCTAGTGCCCACCACACCCTTAGTGATGGCAGCATAGAGGACCGCCACACACAGTAAGGCTCTACTTTGTCTTTACTGTGATGCCAAATTCAAATGTTATTTAATGTATCACAAAGTTCCCCTAACTTAGTAGTTAACGGTTTCTGTCTTCAGAACCAGACATGAGGCTCTTCAGAAGTTAGCCATCTTCTTTCAGAACAACAAATCTGGCATCAGTGACACAGCAGAAGACCGAGTGCCAACCCCTACAAAGTACAGTACAGTATTTACAAATTGCATTACAAATCCTCACTGCCATCTTTCTATTCCATTATTCTAATTTTAAAACTCTTTCGCTTTGTCTTCTGAAGTGCTGAAGCGCCAAGTAAGTAGCTGGATACTGACTTCTCTATGGCTGGGTTTGCTATCGCCTCGCATGTCACTGTCATTGATTGTGGTGAGTTTGAAAAGTAAACTCTCACTCCAGCCAATGTTTGTGGGACTTTATGTTTATGTCCATCTGCAGGCTTCCTATGTGTTGTGGAGCCTCCATACTCGTAAGTGAAGATTGTGTGTGTGTGTATATTTCATGCATTATCCTCATTGGTCTTAATAGCCCTTGAGGTAGTAGTCTAGCTTGGACCAAAATGTATGTACCTGTTTTCTATGGCAGAGACCAGGAAGTGGTTTTTGCAGATTTTGAACTACTTCCCCCTCCAGTTCTATATGCAGATTTCCTGTGACAGGTCAGTACAGACTAACACTAATGGCACAGGGGTTTTCCCTGGTCAGATCATTATGGCCAGGAAAAACTGCACTGGTCCTAAATTCTGAGCATTAACAAACTATTTCTCTGCTCTCTAGCTTCACTGACTGAGAGAACTAAAGGGGAGCACAACAGTTTCTTCTCCCATGATTGGCTGAGTAACCTGACCGTTACTGATGCAGGCAGCCAGCTGACCAACCCCACACCTATCACTCTGCCTTGGGCCTGGAGAACATACCATGAACTCCAGATGAACCACTGTCGTTCTAGATCTACCGTTTAGATCCAGATGAACCACAGTCATTATAGATGTATAAAACTAGCTCGATAAACCATTGTCATATCTCAGATCTGTAGGATTAAAAGCATAGAAATAAAATTAATAGAACTGTCTGTATTATATTTGAATGGGGATGTCCATTCTATTGATATGCCTTTAATCATATCCAATTGCTGAAATCCGATAACTTTTGAAAACTGGGCCCTGAATATCAAGTAGCCTCTAGGGTTTTTCCCAAGGGGGGGGGGTGTATTATTATTAGTGAAGTATGTTTGACCTGATGCCTTTATTTCTCTCGATCACATTTGTTTTGATAGTTGTGTGGCTGCTTAATGCTTTATCCATTGCATGTGTACTGTTATACAATTGTTTTTGTTCTTGTTGCCTTTGACTATGAACACTAAGTAATTCACTTATTTCTGTTCATTGATCATTTTGGCACTACTGAATGGGAAACGATGAAGTAGGTCCTCAAGTCTGCACTTTCCATAACACAATGGTGAAATGGTGCATTGTTTTGGGTACAATGCCTTGGTCAAGAGTATGTATCATTATTTTTTGGCTCTTCACACTTGTTTTGGTCTGTTTGTTCAAAATATCTGATTATGATGTCCAATGTATCACCTTTATGTAAAGCATCAAATAAATGGTCATATATTCTAACAGAGTAACACTTTTTTTCAGAAGAGGGCACACTACACTGTTGCAGAAACTGACCGATAAAACTTAAAATCAACTGAGTGACTTCACTTCTCACAATGTATCCAATCCAAATAATGGTAACAATGGCTGTACTGAATTTAAAGATGATAGTTGAAGTAAGGCAGCTGCTTTCAGCCAGTTGAAGATTATAAAGAGAAAAACCCCTGGTTTGTTAGACACTGGCCAGAGTTTCTGACCGGGCTGGGGTAGTTGCCGTTAGTGATGGGTCGTTCGCGAAGAGCCAACTCCATACCAGAAGAGCCGAATCTATATATTTAAAAAAATTAAGATCTGAATAATCAAAAGATTTAAATTAATATAATGAAATGAAAAAAGAAAGAAAATAGCCCTAAATGCTCAAATGCACATTCGCTCTGTCTGCTCAGACTAACAGCCTCACCTGTTCCTGTCAACCAAAGATGTGTGAGGGAGGGCCGAGCCAACTCACTCAGTCACACACTTAGCAGCTGATGAGAGAGAGGAAGGACAGCTGTGAAAACAGCTGGAAAATGAGTCTGAATCACAGTAGCATTTGGATGCATTTTAATAATGTAGACAATGTTAGAGCACAAAACAAAATCTCATATAAAGCCGGTTCTACGCACAACCTACACCGGCATATGTGAACTGTGCACCCAACTGTGAAGCTAGCTGGAGCGGAGCTTTGAGAAACTAGCGGGCCTGCTAGTGATAGTGGTGGAGCCAGCACCTCCACATGTGGAGATGTATCCACTTCGTCAAGCAGGCCTGCTCCATGACCCACAGCATTGTAGTCTTCTATGGGCCAGTTTATGCCAAAGTCTATGTCTGTAGGAAAACAAGGCCATATTGATATTGCACTGGCTAAAATGATCACTACCGATTTCCAGCCATTTTCGATCGTGGAGGACAGCTGTTTTTAGAAATTATAGCAATAGTCTAAATCCAATGTACACAATTCCAAGCAGGAACATCCTTTCAAAATCACTTCTTCCACAACTGTACAAGAGCACAGGCTTCAGTGTGGGAAAGAGTCCAAAAAGCTACTGCAGTTTGTCTTACCACTGACTGCTGGACATCAAGAATAACCACTTCTTACATGTCAGTTACATGTCACTTCATTGAAGATTTTACGATGTCTAGCTGACTGCTTTGAGTTCAGTGACAGAAAACCTCAGAGACCTTGGCAGAGGAACTGTTGAGTGGCCAGAGAATGGCACGTAGATGAAAAAGTGGTCTGTTGTGTTAGCAACAATGCAGCTAACATAACCAAAGCCATGAACATGTTTAAATGGACCCATCATCCATGTCTTGCCCACACAATCAACCTGATTGTAGGAGATGTTCTGAAGGAGATGAAGCCCACTGTGGACAAAGTGAAATCAGCTGTGGAATACTTCCACAGGAGCACAGTAGGTGCTGAAAACCTAAAGTCTACACAACGCCAGATGGGGATGCCTGAGCTGAGGCCTAAACAAGACTGCACTACAAGGTGGAATTCAACATTTTATATGTTGAAGCGGTTTCTTGAGTCAAAGGATGCTATAATCTCTACCCTGGCCATTGTCAATGCACCTGTTGATGCTCTGACCCAAGAGGAATGGCAGGTGGTGGAGGAGGAGTCCTGGAACCCTTTGAGCAGGTTACTGTGGAGATCAGTGGAGAGAAGTACAGTAAGCAGTTATTACTACATCATTATTTAATCCAGTATTATATATGTATATGAGCAGTAGATGAGAATGTAGTATCAGTAGACAAAACATGAACCTGAGTTACTGTACTGTTCTGTCTTTTCAGCTATGTGACAGCCTCAAATGATACTCCTGTGTAAGGGTCTGCAGCGAATCACAGCCAGCCGCCAGAGAGAAGCAAATGTAACTACAGGACATGTGACAGAGTTGATGGACACACTATGTTCATCAATGGACAGAAAGTTTCATGTTGGGATGCTGCAGTTTTGCACATTGTTATTTATTTTTCTTTGATGTGGTGCAATATTCTATTATTATGCTGTTCAGATTGTTTTCGTTTTGAATTGTTACATTTATATGCACTTTGTTTATATACATTAAAAAGGTATACTTTAAATGCAAATGTTTAATAGCATTTTTAAATACATTGTGGTTAAGGTAGAGTATGATTTTATTTAATTAGAATTTTGACACCAATCATAGTCAAACTTTGGCAAACTGTTTGACTTGAAAAAATACAAAAAACATTTTTTTTAAAGATCCGTTTGGGAGTCAAAAGAGACGGCTCTTTTTGGTGAGGTGAGCCGAACGAGCCGGCTCACTGAAAAGAGCCGGAATGCCCATCATTACTGGCTGTAGGGGGAGGTCCGTTGGTCTTGTAGGAGGCGGTCGCCGGAGGTGGGAGCGCAACTAAACCTTCGGTGGTCCTCAAGGATTATTAGAAGCTGGCTCAACAACGAAAGAACACAGAACGAGCAGAATAAACGATAAAGAAATAAACCTTTGCAGTTAACTTGAAGGTCAACATTACTATCAGAAAAACCGACACATCTCATTTGAATTTATCAGCACAATATATGGAAAACTATTTAAAATCATCTCTCAGCTGATGGTAACTCAATAACTGACTAGGAGAAGTTAGCGGGACTGCAGGCTGCAACTTTGCCACGCTTTCTTTCTTTAATTTGGAAAACCATTCAAGGGGCCTATAAATGCAACGCTGTTTAATTTATGAGAAGACAATGGCACCAGAGACAAGGAATGGAGGAAGCTCTTCCCGGAATAACAACAACTGTAAAGACAACAGCAGGAGAAAGTTGCTCGTCGGTATGGATCTCGTCTGCTTGTTTTTAGGTGAGATTTTCTGCCTTTCATTTCTATAGATGTTTAATGATTTTCGGATGTGAAGTGAGTCAACATGTTTTTTATTTGCATAAAACCTGGTTATGCGAATTATCATATGTTGTATTGTTTTCATTAATGATGTTATTTATGTTAATAAGCAGCATAGTGTTCTGGGACAATGTTAGTTTGTCATCATAGTCGAGCTAGAGTGTTAATCCCATAATTATGTCAAGTCCAGAAACTGTCAGTCTATAATAATAATAATTAATCCAAGCAATCTCTGAGCAACATCATTCTTTATCCAAGATACAGATATATTTTTTTATATAAATATATATAAATATTTGAAACGTTTTTCTCCCCTTTAGAAAGGCAATGATTTCTCATGACAATATGTTATTTGAATGCCATTGCCCACAATGCAAATGGGAAAGGGTCATTGATAAATTGCTACAAGAGGGTTGTATTTTTACTTGTTGCACTCATTTGGCCTGTTTTGATATTTTACAGAATGTCTCACATGCCACAAGCCAGGAATTCTATTGAAGTGACATCTGGTGTGTGTGTGTGTGTGTGTGACAAGGTCAGCCATATGTTCAGCTAATGTTCTGGGTGCCATATATTTCTCTCTCTCTCTCTCTCTCTCTCTCTCTCTCTCTCTCTCTTTCTGAGCTAGGAGTGAATGATTCCTTACCAGGCTCAAAAACACTAAGGTGGGGAAGTGCCAAACAGCTCAAAGGTGAATGAATCAGTCATTCCAAGAAAGACCCTAATAAGTCTTCTGATCCAAGCCCTAGTAGTCTTTGATCTGCTGGTGACTTGACACAACGCCTACATTACAAGGTGTTGTGAAATGCATTTCAGAGACCAGTCATTTTTACCCCTTGACAGTTTGACAGTATTATTCCTTTGGTGGGTTGAGATGTATAATACATGGAGGTTGAATGTATTACTCTGTGGTGAAGATGTAGTATTCAACTTCTACAGGGTTACTGACTGAGTTGACTGTGTCCCATGAGACATCTATGGCCACTTCTTACCCCACAACTGTTCAGTAGAAATAGTCTCTGATAAGGTTATCTCAGGTCAGTAGAGGTTCTCCTGTCAACAAACTTCTCTGTCTCTCTATTGCCCTGCAAATGCAGAAATGCAGCGCCTTGTTATATTACAGCCTTATTCTAAATTGGATTAAATAAAATAAAATCAGCAATCTACACACAATACCCCATAATGACAAAGCGAAAACAGGTTTTTAGAAATGTTTGCAAAAACAAAACTAGAGTCCACCTGTGGTAAATTCAATTGATTGGACATGATTTAAGTTCCCACCGTTGACAGTGCAGGTCAGAGCACAAATCAAGCCATAAAGTCAAAGGAATTGTTCATACAGCTCTGAGACAGGATTGTGTCGAGACACAGATCTGGGGAAGGGTACCAACACATGTCTGCACCATTGAAGGTCCCCAAGAGCACAGTGGCCTCCATCATTCTTAAATGGAAGATGTTTGGAACCACCAAGACTTTTCCTAGAGCTGGCCGCCCGGCCAAACTAAGCAATCGGGGGAGAAGGGCCTTGGTCAGGGAGGTGACCAAGAACCCGATGGTCACTGACAGAGCTCTAGAGTTCCTCTGTGGATATGGGAGAACCTTCCAGAAAAACAACCATCTCTGCAGCAATCCACCAATCAGGCCTTTACGGTAGAGTGGAAGGATGGAAGCCATTTCTCAGTATAAGGCACAAGACAGCCCGCTTGGAGTTTGCCAAAAGGCACCTAAAGACTCTCAGACCATGAGAAACAAGATTATCTGGTCTGATGAAACTAAGATTGAACTCTTTGGTCTAAACGCCAAGCGTCACGTTTGGAGAAAACTTGGCACCATCCCTACGGTGAAGCATTGTGGTGGAAGCATCATGCTGTGGGGATGTTTTTCAGTGGCAGGGACTGGGAGACTAGTCAGGATCGGGGCAAAGATGAACAGAGCAAAGTATAGAGAGATCCTTAATGAAAACCTGCTCCAGAGCGCTCAGGACCTCGGACTGGGGTGAAGGTTCACTTTCCAACAGGACAACGACCCTAAGCACACAGCCAAGACAACGCAGAAGTGACTTCGGGACAAGTCTCAAAGTCATTGAGTGGCCCAGCCAGGGCCCGGACTCAAACCCAATCTAACATCTCTGGAGAGACCTGAAAATAGCTGTGCAGCAACACTCCCCATCCAACCTGACAAAGCTTGAGTAGATCTGCAGTGAAGAATGGGAGAAACTCTCCAATTACAGGTGTGCCAAGCTTGTAGCGTCATACCCAAGAAGACTCAAGGCTATAATCACTGCCAAGGGTGCTTTAACAAAGTACTGACTAAAGGGTCTGAAATACTTTTGAATATGTCATATTTTATTTGATACATTTTCATTAATTTCTAAAACCTGTTTTTGCTTTGTCATTATGGGATATTGTGTGTAGATTGATAAGGGGAAAAAGTGATTTAATCTATTTTAGAATTAGGCTGTAACGTAACAAAATGTGGAAAAAGTCAAGTGGTCTGAACACTTACCGAATGCACTGAATGTGTTTTTATTTTTGAAGAATATAACTTGTAAATGCCTCATTAGCTTAGTTCAACTGTCACACTCCGTGAGAACCCAAAATATACAGATGTTTTTCTCCAATGTTTGTAAACAAAGTAAATGTAAATAAACACTGTATAGTCTCAAAACATGATTAAAACTATAATTTTGAAATCATGGATAGTCAGTCCTTGCATCAATAGCACTGGCTATGAATTTGAGAGTGGTTACATTTCTCCAGTCCCATCCCCCAGCTTTTTACCAAAACAGTGGCTGGGAGAGCCTTTGTTATTGTTTCAGCTGCTGATTGCCACATTAAGCATTCATCACAAATATTTTTGGCAACCACAATTCAACACAAATGTGATCGTTTCCCCTCCGTTCCTCTCTCCCAGCAGTCTGTGGAATTCTGAGAGTATAAGAACAGGGTTTGCCCGCCGCACCACGACCAGACAGACAGGGAGTAGTTTCTGTGGGGGTACTGCCTGCCATGCACACAATGGTACAAGTAAAAACAAGGGCATCTGTATATACTCTATCATACATGTAGTATACACTAAGTATGTCAGTGGGACGAGCATTGGCAGCAAGTGGAAAATGTGTCTGTTTATTTTAGCTTCAGCAACTGGTGTTATGGTAAATGCCCCCAAATATGGTGGAATTTAATACATTCAATGCAAGCCTCTATTTGCCTGTTCCAAACATTGATTGTAGTTTCCATAGTGGAATTGACGCCACAAACTGTAATTTTAAAAAGTCCCATGGGCGTGCTTAAGAATTCTTATAACCCAATAAGCTCAAGGTAAATGTTTCTCGCTTCCAATTTTCCATGAGAGAAAATAAAGCAAAGTTTGAGTACTAAGTCATCACTTTGAGGAAGTTGTTTGGTTATACCTTACTGGGGCTTTAAAGTAATCCGCTACGATGATAGAAAAGCCAAATAATAAATAGACCACCATTTTGATTTTGGTAAAAGAAGATTCTACCTGCTCACTCATGCTAGCTAATGCATTAGACATGCACCTCTCGGCTGGTGTTGTTCTTGGCAACCAGCGGGGCACTAGTTTTCCCTCGCTTGTGTGAAGCGAGTAAAACGGGAAATCCCAAGATGTCTTGCAGAATGCTGATGCTGCACTGTCTGGTGGCATGGGATGTCAGGTTTGGGGGCCTCGGGGCAAGACAACACAGCTGAATCATGGGAAAAACAGACTTTGTAACATCTCAATTTCCTTTTATTTAACTTGCTCTCATTTTTACTCGCCAGCCTACTCTGTGAGTCTTGGATCTGATCATGTGTTTAAAGGTGGTCAGTGAGATCAAGACACCACGATTAACGCCTTGCACATTCATAGCTGTGACCAGGGCTTTTTTTCTTTCCACTGCCCTACATCCAGTGGCGTAAAGTACTTAAGTAGTACTTTAAAGTATTTTTACTTAAGTATTTTTTGGGGGGGTACTCATACACATACTATTTATTTTTTGACAACTATTACATTTACTACTACATTCCTAAAGAAAATCATTTACTTTTTAGTCCATACATTTTCCTTGACACCCAAAAGTAGTCCTTAGCAGGACAGAAAATTGTCCAATTCACACACTTATCAAGAGAACAACCCTGGTCATCCCTGCTGCCTCTGATCTGGCGCACTCACTAAGCACAAATGCTTCATTTGTAAAATATGTCTCAGTGTTGGAGTGTTCTCCTGGCAATATGTACATTTTTAAAAACAAGAAAATTGTGCTGTCTGGTTTGCTTAATATAAGGATTTTATTTATTATTCATACATTTACTTTTACTTTTGATACTTAAGTATATTTTAGCAATTACATTTACTTTGATACTTAAGTATATTTAAAACCAAATACTTTAGACTTTTACTCAAGTAGTATTTGACTGGGTGACTTTCACTTTTACTTGAGTCATTTTCTATTATGGAATCTTAACTTTGACTCAAGTATGACAGTTGGGTACTTTTTCCACCACTGCCTACATCATCAGCAAGCAGCGGTCCCAAGCTGCCAAGCCAAGCACTGTGCTGTGAGAGGAATGCCTGCTGATTCCCTTCCATCACAAGGGCCATGAAAAAGGCCCAGCGGATTAGACAGTCAAGATCGGATGGTACTTAAAGTAGGTTTTCTCTCTGCTACAGCTCTAACACCTCTGAAAACACCTACAGTAGCTTAAAATGGTCTTCTGGTTTATTGTTGCTCCTGTCAGGGTATTTGTTTGAATAGTAATAGTAAAAACAGTAACAGTAATAATGTGAATCATGTTGATTCTTGGACGTGAGGGAGGGAGGCCAGTGGAGGAGTGGTTAGGGTCTGGGGTTCCCATCAGGCAGAGAGACTGGCCTGTAACATGAGCTGTTTCCAGCTGGGACTTCAAAGCTCAGGCAGCTTGGAGCAGGGCAAGTGGAGACAAGCATACTGAGGTGTGTGTTGACATTTTGGGTTGGAAGACATCAAGCCCCCTGCCTCAGCTCTGCAGCACCCAGGCCAGCACCCCCAGTTTGACCTTCCCTCCCAACCTGGCCTCAGCCTATACCCAGAGAGAGAGCCAATGTTTGTTTTTCTTTGTATTCATACATTTCAGAATTATTCAAGAGGTTCACTTCAAAGCGTCAAACATCAGTAAAGGTCCACTTTGATGTGATCGAGAGAGAGAGTATGTTTTCTTTCAGGGGGTTGGACTCTCCTGGGTACCACTTTTCCCCTTTAGTCCTCTTGGCCTACATTTTATTTTCTCATCCAATATGTTTGTTATTTGTTTGTTGTAAAATAAATGTATAAGCTCTTTTACCTCTAAAAGTGGCCAAAGACACTAATTAGATTTAACAAAAACACCCTTCAGGCACCTTTAAGTCTCATCCTTGAAAGGCTGTTTTCTGGTAGAGGAAGGAAGAGGTTGAAGGCTGATAGCGCCCCCATTTTTTCCACTTTAGTTATCTGTGATGGATACCATCCAACCCTTTTAGTACTAGCTGCCTCTGTTTGATGTTGGTTATTCATGGTGTGATGGGTGCTACAGATTCTAACAATGACAGATCTTTCCCTTTCTTGACTGCCATGTCAGTAAATGTCATTTTGTTTATTACATTTTCCAGGAGTTGCTGTTATTAAGTTAATATTGTCAATGGCCGGGTCATTTCAGTACACAGAGATAGCAACAACAGGATGTTCATGGGTTATCTGGTGGTAGAACGAGAGGCTCTATCACTTAAACGGATATTTGGTCGATTATTTGCTGTAGCCGACATGTCCCCTTGATATTTTCCTCAAATCGAACATGGTACAGGTCCAATTCTGATCACTGTATCATTTTATATTACACAAATGTACAACGTTATCAGCTGAGGTTTGTGTGAAGAAAACGTTGATCAATGTTATGATGACAACTGCATAACAACAGTTCCCTTCCAGAGCCCATGCAAGTGTATTTGTCCGCTCCTGGTAAGTGTGTGGGTGTGTCTTTCTGTGTTTGCTGTGTGAGTGTTGTGGGTTAACTGCAGAAATACAGGTGTGTGTGTGTGTGTGGTGTGTTTGTATGCCAGTTACAATACATGGGCTGACCCCAGCTCTCGTGTGTCTGTCTGTGTGCAGTGATTCTCTTTGCTGCCTTTCTGCACAAGTTTCCCATCGTGCCCCACCGGAGGGGCTTGTTCTGCAATGCCAGCAGCATCAGTCTGTCCTATAAGAGCAGCACGGTGCCCACCGCTGCCCTGGTAGCTGTCGGGTTCACTGTGCCCGTCACCTCCGTAAGTCTTTAGCATGGCGCAGCAGCAGGAGGGACAGGGAACACATACAGGGGACTCACTCCAACTTCACCCAGGCACCAAATGGCTATCTAAACATGTCCGTACACTCTTATAGCATCCTGACATTTACGAGTTGGGGATCACCTTTCTAGTCATGCCAGTTGGCAATAGCAGAAACAGACCAAGGTCAGTAGGGGATTCCATTGGGCCAAAATACATTTAGAGTGAGAAGTGAGACCCCCATATTCCCTGTCTGTCCATCGCTGTGCCATCTACCTGTGGACACTCCTCTGGGAGCCCCTTATTGACCCTCTCGTTCTCTGTCTCTCTCTTCCTCTCCTTCTTTTCTCTCTCTGCGTCACCGCTGCTGTGTGTACATAGCCGGCCTGCCTTTCCTGATCATAGAGACTAGTGCTGTACAGCCCTACCACCGAGGCTTTTACTGCAACGATGAGTCCATCAAGTACGCGGCCAAACACGGAGACACCATAAGCGACGCTGTGCTTTCTGCTGCTGGCATTCTTATCACCATCCTTTCTGTAAGTCACCCTAACTCGCTAATTAGCCCCAGTCCCAGTTCAGTTTGTTCTGTGTTGGCCAACTCTTATGTATAAGAGTTTGCATTGGAGTTGTCAAGACAGCACAAACAGATCTGGGATTCAGGCTACTCACTAATGTATGTTCACCCGACTTTTCACCTCATTGTCTCAGCAGTGTACACCTACTCACTGTACTGTGTGTCTACCGGGCCACCCACTCACTGTGTGTCCCAGTCACTGTACTATGCGTCAACTAAATGTTACCACAGATCGAGTCACTTTTGAACTATCATGTCTAGTGGATGTTTTTCAAGGATCAAGTTTGTTCGTTTTTTGACCACCATGCCAATACACTTCATTCAAAGTTGAACTTTCTCTGAGTGCCTACATGCTCACTGACAGATTGCGGAATTAGTATCTTATGGTGCATTTCCATACAGGATTTACCTTAGTCTTTTACCCAAAAGGCTCAGACTTTTCTGTTTCCATCTATGTGGGCCGGCACCCGTTTCTAAATGGGCCACTGGTACTTTCAAGCTTTCATTTGCATAACAATGGCGAACTGTGAACTTTAACATCTTCTCACAAAGCAACGGTTTTGATTATGCACAGGTTGTTGATTCTGCCCTTCACTGCCAGACCTAGCTACAGAAACAATTTCCCTAGTATATCATAAGGGTGTATACACTAGTGTAACACTCGTGTTACAGTCGAAAAACAGCATGATTGACCATGGTTTTCCAGACCTGTCAGGCCTTTTAGTGTTGTGAGTAGCACTAGATAAGAGCAAATCAGAATCGACCTTCGCCAGTTGGTTTTGCTGTTATCTTGATTGGTGTGATTAAGATGGTTCCAGTGTTGAACGTGTTATAAAAGAGTTTAGAGGGTTGAAGTGTTAAATGGATCAGGCTGTTTACTATAAGATGACTGAAGATCTGTTGCTGGTGTAGGGCTCCCTCTCACTGAAGAGAAGTCTAACCTCAGGGTTGCATTCTTTGGAGTGCAACGTTCAAGAACTTTCAGATAGTCATAGATTATCTAGAACAGACATGCTTCTCTGTCCTCTAGAATAGGGTCAGATGATCATGTATGCTGCTCTATTCAAGACATTTCTGTCCTCAACCTTCTGTAAGGTTGCATTCCACTGAACAGACCCAGTCTGAGGCGATTGGATTGGTTTGCATGGTGAGAAGGATCTCCCTGGGCCTGTGTAATTATGGTTGACGCAATGGTTGTTCGGTCAAACGCTGTAATTCACGGGCCTGGAAATGTGGTGGATGGCACAGGAGAAGAGCTGTAGGCTCATTCTGAACGTGACGTTAAATTCCATGTTCCCCAGAGGCCCAGAGCCTTTTGGCTGGCCTTAGACTTTCTTGAACTCTTGGAAAACTCTTAGCATTAGGTCATTTAATGCTTCGTTGCCCCTCGGATAAAGCGGAGAGAGAAGCTGCCTGTCTTAAATTAAAGGCATAGAGGCTGTGTCCCTTGAAATTGGCACGGCGTAAAAAACATCTCTGGAAAGAAAAACAACTCTGGGAGTGTACGAGTCTACTTTTTATCATTTGTGAGACGACTAGACATTTATGAGACAAGCCACGAGACAACCTCTTACCCCCTTTGAATATCTCTGAGGTTACAACTGTAACAGTTACATAAAGTTACTACAAAGCCATAGTTGATCTTCTCTCAGTTGTCACACAATGAGAACCAGATGTATTATTTTCTCTCCCATGAAGCAGCTGAGTTGGATCAGCCAGGCTCTGAAGGGCTCCAAGGTGGAGAGAAAGAAAGAAGAAAGAAAAAAGAAAAACATACATGTTATCAGCTAGTAAAATCTCCCTATAGGACTTTTTCCCCAAGGAATGTGTTTTTTCGCCTAGACAAGAATTTTGCGATGAAACCGAGATACTAACAAGAAAACACCCAGACATCCACTAGTGAAATCAGAGCCCTGCGAAAACAAGTCAGTTGGTGAGGTGGAAGACTAACTAGCCCCTGATGTGAGCCTGCTCTGGCCAAATCTGGACACCATGTCGCCTAGCTCAGCGTTTCTCCTGATTAAAACCAGAAGTGCTGCCCCCGCCCTCCCTCTCTCTCCCTACTTCCCTTTTTCTCATTCCCTTCTCAATTCCTCTACCTTTTCCCTCCTTTTCTCCCTCCCTCCCTCTCCCTCTCTCTCCCTACTTCCCTTTCTCATTCCCTTCTCAATTCCTCTACCTTTTCCCTCCTTGTCTCCCTCCCTCCCTCTCCCTCTCTCTCCCTACTTCCCTTTCTCATTTCCTTCTAAATTCCTCTACCTTTTCTCCTTCCCTCTCTCTCCCCCTCTTTTCTTCTCTCCCCACTCAATCCTTCTCGCCCCTCCCTCTTTATCTCCCTCGCTCTCTCCCTCTCTCTCTCCCCCGCTCTTCTTCCCTCACTGTTCTCTCCCTCTCCCCCTTCCTCTCTCTAATCTTCTCTACCCCTCTGTCAGTCCCTCCTGTCTCACTCTCTTTCTCCCTCCCTCTCTCTCACGCCTCTCCTCACTCCCTCCCTCTCTAATTCTCCATCTCTCTCTCCTTCTATCCCCACTCACTCCCTCTCTCTCATTTGTTAGTGGCCAGGAGGTGGATTAGACTGGTGTGGGGAAGGGAAAGGCATTTGAACTTGAACAGCTTTAGTGAATTATTGGAGTCCAGTCCACGTCCTCTAGTCCAGTCTACGTTTGTTTATTTACCCACTCAAAACCTCTGCATGTGCTGTCCACAACTCACATACTTACTCACCCTCACATACTGTAGCTATACTGAAAATTATGCATTTAGTTTTTGATGTTAATGGTACAGACCAAGGGTTTGATCTGTAGTGTTTTTATGGATGTTTTCCTCAAGAACAAACAGAAACATTTGCATGTCTTAGATGTAAAGCTTTTTGTCCTCACACAAGACAAGTTCACAGTATTGATGTCACTGTTCATATCGCATTCTGATTACTCCTAATATTGTCCCTCTCTACTCTCTGATCTGTCTCACCTGTTTTACCCTCTGTGATTTACTGAATTCCAAGTGTGTATTGGATGTCTGATACTCTATCACATGGTATATTTAGGAAATGAATACGCGGTTCAGTTTTGTTGACATAGGAAAAGTGTCTTCATAACTACTAAGGAACAGAGAACATACAGTAACTGTATGCTATACTAACAGTCATTTGACTGCCCCAGGTCTACAGCAGCCATCTTTGTAGATGACCTGACTGATAAGCCATATATACATGCAGAGTTATGTGTATTTCTGTATCCTCTCCTTGATCCCTCCTGTCAGATCATCACTGGTGAGAGATAAAGTCATGTAATCTACAAAGATGGCCGCCATAGACTCCGGGTCCATTAACTACCATTTCACTGCCACAGCGGCCATCTTGTACTGTCGATTACATGACCATATCCTCTCCTTGTTCCTTCCCCATCAGATCATCATTGGGGAGAGCTATAGGATTCACTACCTGAACGAGGGCTCCAAGTCCTTCGTAGGGAACCCCTACATCTCCGCCCTCTACAAGCAGGTGGGCGTGTTCATCTTTGGCTGCGCAGTCAGCCAATCGTTCACTGACATTGCCAAGGTGTCGGTGGGCCGCATGCGTCCCCACTTCCTGGACGTGTGCAAGCCCGATTGGTCCACCATTAACTGTTCCCTGGGCTACATCACAGACTACCAGTGTCATGCGCCCGAGAGCAAAGTCCAGGAGGCCAGGTACATTACTCTGACATGACTCTGACGTGATTGTGAAACATCTATGTAGTGCTTATGAAGACTTTATGAATGCTCTATAAAGAAATGTATAAGTTATGCTTAGTTTAAAGTGATACTGGTTATATTTCATGCAAAGTGAATGCTTAGTTCAATACCCAGGAGAAAGACATACCTGGAGAGTAACAACAACACTGTATTACCATGATGATGAGTATGTCACAGTGATACACTGTAATAATATAGACCATGTTTATTCTCTCCTTTTCAGGAAGTCGTTCTTCTCTGGCCATGCATCCTTTTCCATGTACACCATGCTGTATCTGGTGGTGAGTTACTGTTATGTGTCTTAGCCAAATACACACACACACACACACACACACACACACACACACACACACACACACACACACACACACCTCTACTTGTCCCCCTGTGTTGATTCATTTCCCCTCTGTCCGGTCCTCCCAGTTCTACCTGCAGTCCAGGTTCACCTGGCGTGGAGCCCGTCTCCTGCGCCCCCTGACCCAGTTCACCCTCATCATGATGTCTTTCTACACCGGCCTGTCCCGCGTCTCCGACCACAAGCACCACCCCACAGACGTCCTGGCTGGCTTTGCACAGGGAGCCTTGGTGTCTTACTGCATAGTAAGTACTATAACTATGACTTACTACATAGGATGATATAGTACTGAATATACAAATTACTATATACATAATGCAGTTATGCAGTCTGTATCAATAACATGTCTGTTTTTACTATATAATTGATTATTGACAATATTCCAAAATAAATCTCGTTTTTTCCTATCCTCCAGGTGTTTTTTGTATCTGACCTGTTCAAGCCCAGAGGCAGGAGTTCAGCTCTACCAGTGACCCCAGTAAAGAACCCAACCAACCCAATGACAGACATCAGAGAGAGGAGCAACCACCTCACCATGGCATAGTACAGACCACTAGAGTACAGCTACCTACCGCTGTAGGCTTTAAAGATCACTTACTTCATCTACTGGTCTGTACTGGATACATTCCTACAACAAGCCAAAGAAACCAGACTGAAAACTGACATGTCTGTAAGGCACAGAGAAATAATAAACTGGAAAACATTTGAAAAAAGAGGAGAGTTGTGTACACACACACAGACACACACAGACACACACACACACACGTGCCTTTTGAACAGCCAGCAACGCCCATGTTGCTCACCATCTCATCTGACATGTGAATGTGGAAGAACGTGGGGAGCACGGCTCTCAATTCCTATCCGGAGAACTCTGTTTCTCTATCGTGCTTTCATTAGTGAAGGTCTCCATGGAACCTGCTGCTCTACAGATTGACTTGGTCTGGTAACTTCAGGCAACATGGATTCAGGCTCATAATTCTGCCTATGACGGAAACGCATGAACAGAAACAAATTCCTTGATTACAGGAAGGATGTTTATTTTACAAATAATCTTTGTTATATAGTCGAGCTATAGCACTATATCCAAACTCGATATTTGATTTGAGTGTCACCACTTGAATGAACTGAAGTGAAGCTTTTTTTGTAAAGCTTTGTATTAAAATCAGCTTTTAGGTCTCCTGACATGTAGTTTGTATAGAAGTGTAGTTATAGGTAATGGAGGTGTAATAGTGTGTACAGTAGATAGACAGGTGGGTCTCTTTCTGCTGGTTGGGACGAGCCTCCACTGAGCCCTGTAATTAAATAACTGTGTGTGTGCCAGATGGCTACTCACAAG
Organism: Oncorhynchus nerka; assembly: GCF_034236695.1. Lineage (NCBI taxonomy): Eukaryota > Metazoa > Chordata > Actinopteri > Salmoniformes > Salmonidae > Oncorhynchus > Oncorhynchus nerka. Next base: position 31,212,327 of record NC_088424.1, on the reverse strand, counting down.
TGTTAGGACAGAGTGACTGTGAGTGTGTGTGTGTGCACTGCCATGAGTGTGTGTGTGTATGTGTGTGTCTGTCATGTGCCAGTATATGAATGTCATGTCCATATTTGAGTGAGTTGGTGTGTCTTGTCATAAATGCTTCAGGTTGAAGATCGGGACCATGAGGCTGTTTCAACAGACGTTTATATTAAAAACAGGAAAACTGTGGAATTATACTTTCTTATAGCTTTGTGATACATTTTGTAATGATTCACATATACTGTGCCAACTGCACCAACAACAAAAATAACCCCATCTCTGTGACAACGCAGTATATCCTGTCCTTTCATGTCATTTCAACCACACAGCAATATCTGTTTTATTTTTTTAGATAATTTATGTATCAGAGAATTGTACAATATCATTTATCTACCTTTTCATTAAATATCCACTATGTTTTTTGATGTGTCGATGCCTGTGTAATTGTGCTGCTTAAACAAGCAATGATTGCCAGAAGTAATTTAGTGAAATTACAACTTTTGTGACTATTCAAACTTTGTAAAATTGCTTTTTTTAAAGACAGCTTCAATACATGTATATTAAAATAACCTTTTAATATTTTTGTATTGTCCTTTTTGTATTTTCTTCAATAAGAATACAAGCCATATGTGTGTATCAAATATGTGCAGTGTAATAAAAAAAACATTGTTATGTTAAGAGTGTTTGTGCTATTTTTTCATGTCTTTCTTCACTTTGACTGCGACAAAGGCATACAAAACTTACAGGGGAGTTGATAGTGGAGCGGAGCAGCTCTCTCCAACTGCGTGCGAGGGTGAGATCTGGGCGTAGGTTCCAGAGTCTATGGTAGAGTTCCGTTCTGTGCTTCACATCCTGAAAGGGAAATAGTGTGCATTCCAGCTTTTAACCCATGTCCCCAGTGGTACACTGCAATAATATAGACCATGCTGGTGAGTATGCCACAGTGGTCAACTGTAATAATAAAGACCATGCGGATGAGTATGCCACAGTGAACACTTTAAAATGACAGACCATTATGGTGAGTATGTTACAGTGATACACTCTAATAATATAGACCATGATGGTGAGTATGTTACAGTGATACACTGTAATAATATAGACAATGATTGTGAGTTTGCCACAGAGATACACTGTAATAATATAGACCATGATGGTGAGTATGTTACAGTGATACACTGTAATAATATAGACAATGATTGTGGGTTTGTCACAGTGATACACTGTAATAATATAGACAATGATGATGAGTATGTTACAGTGATACACTGTAATAATATAGACAATGATTGTGAGTTTGCCACAGAGATACACTGTAATAATATAGACCATGATGGTGAGTATGTCACAGTGATACACTGTAATAATATAGACAATGATTGTGAGTTTGTCACAGTGATACACTGTAATAATATAGACAATGATTGTGAGTTTGCCACAGAGATACACTGTAATAATATAGACAATGATTGTGAGTTTGCCACAGAGATACACTGTAATAATATAGACAATGATTGTGAGTTTGTCACAGTGATACACTGTAATAATATAGACAATGATGATGAGTATGTTACAGTGATACACTGTAATAATATAGACAATGATTGTGAGTTTGCCACAGAGATACACTGTAATAATATAGACCATGATGGTGAGTATGTCACAGTGATACACTGTAATAATATAGACAATGATTGTGAGTGTGCCACAGTGACACACTGTAATAATATAGACAATGATTGTGAGTATGTCACATTGTAAAATGTGTACATTCCCATAAGAGAATGTGAATCTTGGAAGACGAGAGCTGAAAGAGATCCTAAAAGCGTACAATAATAGTATTGTTACAACTTCAATCCCTATTGTCGTTCCATAGGCTACTATTCAATCTCTGAAGAATCCATTCTCAAATGTATGAGCAACATAACTATACTGTAGATCTGGCAGTGCCAGCAAGGAGCTTATATGTGATTATGGCTATAAGCTGGAAAGCTTTCTTACATACCTTAAGGGAACATTTTGACACTCGCCACATGGTTAGTGAGACCGACCACATTGCAAATGTACGGTCCCTTACTAGACGTCCGAAAACGTTTGTAGAATTCGCGGACGGCGTCGGGCCATGCGGCAGGGCCGGATCTTCCGGGAAGTCATCAAACGAACTCTCTCGGACATTCGTTTCCGTTTAATAAAATAATACAATTTTGGTCATTTTTCCTCTGTCCCGGTAAATCCCACAAGAGGGCATAAGCAATCATATTGCAAATGTACAAAACATCACAAATCACGACGTGGCCTTATCTCCTAAATGGAAAATATTTCAAAGCCGAAACTTGGTGAGCATAGGTTTGGCATAATGGGCAGTTGGCCCCGAACAAGATGGCGTCTAGGCCTCAACGGTTTTTGAGTTATGGCCATTTGTCTGGGATTAAAGGTCCAAAATGAAAATAGAGCAATAATTTTTCCTCTTCGCGTCAAAGTCAAGGAACCTCCGGTGTCAATAAAAAAACCTGCCTTTTCGTCATTTAAGAGAAATCATACAATGTCAAATTGGTGATGTTCAAAAATAGTTTTTTTTTTTAAACAGTTACCGATCCAGTTGCAACGTGTTCATACAAATCTTTTTAAAGTGTGCTTCGGAGCTCTGCGAGATTTCTGTGATTTTCTGTGATTTTCTGAAATAAAACACACTCACTAAACCATCCGTAAATAAGTCAGTTCTTAACATAAAGACTTAAAACTCAAAATTCTATAATTGCCTACACCAAGGAGGATATGTGTTCACTTTCAGCTTTCTGTGTGAACCGGAAGTGCCTTAAAATGGTGTCATAGGTGCTGTTTCCAAGGGTTAAAAAGGTCAGGTCTTTTCAAAAATTCATATGTGTGATTAGGCAACCCCCATGAACTGTAAGTCAGTCATTTGAGCAGCTATCTGAGCAGCTAACCGATCGCTGCAGCTGTACATAGTCTATTGGTAAATAGCCCACCCATTTTCACCTACCTCATCCCCATACTGTTTTTATTTATTTACTTTTCTGCTCTTTTGCACACCAATATCTCTACCTGTACACGACCATCTGATCATGTATCACTCCAGTGTTAATTTGCAAAATTGTAATTATTCGCCTACCTCCTCATGCCTTTTGCACACATTGTATATAGACTCCCCCTTTTTTTCTACTGTGTTATTGACTTGTTAATTGTTTACTCCATGTGTAACTCTGTGTTGTCTGTTCACACTGCTTTGCTTTATCTTGGCCAGGTTGCAGTTGCAAATGAGAACTTGTTCTCAACTAGCCTACCTGGTTAAATAAAGGTGAAATAAATAAAATAAAAATGTCTCCCAACAGATGTCAAAGAAAAGCTCTCTCACACACACACACACACACACACACACACACACACACACACACACACACACACACACACACACACACACACACACACACACACACACACACACACACACAGCAAGGATGGAGTGACAAAGTGCGGTGCTTAAAGACACACAGAGCCTGCAATGGCATTTCCATATTCTCTAGGCCGTGCCGAGTTCAACGAGATGCCCTGCTTGACCGTAGCTCACTCTGAGTGCAGCGACCGTGAAAAAAAGTAGGCCCAAAAGGAAGCCTGGCCCTAAATGTCATTTGCTTTTGGGTGACAGTGAGAGAACCGTTACGGTGAGAAGCACAATTCGACCTCGGGTACGATCTCGAGGTCCTCCCGATCTGTGCAAGCCTAACCTTGACCGTGTGGCATTAACCCTTAACAGTAAAACAGGGTTTTTTGATCTCACAGATTACAATGACATCTCTCCCCATAGGAATACATTGCCTGCTCCTCTAAAGTCAACCTGAAGCCTATGTGGGTTATGAATGCCTTATGAACCTGTCTTCAATGACAGTCCGTCAGGACACTATGAGGTCTACCTGTGTCGATTCTAAGCTTCCTGAAGCAACCGGAAGTGGTTAAAATCACCCTAAACGTGTTCTTCCATACCCAACCAGCAGTTTGTGATAAATAGTGCATTCATCCCTGTGTAAATCGGTCAGTTCTTAACGTAAACACTTAAAACTCAGGATTCTGTAAAGGCATACCCCAATGAGGATATGTGTTTACTTATAGCTTCCTGTGCCAACCGGAAGTGCCATAATTGGTGTCACAGGGGCTGTTTCGAAGGGTTAAAAAAGTCAGATCTTAAACTTCATATGTGTGATTAGGCAACCCCCATGAACTGTAAATCAGTCATTTCTCCCATAAAATTTCAAAGAAAAACTAAATCACACACACACAGCTTGGAAGGAGGGACACATTGGGGTGCGTAGAGACAGACAGTGCCTGCATTAGTTGACCTTGTTGGAACTATTAAAGAACCGTCAGACCTAGAGTTCCGAAACTTTAGAAACCTGTTCTAGACCTCAGGTCGATAGTGCGTGGTGAGTTACGTGGCTCTAGAAGGTTCTCGGACCGAGAAACAGCCTCGTACATTTGCAATAACTTCAATTCATTTTTGCATCACGAAAATCACGACATTTAGAAATGTCCCAGAGTCGCAAGACTAGGTGCATTGCGACCATCTCGGCCCATATAGATGGACCCCAACGTTTCTGTCCGATAGCTCATTCAAGGACCCCGTAGCAAGTCATGGAAAAAAAGTGAATTTTTCAGCACCAATTAGGGTTTTGCTCGGGCACCAAATGACCTATCGAGCCGAAACTTGGGATTCGGGGTCGCCTCAGCTAGGCCTACACATAACATCAGAACTGGACCCGCAGCTGGAACGTAACTACGTGTTTTACGTTTTTATTATGGTTTGAATAGAAGGAGTCGTGAATTTTGGGCCAGCTCTGTAGTATGTGATAGTTGGCTACTAAACGAGTTGGAAAAAGTGGGTTTGGTGTCAGTTTGTATCAGTTTGGTGTCAGAATGATATCTAATTGACTGATGGACAGTGACTTGCTGGTGACTATTGTCCATTTGCAATATGTTTAAACAGTGAGGTACCATCACCAAAGTGACATTCTGAAATCAACCCTAACGAGCGATGGAGAGGAACCAGAATCACTGCCCAGCCATCCCGAGTTCATCGGGCCAGTCAATTTAGCATTTCTGCAGGATTTTTGAGCATGCCAAATTTGTGATGGTACATGCCCATTGAAACATATTGCAAATGCACATGCATTTGCAATATGATTCAATAGTGAAAAAACATCACCAAATGGACATGATGAAATCAACACAACGAGCGATGGAAAGGAACAACTATCACTGCCCGGCCATCCCGAGTTCATCAGGCCAGTCAATTTTGCATTTCTGCAGTATTTTTGAGCATGTCAAATTCGTGATGGTAAATAGCAAATGGACATAACATCCTGATTTGGACATTTCTTATGGCATTTGGCCCCAAAAAAGTGACCTCTGACTTTGACTTTTGACTTCCTATGAAATCATATTGCAAATGGACAAAACATATTCCTTATGCACAAGTTTAAAAAAAAATATGATAATAAAGTTTTACAAAAGTATATTCATACAGTTCTTACACATGATTAATTGACAAAAAAATGAAAGAATGTTTCGAAAAACAGTCCAGAAAACACTTTTTTACGGGGGTGATACGTTTTTGAAAAATAGTTCACATTTTCGACTTTTGACTTCCTATGAAATCATATTGCAAATGGACAAAACCAATGCCTTATGCACAAGTAAAAAAAAAAAAAATAATATGATAATAAAATATGACTAAAGTATGTTGATACAGTTCTTATACATGTGTAATTGACACAAAATTCGAAAGAATTTCAAAAAACGGTCCAGAAAGCACTTTTTTAACTTCTTGCTCCTACCCTCTACTTTTTTGAACATTTTGTTAAAAATCGCGCAACATTTCAGCGCCCTGCTACTCATGCCAGGAATATAGTACGTTCATATGGTTAGAATGTGTGTATAGGAAACCCTCGGACGTTTTTAAAACTGGTTAAATCACGACTGTGGCTATTACATAACGTGCGTTACATCGGAAAGTGCAGGAAAACCTGATCACAGAAAATGGAAATAAATATCCTTGCGCCACTTCCAGCAATTGTTAACAGTGAGCCGAATTAGATAAGACCGAGCATTCAACTCCCACAGCATCCCCATGTAGTCGAGTATCTTGTGAATTTAATCCTCTTTGATTCTTGGTTGAACCGAAAGAGGGGCACGACGTACCTCCGGTCTCCGCCCAGATCATTCCGGAAGAGCTCTCTCCTGAAATTTTTTCCAAGAAGACAGCTAATGATATGTACATCGCCTACGGATGAATTTTATCGCTTATTAACGTTTACTAATACCTAAAGTAGCATTACAAACGTATTTCGAAGTGTTTTGTGAAAGTTTATCGTCTACTTTTTGAATTTTAAAAATGACGTTACGTTGTGAAATCGCTGTTTTTTTCGTTTATCACAGTCTACATATAACGATATCTTGGCTTTATATGGCCCGATTTAATCGAAATAAAGACCCAATAGTGTTTATGGGACATCTAGGAGTGCCAACAAAGAAGATGGTGAAAGGTAATGACTGTTTTCTATTTTATTGTGCGGTTTGTGTAACGCCGAAATGCTAATTATTTTGTTTACGTCCCCTGCTGTGCTTTTCTGTTGTAGTGTATTGGTGCATGCTATCAGATAATAGCTTCTCATGCTGTCGCCGAAAAGCATTTTAAAAATCTGACTTGTTGCCTGGATTCACAACGAGTGTAGCTTTAATTTGATACCCTGCATGTGTATTTTAATGAACTTTTGAGTTTTAACTAATACTATTAGCATTTAGCGTAGCACATTTGCATTTCCAGAGCTCTAGTTGGGACGCAAGCGTCCCAGGTAGAGGTAAGAGGTTAAGGGTGTGTGAAGTTTTTTCAAAATTTCTGCTATTTTTGACTTTTGCCTTGCTATGAAATCATATTGCAAATGGACAAAACATATGCCTTATGCACAAGTAAAAAAATAAAATAATAATAATGATAATAAAATTGGACAAAAGCATATTCATACAGTTCTTACACATGTGTAATTGACAAAAAAAATCGAAAGAATTTCGAAAAATGGTCCAGAAAGCACTTTTTTTAGGGGGTGCTAAGTTTTTGAATTTTTTTTCACTTTTTCAACATTTTACTTTTGGATGTTGACTTGTGTTGCATTTGCAATATGAAAAACCACGGTGGAGCGCACTCGCCACCTGTTGGATTTTTAAAGTGTTACACCTGGCATTTGCCATATGGCATTTGCAATCAACTTTGAACGAAACGACGCCGAATTGAGTGGTATTGGACACCGTGTATATGGTTTGTCCAGTGCCAATGACTTCCCATTCATTTTTGTCCATTTCAGGGGGGTGTTCCCTTACTCTAGTTGTGACTCACAACCATTTCCTGATGTCCCTAAAGAAGTGTGTTCTACATAGTTATTGCTATCTATTCTCTTGCCAGTTATGGTATTTTCCCACCATCGTCTTCCTGAGTAGATACTTGGCACAATTGAGGACTGAGAGGCCTGAGCAGTAACAGTGCCTTAAAACCTCAAAGTCAGTTTTGTCTCTCTCTGTTTCTATAAACAACACTAGTGAAAGTTACACAAACCAAACATGGAGCTTTTTTGCTATTGACGCACAACTTTTTATTGCTACCAAACATGGCTGTCTCTTTAATCTATTTTTTTTAACTACTGCCATAGAAGTCATAATAGTTAAAGGAAGATTAAGAAAGCATTTACAGTGAAATAAATGTCGTTGTCTGATGAAGACAGTGGCCAAGAGTCTAATAGATATTCAGAAATGTGATGTGAAGCCTTCTTGAACCCCTTCGTTATGCTCAGATTTATTACTAGTCCAACTATGATGGGAACTACAGGTTCAAGGGCTTCATAAACCCTTCATAAGGCCTTTATAGATGCTTCAGAAATCCCTCTGTGTGCCAGTTCGACCTATATGTGTTGCAATGATTTGAAGTGAAATGTTTGACTTAAAGGTTTTCTCTTTGTTTTGACCAAACGTGTTTTATTGTTTCAGTTAGGGTCACTAAAAGGCTTTTTTTTTCTTCTTATAAACATTTATGTGTTGCAATTATTGGGAATGAAATGTTTGGCTTGAGGTTGTATACACAGTACTTTTTAAACATATGGCCACAACAGACATGCCATTTCTGGGAATTCTCCTCATGGTTTTCTTTCATTGAGAGAAAGAACCATTTCTTCATCAACAGTCCTAAGCATACTAATAATGGAATCTCTTAGATGTGGTTTTATAACAAAGAGGCTCATTTGTTGTTAGTGTTTTCCCACAGTCATTTAACGCCTATTATGTGTGCGGTCGCATTTTTGTGTTGAGTGTTGCCCTGACAGCATTCTTCACATGCAGTTAGCTCTGTGGAACTGTTGTGGTCACCTCTGAAGTCACATTTCAAGATTATATTTTTCTTGTTTGGTTATTCAAAAGCCCCCCTTCTGCTCTTGAAATGTGAAACTTGAAGCAGAGCACAAATGTTATCAATTAAAACGGATGAAGTGGTTTATTTCTATCACACAAACAAATTAGGAGATTTGCTGAGGGGGCTCTGCCACATTCTCTGAGCTGCATTTTACAATGTGTGAGCTGTTATTTTGATGTGAGGTCTTATAAATGTGGAAAGTGAAACAACATACACTAACCATTAGAAGTTACATGTGATATTAAACTCCACTGATAGCGAGCATAACAAATGAGCTAAAGGGATAAGAGAAGAAGAACAACAGCAGCCAGTGTACATTGTTTGAAGAGTGCAGACCTAAGTGAGGAAGATCATTTTCTCCATTCGAGATCTCTCATATGGTCTGTCAGTTGTTGATGTTGCTGAAATCATCCCTCCCTCCATCCCTCCCTCTGACAGATTGGGGGTTGGCACCCATTGCCTCGGCTGATAACTGCCCCCCCCACCCCCACCCCACACACACACACGGATGCACACAGCTGATAGGTGACCTCATTACAACGTGGGTCTCTACTCAACATGTTCTGCACGAATCACAGGCCTTCACCCATGAGACACCAACCAGCACCAGACTACGAGAGGGTAGTCAGTGTACGTCATCACACACATAAACACATCCACGAGCACACACACACACACACACACACACACACACACACACACACACACACACACACACTTTATACCTCTTTCCATCTCCCTACATAACCTTCCTTTTTAACTAGAGTATTTGTTGCCCATTAATGTTTTATGTGAAAGGTCTGGAATAAACGCTGGGCACTTGGGTGAGAAAAAAGGAGTTAAGTATCAAAGACTTATGTACAAGGAGAGTTAACATCAATAGCATGCATGTCAATCTATCCTGGCTCAAAGTAGAGGAGATATTGACTGCACCACTCCTTGTCTTTGAGAGAGGTATTGACATGTTGAAAGCACCGAACTGTCTGTTCAAATAACTAGCACACAGTTCGAACACCCATGTATACCCTACAAGTCATGATGTCTTTTCACAGCCCCCGACACCAGAAAAGACTATGGGAAACGCACAGTACTACATAGAGCCATGACTACATGAAACTCTATTCCACATGAAGTAACTCAAGCAATGAGATTAAAACATTTAAAAATATATAAAACGACACCTTACTGAACAACACGGACTGTGAGGAGACATAAACAGGCACACACACACACACACACACACACACACTATACAGTATATTGTAATGCTGTGATTGGGATTGTATTGGGATATTAAACATTTTGTATTACAGATATCTATTGGAAGAGTAGTGGCGTAATAATGTATGATGTACTGTTTCATTTAAAAAATGGTGATGTAATTGTCTTAATCTTGTTTGGACCCCAGGAGGAGTAGCTGCTCCCTTGGCAGGAAATAATGGGGATCTAAAAACTAATACAAATACATGGGCAATGAAGTGAAATATTCTGAATGTGCAGATAGAGATGTAATAAATAGAGTTGACACAATTCCCTATTCTACTTGACAGATAATCACATCTGTTCTACACCATACACAACCGCTCAAAAAGTTGGGGTCAATAAGAAATGTCCTTGTTTTTGAAAGAAAAGCTTCTTTTTTTTGTCCATTAAAAGAACATTAAATTGAGCAGAAATACAGTGTAGACATTGTTAATGTTGTAAATGACTATTGTAGTTGGAAATGGCTGATTTTGAATGGAATATCTACATAGGCGTACAGAGGCACATTATCAGCAACCATCATTCCTGTGTTCCAATGTTGTGTTAGCTAATCCAAGTTTATCATTTTAAAAGGCTATTTGATCATTAGAAAACCCTTTTGCAATTATGTTAGCACAGCTGAATTAAGACTGATTAAAGAAGCAATAAATCTGGCCTTCTTTAGACTAGTTGAGTATCTGGAGCATCAGCATTTGTGGGTTAAATTACAGGCTCAAAATGTCCAGAAACAAAGGACTTTCTTCTAAAACTCGTCAGTCTATTCTTGTTCTGAGAAATGAAGGCTATTCCATGCGAGAAATTGCCAAGAAACTGAAGATTTCGTACAACGCTATGTACTACTCCCTTCACAGAACAGAGCAAACTGGCTCTAACCAGAATAGAAAGAGGAGTGGGAGGCTGCGGTGCACAACTGAGTAAGAGGACAAATACATTAGAGTGTCTAGTTTGAGAAACAGAGGCCTCACAAGTCCTCAAATGGCAGCTTCATTAAATAGTACCCGCAAAACACCAGTCTCAACGTCAACAGTGAAGTGGTGACTCCAGGATGCTGGCCTTTGAGGCAGAGTTATTCTGTTCAGGTTCTGTGTCCAGGTTCTGCTCTGCCTAGAATGCCAGCATCCCGAAGTCGCCTCATCACTGTTGACGTTGAGACTGGTGTTTTGCGGGTACTATTTAATGAATGTCTTCATGACTGTATACATGTCAGTATAGATACATTACTATATGTGCTGTACTTTTCACTTCATTGGATGACACAGTCTAGTCATATACAGTACCAGTCAAAAGTTTGGACAGACCTACTCATTCAAGTGTTTTTTTTTTTTTTTTATGGTGTTGAACGCTGAGCTGTAGTCAATGAACAGCCTTCTCACATAGGTACTCTTACCTACAGTACCAGTCAAAAGTTTAAGAACACCTACTCATTCAAGGGTTTTTCTTTATTTGTTCTATTTTCTACATTGTAGAATAATAGTGAAGACATCAAAACTATGAAATAACACAGATGGAATCATGTAGTAAGCAAAAAAGTGTTTAACAAATAGTTTAAACAAGTTGCCACCCTTTGCCTTGATGACAGTTTTGCACACTCTTGGCATTCTCTCAACCAGCTTCACCTGGAATGCTTTTACAACAGTCTTGAAGAGGTTCCCACATATGCTGAGCACTTGTTGAATACGTTTCCTTCACGCCACGTTCCAACTCATCCCAAACCATCTCAATTGGGTTTAGGTCAAGTGATTGCGGAGGCCAGGTCATCTAATGCAGCACTCCATCACTCTCCTTCTTGGTCAAATAGCCCTTACACAGTCTGGAGATGTGTTGCCCTTTTGAAAAACAAATGATAGTCCCCCTAAGCCCAAACCAGATGGGGTGGCTTATTGCTGCAGAATGCTGTGGTAGCCATACTGCTTAAGTGTGCCTTGAATTCTAAATAATCACGACAGTGTCACCAGCAATGCACCCCCACACCATCACACCTCCTCCTCCATGCTTCACTGTGGGAACCACACATGCGAAGTTCACCTAGTCCGCGTCTCACAAAGACACAGCGGTTGGAACCAAAAATCTCACATTTGGACTCATCAGAGCAATGGACAGATTTCCACCGGTCTAATGTCCATTGTTCGTGTTTCTTGGCCCAAGAAAGTCTCTTCTTCTTATTGGTGTCCTTTCGTAGTAGTTTCTTTGCAGCAATTCGACCATGAAAGCCTGACGCAGGAGAGGATGGCTGATGTTTTATTGGCTCTTAACCAACTGTGCTATTTTGTTTGTTTTTCGCATTGTTTGTAATTTATTTTGTACATAATATTGCTGCTACCGTCTCTTATGACCAAAAATAACTTCTGGACATCAGAACAGCGATTACTCACCTTGAATTGGACAAATAATTTTTCTTTAATGAGTCTGACGAGTGGGATTTACTCCAGACACCCAAACAGGCCCTCATCCCCGTCATTAGCTGGAGAAAGAGACAGAGGTTTTGCGGAAGGAGATCGGGGTGCCTTGTGAGGATTAGGCGACGAGTGGCTAATCTGCCTTTGCCATCCGTACTATTGGCAAACGTACAATTGCTGGAAAATAAAATTGAGTAACTAAAAGCATGTGTATCATACCAACAGGACATTAAAATCTGAAATATCTTATGTTTCACAGAGATGTGGCTGAACGACGACATGAATAACATACAGCTGGCGGGTTATACATTGTATCGGCAGGATAGAACAGCAGCCTCTGTAAGCAAAGGTATGGCGGTCTTTGTAAATTTGTAAACAAGAGCTGGTGAACGATATTTAATGAAGTCTCAAGGTTTTGCTCGCCTGAGGTAGAGTATCTCACGATAAGCTGTAGACCACACTATCTACCTAAAGAGTTTTCATCTGTATTTTTCGTAGCTGTCTACATACCATCACAGACCGATGCTGGCACTAAGACCGCACTCAATGAGCTGTATACAGCCAAAAGCAAACAGGAAAACGCTCATCCAGCTCCTAGTGGCCGTGGACTTTAATGCAAGGAAACTTAAATCAGTTTTACCTCATTTATATCAGCATGTTAAATGTGCAAACAGAGGAGGAAAAAACTCTTGACCACCTTACTCCACATACAGAGACGCGTACAAAGTGCATCGATTACTTCGTCCCCACAGTGACTGTACATACCCAAACCAAAAGCCATGGATTACAGGCAACATCTGCACTGAGCTAAAGGGTAGAGCTGCCGCTTTCAAGGAACGGGACTCTAACCCGGAAGTGTATAAAAAATCCCACTATGCCCTCCGACAAACCATCAAACAGGCAAAGCGTCAATACAGGACTAAGATTGAATCATATTACACCGTTTCTTACGCTGGTCGGATGTGGCAGGGCTTGCAAACTATTACAGACTACAAAGGGAAGCACAGCTGAGAGCTGCCCAGTGACACGAGCTTAACAGACGAGCTATATTACTTCTATGCTCGTTTCGAGGCAAGTAACACTGAAACATACATTAGAGCACCAGCTGTTCCAGACGACTGTGTGATCACGCTCTCCGCAGCCGATGTGAGTAAGACCTTTAAACAGGTCAACATTCACAAGGCCACAGGGCCAGACAGATTACAAGGACCTCTACTCAGAGCATGCGCTGACCAACTGGCAAGTGTCTTCACTGACATTTTCAACCTCTCCCTGTCGGAGTCTGTAATACCAACATGTTTCAAGCAGACCACCATAGTCCCTGTGCCCAATAACACCAAGGTAACTTGTTTAAATGACTACCAACCCGTAGCATGCACACCTGTAGCCATGTAGTGCTTTGAAAGGCTGGTCATGTCTCACATCAGCACCATTCTCCCAGAAACCCTAGACCCACTCCAATTTGCATACCGCCCCAACAGATCCACAGATGATGCAATCTCTATTGCACTCCACACTAACCTTTCACACCTGGACAAAAGGAACACATATGTGAGAATGCTATTCATTGACTACAGCTCAGCATTCTACACCATAGTGCCCTCAAAGCTCATCACTAAGCTAAGGACCCTGGGACTAAACACCTCCATCTGCAACTGGATCCTGGACTTCCTGATGGGCCAACCCCAGATGGTAAGGGTAGGTAACAACACATCTGCCACACTGATCCTCAACATGGGGTGCGTGCTCAGTCCCCTCCTGTACTCCCTGTTCACTCATGTTTGCACAGCCAGGCACGACTCCAACACCATCATTAGGTTTATCGATGACACAACAGTGGTAGGCCTGATCACCGACAACAACGATACAGCCTACAGGGAGTAGGTCAGAGACCTGACAGTGTGGTGCAAGGACAACAACCTCTTACTCAACATGATCAAGACAAAGGAGATGATTGTGGACCACAGTAAAAGGAGGGCTGAGCACGCCCCCCAACAAACTAACATTGTCCAAGCACACCAAGACAGTCGTGAATAGGGCACGACAAGACCTATTCCCCCTCAGGAGACTGAAAAGACCTGGCATGGGTCCTCAGATCCTCAAAAGGTTCTACAGCTGCACCATTGAGAGCATCCTGACGGGTTGCATTGCTGCCTGCTATGGCAACTGGTCCGACCGCAAGGCACTACAGAGGGTAGTGTGTACAGCCCAGTATATCACTGGGGCCAAGCTTCCTGCCATCCAGGACCTCTCTACCAGGCGGTGTCAGAGGAAGCCCCTAAAAATTGTCAAAGACTCCAGCCACCCTAGTCATAGACTGTTCTCTCTGGTACCGCACGGCAAGCAGTATCAGAGTGTCAAGTCTAGGTCCAAAAGCCTTCTAAACAGCTTCTACCCGCGGACCATAAGACTCCTGAACATCCCCCCCTTCTACGCTTCTGCTACTCTATTATTATCGATGCATAGTCACTTTAGTAACTATACCTACATGTACATATTACCTCAATTACCCCGACTAACCGGTGCCGCCGTACATTGACTCTGTACCGGTACCCCCTGTATATAGCCTCAATATTTGTTTTGCTGCTGCTCTTTAATTATTTGTTACTTTTATTTGTAACTTTTTTTGTATTTTTAGTAAAACTGCAATGTTGGTTAACGGCTTGTAAGTAAGCATTTCACTGTAAGGTCTACCTGTTGTGTGTTCAGGGCATGTCTCTAAACAATTGATGTTGAGATATGTCTGATAACTCTTATGAACTTATCCTCTGCAGCAGAGGTAATTCTTGGTCTTCCATTCCTGTGGTGGTCCACATGATAGCCAGTTTCATCATAGCGCTTAATGGTTATTGCAACTGCACAAAGTTCTTGATATTTTCCAGATTGACTGACCTTCATGTCTTAAAGTAATGGACTGTCATTACTCTTGCCTTATTTGACATGTTCTTGCCATAATATGGACTTGGTCTTTTACCAAACAGGGCTAGCTTCTGTATTCCACCCCTACCTTACAACACAACTGATTGGCACAAATGCATTAAGGGAAGATATTCCACAAATGAACCTATAACAAGGAACACCTGTTAATTGAAATGCATTCCAGGTGACTACCTCAAGTTGGTTGAGAGAATGCCAAGAGTGTGCAAAGCTGTCATCAAGGAAAAGGGTACGTGTTACATACGCCTCTAAGAAGAGGGAACGCAACACCCTGCTACAACTCAACTCCCCGTGGAGTGAAAGAGGTATGGGACTGTAGGTGCGAGTAAGGATGAAAAAAGGCAGAGAATTTACCGTTTACTAGGAATTTGCTTCCTTCACACTGTAAATTTGGGGAAAAGGGGCTGGATGGAACCAAAGCAAAGAAAGTAAATGTCAAAACTTACCTAATTTAGCACCACCTGGTGCTCTAACCAAAATACAGGGTGTGGTCCGCCCAGGTCTTACCTAGTGTGTATAGACAGTAAATACTACGGTTATGTATGCCCACGGGCCTCTTGCCTAAGCACTTCCTAGGTGCCTTCCCCCCAGGAACAAATGAAACAGAATATTAAACAACTTTACAAAAAAACAACTGAGAAACACAGGACATAAAATAGGCTCTGACTGAGCAACAAACGAACACAGAACATAACCATTAACACTCTCAGCAACAACCAACATAGGACATACCAATTCTCTCTTAACAACCAACACATGATATAACCCTCAGCTCTCTTCTGAGCAACAGAACACTGGCTTATATAGCTGGAAGAAGGAGTCTAATGGGATACAGCTGTATCCTGACGAGGGGGCGGGGTCAGCTCTCCAATCATCGATGTGGTCGACCAATCAGCTGCTTGGGGGGAATTTCAGGAAGCCACCCTGAAACACACACATACAAAACCACAACACAGAAACTGGGCATGTAACAGTGGGTACTTTGAAGAATCTCAAATATATTTTTATTTGTTTAACACTTTTTTGGTTAGTACATTTTTTGGTTAGTACATGATTCCATATGTGTTATTTCATAGTTTTGATGTCTTCACTATTATTCTACAATGTAGAAAATATTAAAAACAAAGAAAAACCCTTGAATTAGTAGGTGTGTCCAAACTTTTTACTGGTTCTGTACAGTAACAGCTAATTACATTGTGACATTTCGATCTTTGACACTGTTTCACACAGTACCCCCTGTCCCAACCCACTTACCCCACCCCCTCCCTCTTCCAGAGACAGAAATCCTCTCCCAGCCCCTTTAGTCGACTTCCAACCCCGAATCCCAAGGCCCCCCCATTTATTTTTCTTGCCAAAGAATTTGAACAAATTACCTCCATGTGTGTGTGTGTGAAGGAGCCCCATGGGAAGGAGCCAAGAAGAATATATTGCTGACTGAACACAAACATTGACTTCATCAAAAAGCAAACTCTGATGTTCTCCATATGGTCACCTGGTACTGGCCTGCCATTCACTGCCACTAACAGCAGGGACTGCTACATACGTATGTCGCTTCACTGGTGGGTTTAACTAACCATCCCAGTCACCCATCCCACATATGTAGCCTACATACAGCATCTGACATAGAAAGACTGGTGTGTGTTGTCAGTGACACCGGTTACACAACTCACGATATGTCTGTGTGGGTTTCTTTGGAACGTTACGGGGGAGCTTCTTTAAGGAGAAAACTACAGGAGAGTAAAACAATAACAGGTGTATAATTCCATACACAACAAGGTTTGAATGTTAGAAAAGTCTGAGCCGTAGGTTGAGAAAATTCGAAACAACATCCTCGACTGAATAATGATGACTGGTAGACGCTAAATATTTGGAGACCATGAGCCTTGGTTTGTCCCCTCGTGTTTTGAACCCAAAACCAGAGCAGAGGGAGGGGTGAAGCAAGAGACAAGAGACAAGAGACAGACAAATTGGAAAATGAAAAAATAGCAAAGAGAAAAAATCCCCAGTGTTTGGTTTACTTTTAGTTTCAGGTACCACTCTCATTCTCAACTGAAATATTGGTTTTTCTTGGCGAACGGCCAGAGGTATTTGACCTCATTCACTTTTCACTGCAGGATCATTCAGTGAGCGGTAACCCCGCTCCCTAGGCGATGAACCCTGGGAGTATTATATTATAAATGATTGAAAAACTCCAACACACCAACCAAGGCGTAAGGGGAAAAAACAATCATTTACAGCCATATTTCATCTGATCATCATTCAGCTCTTCTATGAAACATGAGTGGTCCCATGACACTGACCTGCACCACCAGGAATGTGTGATTCACAGGAAGTTGGGTGGATTTGGCTGCTGAAAGAAGAGAGATGTCGCCCTATCTAGATTGGACCAAGCTGGAGAACCAATCTGTACTAGCAGATCTAGAAGAATTCTGCCAACACTCTCCTATGCATGTCAAATGGAACATGGCAGAGTTTGGAGAACTTTTGGCAATAACAACATATCTCCATCAGAAAATGTACAAACAAAGATCTCGAATTGCAGGGGTTTGCTAATGATATTATCTAACGGTCCAGAGAAAATAGGGATCTTCTTACCCTCTGTGTCCTGCTATATCACGGTGATTAGCTAACGATGTTCATCCAGGGACACAGAGTACAAAATGCAAGAGAGAAATAACCATCTGGCTGGTCCTGGCTGTGGCATGCAGCGCTGAGAGACCTGGGGCCTGTTCAGGAGATTGCAATGTTACAGAACATTCAGATGTGTTATGTAGAACATAGAGTGCATTCAGAAAGTATTCAGAAAGTATTCAGAAAGTATTCAGACCCCTCGACCCTCGATGTTTCCTCATCAATCTACACATAATACCCCATAATGACAAAGCAAAAACAGGTTTTTAGAAATGTTTACAAATGTAAAAAAAAAAATGAAATATCACATTTACACAAGTATTCAAACCCTTTACTCAATACTTTGTTGAAGCACCTTTGGGAGCGATGACAGCCTCGAGTCTTCTTGGGTATGACGCTACAAGCTTGGAACACCTGTATTTGGGAAGTTTCTCCCATTCTTCTCTGCAGATCCACTCAAGCTCTGTCAGGTTGGATGGGGATTATTGCTGCACAGCTATTTTCAGGTCTCTCCAGAGATATTTGATCGGGTTCAAGTCCGGGCTCTGGCTAGACCATTCAAGGACATTCAGAGACTTATCTCGAAGCCACTCCTGCGGTGTCTTGGCTGTGTGCTTAGGGTTGTTGTCCTGTTGGAAGGTGAACCTTCGGCCCATTCTGAGGTCCCAAGGGCTCTGGAGCAGGTTTTCATCAAGGATCTCTCTGTACTTTGCTCAGTTCAACTTTCCCTCGATCCTGACTAGTGTCCCAGTCCTCGCCGCTGAAAAATATCCACAAAACATGATGCTGCCACCACCATGCTTCACCGTAAGGATGGTGCCAGGTTTCCTCCAGACGTGACGCTTGGCATTCAGGCCAAAGAGTTCAATCTTGGTTTCATCAGACCAGAGTATCTTGTTTAAGTACCTTTTGGCAAACTCCAAGTGGGTTGTCATGTGCCTTTTACTGAGGAGTAGCTTCCATCTGGCCGCTCTACCATAAAAGCCTGATTGGTGGAGTGCTGCAGCAATGGTTGTCCTTCTGGAAGGTTCTCCCATCTCCACAGACGAAGTCTGGACCTCTGTCAGAGTGACCATTGGGTTCTTGGTCACCTCCCTGACCTTGGCCCTTCTCCCCCAGTTTGGCCGGGCGGGAAAGCTCTAGGAAGAGTCTTGGGGGTTCCAAACTTTTTCCATTTATGATTGATGGAGGAAACTGTTGTCTTGGGGACCTTCAATGCTGTCTCGGAGCTCTACGTACATTTCCTTCGATCTCAAGGCTTGGTATTTGCTCTGACATGCACTGTCAACTGTGAGACCTTATATAGACAGGTGTGTACCTTTCCAAATCATGTCCACAATTGAATTTACCACAGATGGACTCCAGTCAAGTTGTAAAAACATCTCAAGGATGATCAATGGAAGCATGATTCAACTGTGCTCAATTTCGAGTCTCATAGCAAAGGGTCTGAATACTTATGTAAATAAGGTATTTCTGTTTTTTGTTTTTAATACATTTACCAAAATTTCAAAAAAACTGTTTTTCTGTCATTATGGGTTATTGTGTGTAGATTGATGAGAAAAATATATATTTTAGACATTTTAGAATAAGGCTGTAATGTAACAAAATGTGGATAGTTTCCGAATGCACTGTATATGGTTGTCTGTGAAGAACAATAGGATATCATGAGTTGACTCTATTTGTTACATTTCTATCTGCAGTTTTGCGAATATTTTGCCTCATGGAATTCACCCCTGGTCCTAGCTCCTAATCTGGGGCTGTGGACTGGACTGGAGGTATCCCATCCTACTCATTATTCTCTTCTGGGCATTAAAAGGAAAATCCTGCTGAATGTCTCCAGAGTAACATTCCCTGGGGTTATTTATTCAGGAATGTTAATGTGCTTAGAATCTGCATGTATGGCCCTTAATGTGGCCCCTATCAGGCAGCCGATCAGACGTACCGTCTCTCTGGTTGCGGTCCTTCTAGTTAACCAACAACACTGATGCAAAAGGAATCCGTTGACGATGTCATCTATCTGAATGATGGGTGCTTTAGAGGAGCATGGCCATTATAGATGTCTTTATGTCCATCAGATCCTATCAGAAGCTCTAGAGTAGATGGAAGGCAAACATTAAAGTTGTAGG
This sequence comes from Oncorhynchus nerka, assembly GCF_034236695.1. Taxonomy (NCBI): domain Eukaryota; kingdom Metazoa; phylum Chordata; class Actinopteri; order Salmoniformes; family Salmonidae; genus Oncorhynchus; species Oncorhynchus nerka. The sequence continues at coordinate 31,192,498 of NC_088424.1, read as the reverse complement.
AATTAGCTGACGGTATGACCATTTTGGGGTAATTCTTGGCTTCATGTTTTCCCTGTTGCACTTGCTCTCATGTCTTGTTAGAGATTCAGGAGGACTTGAGTACATCCTGGGTATGATCCACTGTAAATATTTACATGTGCATGTCTTCTTCTTATTCCGTCTCCAGTGAAGAGGTCGTAGGGTCCTCGTTTGCTGATGTGGCGACTGAGGAGCACCTCAGTGAAGGTCGGTAAATTGTAGGCACCAGGACACAGACCAGAGTCCTGAACACAGAGAAGGAAACATCAAACACCCATAAGCATCTGTCTGTGTTGTCTCTGTCTGTGTTGCTGCTGGTGAAAAACTAAATGTCCCCCTTATTCCCCAAATAAACTTTGTTCATTCATTCATATATTCCGTTTCCCCTATACAGTAGAAGTCTGAAATGTTTGGTTGGAGTCATTAAAACTCGTTTTTCAACCACTCCACAGTTTCTTGTTAACAAACTATAGTTTTGGCAAGTCGGTTAGGACATCTACTTTGTGCACGACACAAGTCATTTTTCCAACAATTGTTTACAGACAGATTATTTCACTTATAATTCACTGTATCACAATGTCTTCTTCTTCAGTCTCCATTCTCCTCTCAATGATCTTGTTAGTCTATCAACTGGCTCCACTGCTCTTCATGGCATTATAAAGCATAAATACCCAAAATGCAACACAATTACAAATCTGAGAGAGGTTCTCTCTACACGTACGATCCATGACGTTTTACAATCACTTCATCTCTCTGTAGGCTCCTAACTGAAACCAGCTGTATGGTCCTGGCCTGGGCCATGTAAATAAATATGCATGAGGCAGAGCTATCTATTAACAATGCTTTTCCTTTTGCTGATTTCCCCTCTTTTCCCATTCTCCGTCAGTTAAAGCTGTGTACCAAACTTCCCCTGAGGAGAATTTGAGCAATTGTCAAATTCCTTGTGGATAGTGTATTTTCTGACATGGATATGTTGAGACCTCAACACTTGAGTGTTTATATTTTCTTCAAGAAAAGTAAACTGCCTGTTGAGTTCATTGAGTGTTTTCTTGCGTAATTGCGCAATAAAAGTCCATAAAGCTCCCCACCCAACCCAACTGGTTTTTGTTTGCTAGTCGAGGCCCTTCCAAAAATCATGTGACCCAGGAGGATTTCCTTCCTGGCCCAGTGGCCTCGTTTGTAACACCGTGTTTTTCTGACCCCCGACCCGACCCGTCGCATGCAAACCCATACGCCACGCTTTGCTATCATCATCATCATGGACTCAACGGGACAAGGACTGAAATATATCAAATCAAATCAAATTTTATTTGTCACATACACATGGTTAGCAGATGTTAATGCGAGTGTAGCGAAATGCTTGTGCTTCTAGTTCCGACAATGCAGTGATAACCAACAAGTCATCTAACTAACAATTCCAAAACTACTGTCTTATACACAGTGTAAGGGGATAAGGAATATGTACATAAGGATATATGAATGAGTGATGGTACAGAGCAGCATACAGTAGATGGTATCGAGTACAGTATATACATATGAGATGAGTATGTAGACAAAGTAAACAAAGTGGCATAGTTAAAGTGGCTAGTGACATAAGAATGCAGTCGATGATCTAGAGTACAGTATATACATATGCATATGAGATGAATAGTGTAGGGTAAGTAACATTATATAAGGTAGCATTGTTTAAAGTGGCTAGTGATATATTTACATCATTTCCCATCAATTCCCATTATTAAAGTGGCTGGAGTTGGGTCAGTGTCAATGACAGTGTGTTGGCAGCAGCCACTCAATGTTAGTGATTGCTGTTTAACAGTCTGATGGCCTTGAGATAGAAGCTGTTTTTCAGTCTCTCGGTCCCAGCTTTGATGCACCTGTACTGACCTCGCCTTCTGGATGATAGCGGGGTGAACAGGCAGTGGTTTGGGTGGTTGATGTCCTTGATGATCTTTATGGCCTTCCTGTAACATCGGGTGGTGTAGGTGTATGCGTTGTGCAGACCTCACTACCTCTGGAGAGCCTTACGGTTGAGGGCGGAGCAGTTGCCGTACCAGGCGGTGATACAGCCCGCCAGGATGCTCTCGATTGTGCATCTGTAGAAGTTTGTGAGTGCTTTTGGTGACAAGCCGAATTTCTTCAGCCTCCTGAGGTTGAAGAGGCGCTGCTGCGCCTTCTTCACGACGCTGTCAGTGTGAGTGGACCAATTCAGTTTGTCTGTGATGTGTATGCCGAGGAACTTAAAACTTGCTACCCTCTCCATATGCTCCTCTATCTATTTAAACAAACATAGATGTGTGTGTGTGTCCTGGTCTGGTCCAGTCAGGTCTAGGACAAACAGATCCTCTCCCTACTGGTGTGAGTCTCTCTGGTTGTGGTTTTATATCCACTTCTCAGCGCCCTTCAATACTTCAAGCCTCAACTGGTTTGGCAGAAAACCAGGGTTACTCCACAAATAACCCACAAACCCATTTTATGATTCATAAATAATAAATCACAGCTAATTTCACTGACAGCTGTAGTAAAACCTAATCTGCTTATAATGGTGGCCTTCAATGACATCCACATCTAGACCCCATTTCTGCTGTTTGTTTCATTTAACGATTTCCCTGAAACTGGAAGACAGAAGCCGGAGTTGTAAAACATCAACATAACACTTTCAAAGCCAACTTTGAATGGACAGCCTACCTCATGTAACGCTGAACCCTCCGGTCATCAGACTGAAAACATTCACCTGGAGACTAATATTTCACTATCCCCTGTGGCATTAGTAATCTCATTTTTATATTCACTAACTTTACTATTGACTAACCTCTCAATCTTTGAGGAAATGTTGTGCCAACAAGTTGCTGTGCAACTGCAAATAGTGATCTAACTTATGTTTTCCTCATATCAAATCAGAGAGACTGCCATAAGCCAACTTTGACAGTGAAGGGCAAAACATGTTTCATATTTCAGGCTTGACATGGAATACAAACGTACAAACACTTCTATCTCTGATTGGACTGTGATTTCGTTGGTTTCCCTAGCAGTGAAGTCATGAAGTTATAGTGCCCTCTATAGACCTTCTTCACACATAACAAGTAACTGTGAATCAGGTTACAGGATCTTTCATTTTATTTTCTCAAAGTGTGTGTGTGTGTGTGTGTGTGTGTGTGTGTGTGTTGATGTTGTGTTCAAGATTGAGCTGGTGCTTAAGTCTTTTCTCAACCTGAGGAGTGTAGAGCTGCAGCGGCCGAAACCTCATCTGGCGGCCGATAATAGGGCATCCTATGTGGGGGAATGTTGATGGGTTTCAGCCTCTCCCTGGAAAATCAAACTGGGATTTAACATGTTTCAGCATGGGTCTACTGGTCACAGATGATGTCGAGTGTGGTATGATCCGTGAGCCAAAGGTCAACAAATAAGTATAAAAAGTTATAATACTTTGACGAGAGAGATCCATAACTATGTTACATAACATTCCCTATTTTGGTGTGTATAACTCCAATAACAGAAGACTGTTCACAGAAAGTATTCATACCCCCTTATTATTTTGCTGTGTTTTACAGCCTGAATTCAACGTGTATTAAATAAATAAAAATCTCACCAATCTACACACAATACCCCATCATGACAAAGTGAAAACATGTTTTTAGATTTTTTTGCAAAGTATTGAAAATGAAATACAGAAATATATAATTTATGTAAGTATTCACACCGCTGAGTCACATTTGGCAGTGATTACAGCTGTGAGTCTTTCTGCGTAAGTCTCTTAGAGCTTTTGCACACCTGGATTGTACAATATTTGCACATTATTTAGTCAATTGAGTTGTTGGTCATTGCTAGACAGCCATTTTCAGGTCTTGCCATAGATTTTCAAGCTGATTTAAGTCAAAACTGTAACTAGGCCATTCAGGAACATTGTCGTCTTGGTAAACAACTCCAATGTATATTTGGCCTTGTTTTTTAGGTTATTGTCCTGTTGAAAGGTGCATTTGTCTCCCACTGTATGTTTGAAAGCAGACTCTAGGATTTTGCATACCCATAACATGATGCAGCCACCACCATGCTTGAAAATATGAAGAGTGGTACTCTGTGTTGTGTTGGATTTTCCCCAAACATAACACTTTATATTCAGTACATACAATTCATTTATTTGCCACATTTGCAAAAAGGATGCATGTTTTGGAATAGTTTTATTCTGTTATGTAGGTTAGTATTGTGGAGTAACTACAATGTTGTTGATCAATCCTCAGTTTTCTTCTATCACAGCCATTAAACTCGAACTGTTTTAAAGTCACCATTGGCCTCATGGTAAAATCCCTGAGTGGTTTCCTTCCTCTCCGACTCCTGAGTTAGGAAGGACGTCTGTATCTTTGTAGTGACTGGTTGTATTTATACACCATCCAAAGTGTAATTAATAACTTCACCATACTCAAAGGGATATATATATATTTTTACCCATCTACCAATAGGTGCCCTTCTTTGCAAGGCTTTGGAAAACCTACCTGGTCTTTGTGGTTCAACCTGTGTTTGAAATTCACTGCTCGACTGAGGAACCGTACAGATAATTGTATGTGTGGGGTACAGAGATGAGGTAGTCATCAAAAATCATATTAAACACTATTATTGCACACAGAGTGACTTGTTAAAGCAATGTTTTACTCTTGAATTTCAGCTTGCCGTAAAAAAGGGCTTAAATATTTATTGACTGTAGACATTTCAGCTTTTCATTGCACTTTGACATTATGGGGTATTGTGTGTAGGCCAGTGACACACGAATCTTAATTTAAAATGTGGAAAAAGTCAAGGGGTGTGAATACTTTCTGAAGTCACTGTATTACTGTAGCTTTCCCATCACATTGTTACTAAGCAGATGTGAACTTATAAATATAAATGATTCTGTGAATGTATTCTGTGAGTTTCATAAATAACACACATCAGTATTAACTAACCTCTTCCCAGCCACAACGTAAAACTAAGCCCTCAGAAGAAAGGTTGACCTTACTGGTTGAAGTTGTCCTTGTGCAGGTCATGTAGATATCTGGGCATGCGGGACTTGAAGACGTAGCGATAGCCAGCGTTAACGCTTTTCTTTAGACTTTTCCTCGTTCGCTTCTTAGCCAGGTTGTAACGGCCCACTCCTACTGTGGTCTGGTTGAGGTGAAGAGAAGTGGGTGTCAAGATAAGATTGAAGGTCTTTCCTCAACTTAAAACAGGTCTATTTGGTCAGTATAAAGAAAAAGAAAAGTAAAAACAAGATGAAGATTGATGATGTCAACATCACTCACATAGTTCCCCTGCATCAGCCTCTCGGCCCTCAGGGTGATACGAGGAGAGGAGGAGAGGAAGGGAGGAGGGTTGCGGTTCTCCACTTTGGGCAGACCAACATCTTCATAGAATCCATGACCAGAGTGTCTCTGCTGTTATTGTTTGATGTGAGTTTGAGGTATAAGACTGGAGGTGAGCCAGGTAACTACATCTGATTACTACATCTATGCTGCTAAAAGAGCAGGAACATATTCTGAATATCACTCTAATTGCATGGATATGATCACTTGTAAACTACTTGATATTTTAACTATGTTAGTCTACAATACAATGTGTTTACATTGTAGAATACTCATTTACATGAGTCGACTATGACAGGGCTGTACTGACCGCTGGCCGTGGGTACTGGGGCAGGGAACCCAGGTAGATGCGTTCTGTAGGGAGGGAAGGGTACTGCTCTAGGGTGCCAAACTTGCCGTGGTGTCTTTTCTCTGGTCGCAGAACGTCCTCACATAAGACCTTTGCTGGCTTGGCGACCGTAGCCAGATTCAGATTGGCTTTTTTCTAGGGCAGGAAGGAGGCAAAATAACCCAATTATTCAGAAATAGCATGTGAAGGTATGTCCTCAAGACAAGCAACATTCAAGCAGGGTTTTAGGTTGAAATACACATCAAACATGAGGTTTCCTTTTCAACTGCTTATCACAACGGAAAGAAAATTATGAAACATAATGTAGTACGAAAAATTATAATTTAATCAGTTCACGATGGAATGGATCAATTATCAATCTTCACAGAGGATCATGATGACATATCATGAGATATCAATTCTCCATTTTGTCTGTCAATTCCTCTACATGCACTTTAACAGCTCTCTTAACACTCAATGGCGCTCCCTTCACCCTTTTGAATATGTAATTCTTATAATTGTTCTTAAATATATATTTTTTATTGAACCTTTTATACAGGTTATTCTAATTGAGATCAAATCTAATTGAAGGGCCTAGTTACCGGGGCAGCAACATATCCACAGGTGATTGGCTTGTCTCGTCGGCCAGTGAAGAGGTCGTAGGGACCTCGTTTGCTGATGTGGCGACTAAGGAGCACCTCAGTGAAGGTCGGTAAGTTGTAGGTACCAGGACACAGACCAGAGTCCTGAACACAGAGAGAAGGAAACATCAAACACCCATAAGCATCTGTCTGTGTTGTCTGTGTTGCTGCTGGTGAAAAACTACATCTCCCCCTTATTCTCCCAATAAACCTTGTTCATTCATTAATATATTCTGTTTCCCCTATACAGTTGAAGTCGGAAGTTTACATACACTTAGGTTGGAGACATTAAAACTCGTTTTTCAACCACTCCACAAATTTCTTGTTAACAAACTAGTTTTATCAAGTCGGTTAGGACATCTACTTTGTGCATGACACAAGTAATTTTTCCAACAATTGTTTCCAGACAGATTATTTCACTGTATCACAATTCCAGTGGGTCAGAAGTTTACATACACTAAGTTGACTGTGCCTTCAAACAGTTTGGAAAATTCCAGGAAATGATGTCATGGCTTTAGAAGCTTCTCATGGGCTAACTGACATAATTTGAGTCAATTGAAGGTGTACCTGTGGATGTATCTCAAGGCCTACCTTCAAACTCAGTGCCTCTTTGCTTGACATCATGGGAAAATCTAAATGAATCAGCCAAGACCTCAGGAAAAAAAATGTAGACCACCACAAGTCTGGTTCATCCTTGGGAGCAATTTCCAAACACCAGAATGTACCACGTTCATCTGTACAAACAATAGTTTGCAAGTATAAACACCATGGGACCACGCAGCCGTCATACCGCTCAGGAAGGAGACGTGTTCTGTCTCCTAGAGATGAACGTACTTTGGTGGGAAAAGTGCAAATCAATCCAAGAAAAACAGCAAAGGACATTGTGAAGATGCTGGAGGAAATGGGTACAAAAGTATCTATATCCACAGTTAAACGAGTCATATATCGACAGAACCTGAAAGGCCGCTCAGCAAGGAAGAAGGCACTGCTCCAAAACTGCCATAAAAAAGCCAGACTGCGGTTTGCAACTGCACAAGGGGACAAAGATGGTACTTTTTGGAGAAATGTCCTCTGGTCTGATGAAACAAAAATAGAACTGTTTGGCCATAATGACCATCATTATATTGGAGGAAAAAGGGGGAGGCTTGCAAGCCGAAGAACACCATCCCAACCGTGAAGCACGGGGGTGGCAGCAACATGTTGTGGGATAGATGGCATCATGAGGTAGGAAAATGATGTGGATATATTGAAGCAACATCTCAAGACATCAGTCAGGAAGTTAAAGCTTGGTTGCAAATTGGTCTTCCAAATGGACAATGACCCCAAGCATACTTCCAAAGTTGTGGCAAAATGGCTTAAGGACAACAAAGTCAAGGTATTGGAGAGGCCATCACAAAGCCCTGACCTCAACCCTATAGAAAATTTGTGGACAGGACTGGAAAAGCGTGTGCGAGCAAGGAGGCCTACAAACCTGACTTAGTTACACCAGCTCTGTCAGGAGGAATGGGACAAAATTCACCCAACTTATTGTGGGAAGCTTGTGTAAGGCTACCCGAAATGTTTGACCCAAGTTAAATAATTTAAAGGCAATGCTACCAAATAGTAATTGAGTGTATGTAAACTTCTGACTCACTGGGAATGTGATGAAAGAAATCAAATCTGAAATAAATCATTCTCTCTACTATTATTCTAACATTTCACATTCTTAAAATAAAGTGGTGATCCTAACTGACCTAAGACAGGGACTTTTTTACTAGGATTAAATGTCAAGAATTGTGAAAACTGAGTTTAAATGTGTTTGGCTAAGGTATACGTAAACTTCCGACTTCAACTGTATTTTCATATCTGATACATCTGATCTTTTCTCCAATATATACACAGCAAAAAATCACATTCACATTTAAGGACTACTAACTCACCACTATGAGGTCTGGGAAGCGTTCCACTCCAGCACTGAAGTCCATCATGGGACAGGAGCCAATCGGCTTCCTCCTCCTCTCATCCAGCAGCCCAGATGGGATGCCCCCCTTCCCATAAGTCCCTGGGCCTGGAGTAGTTTGCTTCTGTCACATGACAAGGAGAAATTACAATAATACCATTAATCAGTTATCTTCTACCCAGTGGAGAAAAAGGAAACCGGTTCCTCTAAAGATTTCTTCCTTCTAGGGATTTTTCCCATGCCACTGTTCTGCTGCTCGTTCCTGAGTAGTCTAGGCTGAGTTACTGTAAAGCACTTGACCAATGTTATAGTACCACAGTGACATACTTGTATGTGAGTTTCGGTATGTGAGTATTTGTCTCTCTCTAGTGACAGGTTACTGCATTACCTTCATTAAGTCTTTAAACCTCTCCTCCCTGCTGTCACACACTCCTCTCACACTGTACGGCTTCTTACAGAGCTCTGTGAAGTCCTGGATGTTATACCTCCCTGGGCCTACCCTGCTTCTCTAGGTTGTGGAACAGCTTAGCATTAGTTACACTGGAACCTTCCACCAATATAATTATTATGTTTCATCAGTTTAGATCACATTTTTGATTGTTTGGTGGTAATATTAATTTCACACAGCTACATTTGTGTACAGAATCAAAATATAATTAGCCTTCATACTGGCTTCGACTGGAGCTGAAAAGTCCCTAAACCGTTGCCCTCATTACAGAAGCATCAATGCATCTATATAGGACATGACAGACCAAACAAAAATAACAGGGTCTATTTCAGTGTCGGTTCTGTGATGTCGTGAAGTGATAGATGCTGTATGAAACAGAAATAATTCCCCAACAGATACAAGTCATCATCATTATGATGGATGCTGCTCCCTCACCAGGAAGCGGTTGGTCAACCATGTGTCTCTATACAGCAGGTGGGGCATCTGAGCCTGCTGGGCCATCTCCTGCCCCCTCTTCCATCCTGGTCCCATGGCCCTGCTCTGGACTACCTGGGGGCTGAAGTCCCCTGTGTCCACCTCATACCGACCTGGACCCAGGTTACGCTTCTGACACAGACAGAGAGATACACAAACAGGAGTGGAATAAAATAGAATTGAATAGAAAATAAAATATCACTTTATTATTTCAGCTGTAGTTTATTAGTTCAGCTCAACACATGCATTGCACACACACACATTTAGGAGGAGAGTCATGCAACGCCTTGACACATACTGTATCTTCCAAGTAAATTGTTTTGAAAATCACATCAAATCGAATGAGATACTGTAATGTGCTTTTATTTACCAAGTCACTTATCAGTCTCTTGCAGTGGTTGATCTCTGTGAACGTGCCAATCTTCTTTTTGGATGGGTAGACTCCTGAAACATCAAACCTTATTGAGAAAAATAAGATTGAAAGAGTTTATGATTGTTATTTATTTGGTGCTATAGACCTACAATATTATAATAGATATTTACAAGAGGTGTTTACAATCATTATTGTCATGTTTCATAGAGGTCATTTCATGGAAATATTAGAAGCAAAGAACCTTGCAGACTGTGTTCCAAATGGAGCCCCTGTGAACTTTTTGTTGCTCATCTTTGATCATAACCTATTCCCAGGCATTTCCAATCAATTACAGCAAATGTCAGATGGCTATTGTTTACCTGTCCCAGAAGTGACGTTAGTGCCAACTCTGACGTCATGTGACATGTAATTAAGTCGTTATCTGGATCCATAATGTAAGCCAGCATAAGCTTGTCAATTGTTTTATTATAGTTGGCTATACTAGACATGTGTTCATAAGTAAATTAAATAAATACATCTAACAATCGAAAAAAAAATGTATTCGTATGAAATTGATTTTTAAGTATCAAAACGTATTTTACACATGCTCGCATATTCTGCAGGTGCCCACTATCTCTCAGTTGAGCACGGGTTAACTACTTGCCGACTGCAGTTCATATTCAGGTTCTCCTAAATTACATTCCTGGTGTTTTTGTGTCGACGAGTGGCTTTGCCTCGGCACATATTAGGTTACCTGTTGTTGGCTGTCCACATCTGTCCGTCTCTGACAGTGATTGCGTAACAATATCGACGGCCTTTGAGAATAATTCATTAAACTATCGACGCATCCAGTTATTTCTCACGTTTTTGCAATGGCTCACGCTGCATTTGAAACCCGTCAGTGGAAAAGTTTGCTCCAATCTCTGAATGGAATCCTAGGTCATTATGGAGCGTTCATGAACACAATGTGCACGTGAGGTCTTTTTTTCAAGTTGACTATGCCTGCGGGCAAGCTAACATGTTTTGTGTCACAGGTAACTTGTCGGGGCTGATTTCTAATATACTGTTTGCTTGGATCGTTGCGCGTAAGCTACCCCTAAAGTTCTCTAACAATTGTATATTCAAGTAGGATTTCATAATATTTTATTATGGAAGAAGAGAGTGTGTACGACTCATTTCCAGATTTGAAAGAGCTGGAAAATAAAATTGTGATGAAAACTCCGGAGAGCCTGTTGAGGTGGAGGCAGGGGGATGCTTCGCTCCGTGCTGAGTGGAGTTCTAATCGTCCGGAGGTGAGAGACAACCGCACCAGCGATAGTCTGACCGACAAGATCAGAAACTTGAAACTGGAGATGGTAAGGATTCCTTTGCAGAATGCAATTTTGAATAGTTCTGTACGATTTGATTATACAAACTGTGTGTGTGCATTCATTTATTCTGTTCAGTTGTTCTATGATTGAGTCTATTTTTCAAAGCTATACAAATGCTGAAAAGAACTCTCCCACCAGACCATGTTTGGCTGGCATTAGTGACAACCACTTCACCTTTATTAATGACAGTTCTGTCACCACCTCACCCAACTGAGGCCCTCATTCAATTCAAAACATTTGAAGTCTAAATTCCTCTGCTCACTACTGTCATCTCACATTCCCTCCTTCCACAGGGCTGTCTGCGTGCTACAGACGTGCGGATCCTGCACCAGCTGGTGACGGTGCATGAGGCTATGGAGGCTGTGCGCTGGCTGCTTGAGGAGCGTGGCACTCTGGTCAGCAGCCTGACAAGCAGCCAGTGTAGCCTGGCTGAGGGGCCTGGGTCTGGCTTGTCCCCTTGCAGGGAGGGCCTGAGTCTGGCCCTAACTAGCTGGCAAAGTCCTCTAAATGATGCCAATGAAGAACCAGAAGAGTTGAAAGTACCGGATAGCATCTCTGGGGACAGCTTCTTCCATATGCTCACAAATGCAGTTTCTTGTAATGACACAGGGTTGACACTAGATGGCGATGTTAGCCCTCTTGAAAGAACAGGAGAAACTGGGACACCGCACTGTGGTCTCCCAGAGGAGAGACAAGGGGCCTCGGACGGTGAAATCGTGGGGGTGGAGGAACAGACCATTCCCAGTTGTGAGGTTCTGTTGGGGTATGACACTCAGTGGTGCTGGGTGGAGTCTCAAGACGATGTGACGTTTCTCTGACGTTATAAGCGCAATTCAAAAGATGCTTTATGATATGAAACCTTCCCTCTTCGCCTACCAAAATTAGATGCAATGGTGCCAGTTGGACATGAAGTGCCGTCCTGGACTAGAGGCGACATTTAAATTGACATTAGTGTCCATGGTGGACTGGATGAATGCTAGTAGCATTGTTCTCTAGAGGAGCAAAATCAAGGCGTACTCATATTTAGATTTAGCTACTTTGGTTTGTCAGTTGTTGCCCTTTTGCTTTTCAATGAGTCACCGTTGCCACTTTCAACTAGATGTAAATCAGATCGATGTCAATCATGTTCTCACTATCACATGTTTTGCTAGAGAAAGCTCATGTAGAGGGCTCAGCAGAAAATGCATTGACGTTGTGACATATCATAAATGGACGCAGACATTTGACATCTAAAAGGCCATTAAGCCCATCACAACTCCAGTATGATACTATAATGAACCCTTATCTTCTGGATGCAAATGTGTTACTCAGAATATTAATCTGTTGAATAAAATAAAAAAATTGCCCAACCATACAGTCTCCAGCTGCACATTTTCATTTAATAGGCCTAAGAATGCATATCATTGGGTGACTTCAAGACAGCGCGTAGACCTTTGTGTGCCCTGTTCCTGTCCGTTGGAAGTTGGTGAGCCCGACATTGTCCAGCAGCTTGGTGGGCTGATGACGTGTGAGAATGCCAGCTATGTCAGGAGATAACAGTAACCTACTGCTGTTTAATAATTATAGGACTGTGACCAGAACCAGGACTTAAGTCCCAGATACACACACATTATTTTAAAAACAATTATCACAACAATACAATCGTAATAGGACAAAGTTATTTTAATGCAGTGTTAAGAGGAACAATCCAACAGAGGACCACAAGAAATAGAAACTAAACACCTGTCAATAAGCATTTGTAGATTTGGTAGTCTAGTCTGGCAGGAAGCATGTAGAAAAAGACAATACATTGCTGATGCTCAGATGCTATGCACTAGAGGTCGACCGATTATGATTTCTCAACACCGATACAGATTATTGGAGGACCCCAAAAAAAAAAAGCTGATACCGATTAATTGGCCGATTTTTATTTATTTATAATAACAATACTGAACACTTATTTTAACTTAATATAATACATCAATAAAATCAATTTAGCCTCAAATAAATAATGAAACGTGTTCAATTTGGTTTAAATAATGCAAAAACAAAGTGTTGGAGAAGAAAGTAAAAGTGCAATATGTGCCATGTAAGAAAGCTAACGTTTAAGTTCCTTGCTCAGAACATATGAAAGCTGGTGGTTCCTTTTAACACTTCAATAATCCCAGGTAAGAAGTTTTAGGTTGTAGTTATTATAGTACCATTTCTCTCTATACCATTTGTATTTCATTAGCCTTTGACTATTGGATGTTCTTATAGGTACTTTAGTATTGCCAGTGTAACAGTATAGCTTCCGTCCCTCTCCTCGAACCAGGAACAACGACAACAGTTACCCTCGAAGCAGTGTTACCCTTGCAGAGCAAGGGGAACAACTACTCCATGTCTCAGAGCGAGTGACGTTTGAAACGCAATTAGCGCGCACCCCGCTAACTAGCTAGCCATTTCACATCACATCGTTACACACATCGTCGGGAGTTGATAGGCTTGAAGTCATAAACAGCGAGCTGCTGGCAAAATGCACAAAAGTGCTGTTTGAATGAATGCTTATGAGCCTGCTGCTGCCTACCATCGCTCAGTCACACTGCTCTATCAAATCAGACTTAAATATAACACAACACAGAAATGTGAGCCGTAGGTCATTAATATGGTCGAATCCGGAAACTATCATCTCAAAAACAAGACATTCATTCAGTGGAATACGGAACCATTCCGTATTTTATCTAACAGGTGGCATCCATCAGTCTAAATATTCCTGTTACATTGCACAAAAGTCAATGTTATGTCATAATTACGTAAAATTCTGGCAAATTAGTTTGCAATGAGCCAGGCAGCCTAAACTGTTGCACATACCCTGACTGTGTGCAATGAACGCAAGAGAAGTGACACAATTTCACCTGGTTAATATTGCCTGCTAACCTGGATTTATTTTAGTAATATGCAGGTTTAAAAATACATATTTGTGTATTGATTTTAAGAAAGGCATTGGTGTTTATGGTTAGGTACACAGAGCAACGACAGTCCTTTTTCGCGAATGCGCACTGCATCTATTATATGCAACGCAGGACACGCTAGATAAATTAGTAATATCATCAACCATGTGTAGTTATAACTAGTGATTATGATTGATTAAGTTTAATGCTAGCTAGCAACTTACCATGGCTTCTTACTGCATTCGCGTAACAGGCGGGCTCCTTGTGAGGCAGGTGGTTAGAGTGTTGGACTAGTTAACCGTAAGGTTGCAAGATTGAATCCCTGAGCTGAAAAGGTAAAAATCTGTCGTTCTGCCCCTGAACAAGGCAGTTAACCCACCGTTCCTAGGCCGTCATTGAAAATAAGAATGTGTTCTTAACTGACTTGCCTCGTTTCATAAAGTTGTAAAAAAAAAAAAAAAATTAAATACCGACTGTTGTGAAAACTTGACAAATTGGCCCTAATTCAAATCAGCCATTCCGATTAAATCGGTCAACCTCTACGATGCACACTGTATATATTTATCTAATTAGTTCACTTACAAGACATTCAAAGGCTCAGACAATTTACTAGATTTTGGGATTTTGCCAAACTGTAGGGTCATTTTAAGCTGTGTAACAGTTTGAGTGGATTTACAAAAACAGGTTCTCCATATTTTCTTAAATTTCAAACAATTCAATGGTCAGTGTTTCAAACTAAGCATTTGGAACAAAAAGAAAAAGTATGCTAGCTAGCTGCTAGTGCAAGTATTAGTGTGAAGGATACCGTGTTGGTTGTAGTGCCTAAAAGTTTGAGACTGGGCGCAGCACCCTCATTGGCTTAGTCGACAGTGGCTGGTCATCCTCCTTCAGCCTAGGGCAGAAGGCTGGTCTGAGGTAAGTTTGGCTGGCTGAATCCTGATCCAGGGTACAGTAGAAAGTGTAGAGACACGCCATCCTCACTGCATCATAGAAGCTCAGGATTCCACTGTCCACATCCAGAAAGACCCCAATCCGTCTGGGTGGGTTGGAGTCCGGTGCATGGAACGCAAATGCCAGCCAGTCATGCTGGGCAGAGAACTGCTGCTTGCTCTTGCTGTAACTCAGACTCCATGACTGGTCATCAGTGCCGAGCTTGCAGGTCACCGCTATCTGGGATGGGCCAAGGAAAGCTACACCGACAGCCCAAGAGGAGAGCCCCTCTACTTCCACCTCCCAATTGTGCACACCCTTGGAGGAGATAATGACTCCCATCACACAGTAAGGCCGATCAAGGTAACATGGTTCCTCATGTCGCTGGTCCTCCTCAGTCACCCACACAGAGCCAGAGTCAGGGTCCAACTTCAGTTTAGGGTGGGCACTTAATTCAGAAAAGAAAATGACATCTCCTACAGAGACATAATATTAGAGATACGAGCAAAAACGTTACTTTAAAATGGCTGACAGGAACAATTAGCTGGCCAAAAACACAATAGGCTTCTAATATACTATAGTTGTGTGAACGCTTAGATAGCCGAATATTGAACTAATCAGTCTAATAATTATATATATTTTTTAACTTGTGTTAACTGCGCTTCATGGAGACGGAGTACCTTGAAATGTTTTCTGGAGAGTCTGGAATAGGGGGGAGATTCTAGATGAAGCCACAAGCTTGGTTCCACTCCAATTACTAAGCTTCTGCATCTGACGGGAACAAATGTCCTTTTGAAGCAGGTCTGCCCTGCAACAGGGAAATTTAAGATCACTAATGTTCAGAATTTAGCAAGATGAACATAATGTGTAGCATATGTACAGTCTGTTGCACCAATTATTTACATACTTGTAAAGACTATTGTCAATGAAATACTGTGGTGCTGGTCATTTTTTTTTTTTTTTTTTTTAAAGGAATGACATTTAATTATTCTACTTTGAGGGAATTGTTTGTGGGTGGTGTCTTCAGCTATAATTCAGTCATAAAAATAATTTCAACTTACCACTCCTCATTCTTCAAGAGCTGTTTAATGAAATTGAACAGTTAAAATAAATCCTTATGAAAAGTAGCCATACTCTTAATGAATTGATAATTAGCATAAGTGGCACTGGGTGCACTGCCTACTGTTTTTTTTTTTTTGTGGTGGTGCCAAATCTCAACTCTCATTTAGACTTACGTCCCAGTACACTCCTAACCTGGACAAACCAGACAATGCTGTGCTCACCATTGTTTCAAATCAGCGTTCAGTCTTTCTTTAAAAAAAAACATGCATTATGCCCAAATCATGCTTTTGCTCTACCTGGAGCAGCACCAGGGGGTCACTGATGGTCTGAGTCTTCAGCAGGGTGTCCTGTGCCTGTGTCAGCCTGTCCTGCAGCCTCCTCAGCCCCTCTGTCCGCTGCTTCCCGTTCCTGCTCTCCTGCACCATGTCCACAGAGAACCTCTTCTGCCATGCCTGCTCCTCAAACTCCAGGAACAGCTTGATTCTGCGCAGGAAGGCTGTGCACTCACTTTGCTGCCTTTCCAGACTGGCCTGTTAAATAAATGGGTGACCGTCAGGAGTGTAGCCTGATTAAACCAGACAAACACTGCATTCACGCTGGGGCCAGACAAACACTGCATTCACGCCGGGGCCAGACAAACACTGCATTCACGCCGGGGCCAGACAAACACTGCATTCACGCCGGGGCCAGACAAACACTGCATTCACGCCGGGGCCAGACAAACACTGCATTCACGCCGGGGCCAGACAAACACTGCATTCACGCCGGGGCCAGACAAACACTGCATTCACGCTGGGGCCAGACAAACACTGCATTCACGCTGGGGCCAGACAAACACTGCATTCACGCTGGGGCCAGACAAACACTGCATTCACGCTGGGGCCAGACAAACACTGCATTCACGCTGGGGCCAGACAAACACTGCATTCACGCTGGGGCCAGACAAACACTGCATTCACGCTGGGGCGGAGTTGACTTGGAGGCCCCAGGCAGAAGCCAGTCTTAGTTAAATAGACATGGGCGGGGGCCTATCAAGGCTACTGAACAAAGAGCTGTTCGGAGCCAGCTCTTCTAGGTGAAATAATTAAAATGCCCCTTACTACTAAAAAGGTATTTGCGTTGCCACAGAACAAGGGTGGGCAATAATTGACTCGAGGGCTACGTCAGGATTTCAAAGTTCAACGGAGTACCGCACAGATTTAAACATTTTGACTGATTTGTTCACCAAAAGCAATTTGCAGGCAAGAAAAAAAAGGCAGTATTAAAAAAAAATGCCGCACCCATGTTTCATGAGGAAATAAAAGATCCCAGAAACGTTCCATATACACAAAAAGCTTATTTCTCAAAGATGGTAAACAAATGGTTTACATCCCTGTTCGTAAGTATTTCTCCTTTGCCAAGGTAATCCATACACCTGACAGGTGTGGAATATGAAGCTGATTCAACAGCCTGATCGTTACAGGTGCACCGAGGACAATCAAATGTGCAGGTCTGTCATAACACAATGCCACAGATGTTTCAAGTTGAGGGAGCATGCAATTGTCTTGCTGACTGCAGGAATGTCCACCAGATCCGTTGGCAGAGAATTTAATGTTTGTTTCTCTACCAACAACCACATCCAACATGTTTTAGAGAACGTCAGTACATACAAATGGCCTCAACCACCCACATCCAGCTTCTTAACCTGCGGGATCATCCGAGACCAGCCACCCCGGACAGTTGATGAAACTGAACTGAAGCATTTCTGCACAAACTGTCAGAAACCGTCTCAGGGAAGCGCATCTGCATGCTTGTTGTACTCACCAGGGTCTTGACCTAACTGCAGTTCGGCGTCGTACCCGAATTCAGTGGGGTACACGCTCACCTTCGATGGCCACTGGCATGCTGGAGAAGTGTGCTCTTCACAGATTAATCCAGATTTCAACTGTACCAGGCAGATGGCAGACAGAGTGTATGGCGTTGTGCTGATGTCAGCGTTGTGAACAAAGTGTCCCATGGCGGTAGGGATATTATGGGCAAGCATAAGCTATGGCCAACGAACACAATTGCATTTTATCGATGGCAATTTGAATGCAGAGATTGCGTGAGGAGATCCTGAGGCCCATTGTCGTGCCAGTCATTTGCCGCCATCATTTCATGTTTCAGCATGATAATGCACAGCCCCATGTCGCAAGGGTCTGTACAGAATTCCTGGATGCTGAAAGTGTCCATGTTCTTCCATGGCCGACATACTCCCCTGTCCTGTAACCCATGGAAAATGAGTGTGACAACATGCCACAATCAACAGCCTGGTCAACTCTATGCAAAAGAGATGTCGCGCTGCACGAGGTAAATGGTGGTCACACCAGATACGGACTGGTTTTCTGATCTACGGCATGACCTTTTATTTAAGGTATCTGTGACCAACAGATGCATATCTATTCCTTCACGTGAAATCCATAGATTAGGGCCTAAAACCGGTGAATTGACAGATTCTCATATGAACTGTAACTCAGAAAACTCTTACATTTTTGCATTTATATTTTTGTTCAGTGTACATATCGTCTGTTTTACACTTTCAAGTTAGGGATTCATAAATTGTGGGCCAATACCTATATCTGTTATTTTCCTAAGCAATATTGACAATACTGATATATTTTATGGACTTCAACAATTCTAGCACAGAAACAAACTGCAACCAAGTTATGTTCATGAGGCTAAAAAGGAAAATATGGCAAATGTCTTGAAGATGGGAAAGGAGAAAAACAAAAATTTAACCACAACATGAGTGAAATGCATCAGGGAAGAGCATAGTTAATAATTGTATGCAAAGTTGTCAAAACCACAATTGAAAATAATGCACAGTAACATGCTGACCAGACCGCACGCGTTGATTTTGTCCACACACACCAGACACGATCAAGACACGCAGGTTGAAAAATCAGAACCAACTAAATTAATTTGGGGACAGGTCAAAAAGCAAACAATTATGGCAATTTAGCTAGCTTGCTGTTGCTAGCTAATTTGTCCTGGGATATGAACATTGGATTGTTATTTTACCTGAACTGCACAAGGTTAACATCGACAATTAATCCACAGATAAAAGGGTAAACCGAGGTGGTTTCTAGTAATTTCTACCGCTTCTTCTTTTTGGACTTTATATGGCAGTTGGCAAAGAACTTTAAGGTGCATTACCACCACCAACTGGACTGTGGACCTCAGTTCATCTTTCAATCACCCACATGGGTATATGCTCCTAAAAACCAATGAGATAGGAGAGGTGGGACTTGCAGTGCATCAAGCATCACAAATAGAACCAAGTTCTATTTTAGAGCCTGGCTATGCAAACGCTCTTGAGCAGTATAGTGCAATGATTGACGCTCGCATGCCGCGCAGAGGGAAGCGGAAGACACATAGGCCTGTGTCTCAAAAACAGTCAGCTTTCAGGCATGGGGTCGTAATAGTGAAGTCGACTTCCGGGTTGGAGCGAGCAGTCGCATCCGCACTTCGGTCTGCACTTCGGTCTGCAGGTAGTATAACTTTTCATTACATTTCATTATAGTACAACGGTTTGATTTGTCTAATCTTAGCGATTTCTTCTTAGCTAGCTACATAGCCGTCTTTGTATCAAAGATAATTGCGTAATTATCGTATTTCGTCGTCCTAACGTATCTGCCCAGCAGCTAGCCAGCTAGCTAACGCCCACCGTCTACATAGCTAGCTACATAGCCGTCTCTGTATCAAAGATAATTGTGTAGATAATTGTGAATTCCATGCTGTCACAGTTACCAGCCCTTTCAAGCTTAACATCCTTATCATTTATCGCCCTCCAGGTTCCCTCGGAGAGTTCATCAATGAGCTTGATAAGCTCCTTTCCTGAGGACGGCTCACCTCTCACAGTTCTGGGCGACTTTAACCTCCCCACGTCTACCTTTGACTCTTTCCTCTCTGCCTCCTTCTTTCCACTCCTCTCCTCTTTTGACCTCTCCCTCTCACCTTCCCCCCCTACTCACAAGGCAGGCAATACGCTCGACCTCATCTTTACTAGATGCTGTTCTTCCACTAACCTCATTGCAACTCCCCTCCAAGTCTCCGACCACTACCTTGTATCCTTTTCCCTCTCGCTCTCATCCAACACTTCCCACACTGCCCCTACTCGGATGGTATCGCGCCGTCCCAACCTTCGCTCTCTCTCCCCCGCTACTCTCTCCTCTTCCATCCTATCATCTCTTCCCTCTGCTCAAACCTTCTCCAACCTATCTCCTGATTCTGCCTCCTCAACCCTCCTCTCCTCCCTTTCTGCATCCTCTGACTCTCTATGTCCCCTATCCTCCCGGCTCGGTCCTCCCCTCCCGCTCCGTGGCTCGACTGACTCTGCAGCTCCAGGGCTCTTTCCCCTGCGGACCTGGCATCCTTTCACTCCCTCCTCTCTACATTTTCCTCTTCTGCTCTAAAGCCACTTTCTACCACTCTAAATTCCAAGCATCTGCCTCTAACCCTAGGAAGCTCTTTGCCACCTTCTCCTCCCTCCTGAATCCCCCCTCCTCCCTCTCTGCAGATGAAATCTCAACCATTTTGACATCCGATCCTCGTTTGCTAAGTCAAACGACACCGCTGGTTCTGCTCACACTGCCCTACCCTGTGCTCTGACCTCTTTCTCCCCTCTCTCTCCAGATGAAATCTCGCGTCTTGTGACGGCCGGCCGCCCAACAACCTTCCCGCTTGACCCTATCCCCTCCTCTCTTCTCCAGACCATTTCCGGAGACCTTCTCCCTTACCTCACCTCGCTCATCAACTCATCCCTGACCGCTGGCTACGTCCCTTCCGTCTTCAAGAGAGCGAGAGTTGCACCCCTTCTGAAAAAACCTACACTCGATCCCTCCGATGTCAACAACTACAGACCAGTATCCCTTCTTTATTTTCTCTCCAAAACCCTTGAACGTGCCGTCCTTGGCCAGCTCTCCCGCTATCTCTCTCAGAATGACCTTCTTGATCCAAATCAGTCAGGTTTCAAGACTAGTCATTCAACTGAGACTGCTCTTCTCTGTATCACGGAGGCGCTCCGCACTGCTAAAGCTAACTCTCTCTCCTCTGCTCTCATCCTTCTAGACCTATCGGCTGCCTTCGATACTGTGAACCATCAGATCCTCCTCTCCACCCTCTCCGAGTTGGGCATCTCCGGCGCGACCCACGCTTGGATTGCGTCCTACCTGACAGGTCGCTCCTACCAGGTGGCGTGGCGAGAATCCGTCTCCTCACCACATGCTCTCACCACTGGTGTCCCCCAGGGCTCTGTTCTAGGCCCTCTCCTATTCTCGCTATACACCAAGTCACTTGGCTCTGTCATAACCTCACATGGTCTCTCCTATCATTGCTATGCAGACGACACACAATTAATCTTCTCCTTTCCCCCTTCTGATGACCAGGTGGCGAATCGCATCTCTGCATGTCTGGCAGACATATCAGTGTGGATGACGGATCACCACCTCAAGCTGAACCTCGGCAAGACGGAGCTGCTCTTCCTCCCGGGGAAGGACTGCCCGTTCCATGATCTCGCCATCACGGTTGACAACTCCACTGTGTCCTCCTCCCAGAGCGCTAAGAACCTTGGCGTGATCCTGGACAACACCCTGTCGTTCTCAACTAACATCAAGGCGCTGGCCCGTTCCTGTAGGTCCATGCTCTACAACATCCGCAGAGTACGACCCTGCCTCACACAGGAAGCGGCGCAGGTCCTAATCCAGGCACTTGTCATCTCTCGTCTGGATTACTGCAACTCGCTGTTGGCTGGGCTCCCTGCCTGTGCCATTAAACCCCTACAACTCATCCAGAACGCCGCAGCCCGTCTGGTGTTCAACCTTCCCAAGTCACCCCGCTCCTCCGCTCTCTCCACTGGCTTCCAGTTGAAGCTCGCATCCGCTACAAGACCATGGTGCTTGCCTACGGAGCTGTGAGGGGAACGGCACCTCAGTACCTCCAGGCTCTGATCAGGCCCTACACCCAAACAAGGGCACTGCGTTCATCCACCTCTGGCCTGCTCGCCTCCCTACCACTGAGGAAGTACAGTTCCCGCTCAGCCCAGTCAAAACTGTTCGCTGCTCTGGCCCCCCAATGGTGGAACAAGAGCGTCTGCTAAATGACTTAAATGTAAATGTAAGTCGTTCAAAACTGTTCAATATCTAGAGACAAATTCGAAGGAGGAAAACAGATACCAATCCATTTGTCACAAGCACTATAATAGCGTACATGGGAGATTATTCACGAGCGAAGTAGGACCTCAAGTGGAGTAGGATGGCAAGATAATTTAGTTTAATACATTAGTTATGCCAAGTTCACGAGGCTGCCTGATGATGTCAGGCCCCAGGCATGAGCCATCGTGCATAAATTTATTTTGTCCCCCTACACCAAACGCAGGTTAAAATATCAAAACAAACTCTGAACCAATTACATTAATTTGGGGACAAGTCAAAAAGCATTAAACATGCATGGCAATTTAGCTAGTTAGCTTGCACTTGTTAGCTAATTTGACCTATTTAGCTAGCTTGCTGTTGCTGGCTAATTTGTCCCATTTAGCTAGCTTGCTGTTGCTAGCCAATTTGTCCTGGGATATAAACATTGAGTTGTTATTTTACCTGAAATGCACAAGGTCTTCTACTCCGACAATTAATCCACACATAAAACAGCCAACCAAATTATTTCTAGTCATCTCTCCTCCTTCCAGGCTTTCATCTTTGAACTTATATGGTGATTGGCATCTACACCTTTACCACGACATCCGGTAAAAAAAAATGTAGTCTTTCAATCACCCACGTGGATATAACCAATGAGGAGATGGCGTGGGTACCTGTTTCTATAAACCAATGAGGAGATGGGAGAGGCAGGACTTGCAGCGCAATCTGCTTCAGAAATAGAAAGAGTTCTATTTTAGCCCTTGGCAACGCAGGCGAGGAATGTGGGTGCAATAATTGAATAACATGGATTTCTAAATTTATTTTGCGACGCTCGCGCACGCGACGTGTCCGGTCTGGTCAGCATGTAAATCTGCCACTACATGCACTCACTATTCAGACTAGTTTAAAACAGAAGTGGTGAGAGGAGCCTCAACATTTCATGTGGGGTTTGGGTTCATTTTCTTGCTGACATAGTCAACATGATAGGCTCGGTGTTACCTTGGAACGCGAAGCAGCTTCATCAATTTTTGCCAGGCCATTCTTTACTTCAGTCAGCCTCTCTTTAATACCCTGAAGTTTGACGTGACAGTTCCCCTATCAAAACAATTAAAGACATACCATTGATTAATTGTACAATTAGTGATTTACCAATTAACAAGACACATTCTAATAGATTTTCTGAAAATAGCGCAAACCCAAAGTATCTTCCATGCATGCTTATGCACAAGTGGCCAAAATGAAAATGAGACACCACCTCACCCTTAAAGTATCCAGCGCATCTGCCAGTTTCACGACGTTGTGCCCATCCAGGTGCTTGGCCTCGGCAGGTAGCATGCAGTAGGCACACAGGGGGGTCTGGTCTGTCTCGCAGTAAAGTTCCAGTTCCTTCCCGTGCTCTTTGCAGAGTCTGCCAGTGTCACCCATCGGGCTCACCAGAACGTGTTGGCGCAGTACAGCGTTCTCCAAGTGTGGTATGATGTGGACGGTGCAATATGACTCTTTGCAGCTGACACAACTCTTTTCTGCGAACATCCTCTGATCACCTTTGCAAACAGTGCAGTAGACACCGCTTGCACGTTTACTGTGGTACTTTTCAATTATGTTGTTAAGTACCACGTTATTTTTCAAGTTTAACGTTGAATCGCACGGTGCAAGGCAAAGAGGACAGGTGTAACATATACACCGTCTCTCGAATCCACCTTCGGCATTGATGTTTTCGACTTTCACCGCAGATCTTTTCAACTCCTTCACACAGCCTTCACAATAATTATGACCGCAGGGCAAAGTCACAGGCTCGACAAATATGTCACGGCAGACGGCGCAAATAAGCTCCTCGTCAAGAGATATGACCTCCATGCCAAACAAATGTACTGTTCAGAATATAACCAAAACGAGTGGGTTCTCTTCAATAACTAGGTAAGTTGGTTGTGATGAAATCGAAAATTGAGAAGAGAAATTTATAAGTGCTTCGTCCAATCAAAACGGTCCGTTCCAAATGTGAATGTCACGTGACTTTACTGTACAGCTTTTGAATCCGGTGCAGTTTCATTTACACATGTTCATTACTTTGTTGTTCCAGTTGAATTACTTTGCTGTTTATTTTTTTTTTCACTTCGGTTTCACTCAAAATATTTTGTTTATGACATAATACTTATTTCATATAGAAAATGCAAGTGGATGGGTTAAACCCCGAACAACCATTGTTTGGTTAATTTAGCTAATAACCACGCTCTAGTAGGATTTGTTTACCTTAAGTCTTTACGCCCAATGCCTCAGCCAATCACTTATCGCGAGTAAAAAGGCGGGACTCAAATCAACCAATGGATGTAACGAACGTCAAGCATCTTACAGTACAGTAGCACAAGACAAGAGGCACGAAAGTGAATGAAGGTAAAAATACATTTAATTTGAAATCTCACCTTGCCAATTTAGCTAGATACGTCTTGGTTATAGATGTTTCTTACCTAATGCAAACTCGGTTTGATTTTGCGTTTCATCTTAGTAATTCTAACTAACTGGCCTTTGCTAGCTAACTCAGCTAGCATACTGTATCCAGATACCAAAGCTTGTGTAGCTAGCTAACTACTGTTCCTTGGCTCTGAAGGGCAAAATGGATCATCTCAGCTAATAGCTAATGGTGGAAAGAACAAGCACTGGTTGTAGCCTAATAATCAGTGACAGTACAGGGTCGTTTGTAGAGGAGATAGTAATTGATTGAGAAGTAGAACAGGTAAATGTTGCCTAGGACAATTTCCATGTATGACACCTGTAAGTTAGCTACAATTCTAGCTATACTTGCAATACATTGTACACATGTCTGGTATTGTCTGTTTTCATAATCTCCTTGTCATTACAGTTGTCTAGTGTCTTTTATTAGAACATGGAAATGTGATTATGGGAAAACTGTAAGACTAACACCTATAGTCCTCTTTCATCCCCCCTGCAGAAATGAGAGCCATGTCTCCTGAGGAACCCTTCCAGGACTCTTTAGACGAGGATGTAGATGGCTTCTCAGAGCCTGGGAGAGGGAGCAGGATACGCAACAGCGTCTACACTAAAACCCCTGAGATGGAGAGCAACTAGTGAGATCTATGGGCCACAGTTTTGTTTAGGGGATAGTTAGCTCTCGAAATCTCTAGGCGGCATTCTGCCTTCTCCCTACAGTTCTCAGCCATTATCTTCGCCTACCGCTGCCTTATCTGAACTTCAAATCAAACTTTATTTGTCACATGCTTAATCCTGTATTGACGCTTTGCTCGTTTGATGGTTCATCTGAGGGCCTAGCGGGATTTCTTTTAAGTGTCCGGATTTGTGTCCCGCTCCTTGAAAGCAGTAGTTCTAGCCTTTAGCTCGATGCGGATGTTGCCTGTAATCCATGGCTTCTTGTTGGGATATGTACGTATGGTCACTGTCGGGACGGCGTCGTTGATATACTTATTGATGAAGCCGGTGACTGAGGTGGTATGCTCCTCAATGCCATTGGATGAATCCCGGAACATATTTCAGTCTGTGCTAGCAAAACAGTCCTGTAGCGTAGCATCCGCGTCATCTGAACACTTTTTTTATTGACCGAGACACTGGTGCTTCCTGCTTTAGTTTTTGCTTGTAAGCAGCAATCAGGAAGATATAATTATGGTCAGGTTTGCCAAAGGGAGGGCGGTGGAGAGCTTTGTATGCGTCTCTGTGTGTGGAGTAAAGATGGTCTAGAGTTATTTTTCCTCTGGTTGCACACGTGACATGCTGGTGGAAATGAGGTAAAACGGATTTAAGTTTGCCTGCATTAAGGTCTCCGGCCGCTAGGAGCGCCACTTCTGGATGATCATTTTCTTGTTTGCTTATGGCCTTATAGAGTTGGTTGAGTGCGGTCTTAGTGCCAGCATCGGTTTGTGGTGGTAAATAGACGGCTTCGAATAATATAGATGAGAACTCTCTTGGTAGATAGTTTGGTCTACAGCTTATCATGAGGTACTCTACCACAGGCGAGCAATACCTTGAGACTTCTTTAATATTAGACATCACGCACCAGCTGTTATTGACAAATACTCACACCCCCACCTAGGGTTGCCAACTTTCTCACTCCCAAATAAGGGACAAAAGGTCGCATGCCAGTGCACGGTGGTATGGGTATGGTGTTGTGTGAACAGCGTATATTCTTATTCAATTGGAAAGGCAAAACATTTGTATGGTAATGAAACAGCAGGGAGCAGGTCTCGAACCCTCAACCTTCTAGCCCGAAGTCCAGTGCGCTATCGACTGTGCTGCAAATGCATGCTTGAGTGGCAGAGTCGATATTCGCGCTTATAAACCCAGGGTCATTACAGAATCCTCTCTACAAAGACATTTGAGTCTGGCACACTGAGGACAAATGAGACAATCCTGAACATGTTGATCAAGTTGGCTTTCCCGAGGTTTTGGAAAACTGCCACGACTTCTCACTGGCGGATTTTGTGGTATCCTTGTCTGGCTTTCTGTATTTCCTCCCGGATAGCACAACACTCTTCATAGAGTTGGTCCATACTGACTGTCTCTGTCATTTTGAGGGCCACCACCACCTGCTCCAGGTCAGTGAAGGAGAGCTCCTCATAGAGGCTGATCAGTTTCACCATTACAATGTTCTGGTGAGGAATCAAACCACTTGTCAATGTATGTAGTGACAGTGTCATAGAACTTCACAGTCATGTTGCTGCTTGGACCTTTGTGCTTACAATTGTTTGTCCATCAGCTGCTTGGTCTGGTATCCAAAAATCTGTCCTGTTTCAGCTGAAGCATCTTCATTTTGAACTTTTGGACTTCCTCGTAAACATCTGTGATGCAGAGCGATGTTTCCTCCAGCTTTTTTACGAGTTGGTCAAAAAGACACCCACGTTGTGGAAAAAGCACAGATACATCTCAGCATCTTCTGTTTTTTCTTCAGCCTCAAAAATACTCTTCAGTGCCACAGGACAGGTCTTGCCAAGGGACTTGAAGTTTGATGTAAGAGCTAGCCAGCTTCGCAGGAGACTATCGACAGCTGGATGAAGAGAGAGCCATCGTGTGCAAACATGTCGCAGAATTTCACGCCACTGAAATGTCAACAAAGGCAAAAAATGCACGCAGTTCTTCTCTTCGGGAAGCAGATACTGATAAGTGGCTGTAGATCTGTAAAACAATTGTCTCAATATCAACTGACAGCTGATCGCAGGCGTGCTTGCAGGCATTATGAGCTATGTGAGCTGGGCAATTAGCTTTCAGAATGCGATTGTCGGCACTGCTCAATAACTGGTAAACGGAGAGGTGTTTTCCAATTTGGTCAGTTTCCGCAGTAGACGCCACGAATAATGCACTGATATTGCTAGCACCTTTAGCTAGCGTGGTCTTGTGCATTTCTGTGGATGCATGCTGAGTTAGGTCAATCTCCCCTCCATGGCCAATTGAGAATTCCCGACGCATAAAGTGCAGAACGCTTTCGTCTAGTCACCACTGACGGGCTTAACCCACGTCTTTTTTGCTTCACATTGTTTGTTGTAGCTGCACAGTCTTTTCTTTTTTGCAGGTTTATCCATATATTCTTGATATGCCAAACTGACCGAACAATAACAGAAATTACTTGCAGGAATTGTCGAGTTTACGCTTTACTGTGATTGGATGAATTTACGGGACAAGGGAGGTCCCGTATGGGACAAACCAAATTAGCCAAATATAAGAGACATCCTGACTAATACGGGACAGTTGGCAACCCTACCCCCACCGCTTGTCTTACCAGATGTAGCTTCTCTGTTCTGCCGGTGCATGGAAAATCCCGCCAGCTCTATATTATCCGTGTCGTCTTTTAGCCATGGCTCTGTGAAACATAAGATATTACAGTTTTTAATGTCCCGTTGGTAGGATAATCTCGATCAACTAACAAAAAACTAACAAAATAACACAGTTGGTTAGGAGCCTGTAAAACGGCAGCCATCCTCTCGGGTGCCATTCCTTCCATCCTGATGCTGTGTTTTAACATTTAGAAACGTCAATAATCATTGCTTGCGATACGGCTTTCAAAACATATTGATCATCAAGAAAGAATCTTTCAAATAAAAGAGATACACTTACTCTAGCAGTTTTGCACAGATCCATACAGCTAGATAACTAATTAGCACAGGTGGTCGCCTCCTGTCTTCCGTCTGTTGTCCCTAAACAAGCGCTGTAACATGGAGATATGGCCGTGTGGGAACACTAACCTATCAAGTTGTGTATTAATTTAACATTGTTATTTGAAAATTATTTCTAGCTGATATGAAAGATAAGGTCCTTATGCTTCCAAATACCGCAAGTGATGCATGTTAATGTTCAGACCGAGCGTCGGGGATCACAAAAATACACTATACATCTACATTATAAAACGATTTGTGAGAAACACTGCACAGGCACAGCTCTAAGTGTGGATCCAACTGATTTCTAACCCTCTCTCTGTCTTTTCTTTATATGTAGTTATGGAGACTATGGTGCAACCGTGGACAAAAGTCCCCTGTTGAAGACATTGATGAATGCCGAAGCAGCGGCCAATTCTGCAGCCATACAGCTCATGTCATTCAAGGAGACACTGGAGGATGATTTTGCCGTACGTGAAGTCCTTTGCAGTTGATGTGCAGACAGTGCACCTGTCTTTATTTTGAGAGGCATAACATATCATTAATTCGGTTACTATGTTTAAGGTGTCAAAGGTGTCAAAAGCAGAATTGAATTAATCCTTCTGTTACAAAGGACTCGAGACACTCTGCTTCTGATAACCTGCGGATGTCAAGGCAGAGAGGCCTTCTGCTGGAGAAGTTGGAGGTTTTTAAACGGATAAACAAGTCTGTTCGACAGCAACTCCAAGACCTGAAGGATGCAGAGGTTGGCAGTTCTAATCTGATGGCTAATCATTACTACTTTGAAGGACTGTCAGCTAGCAGCTTATAAGGGGGTCATGCTTATGACAAGTTTTTAGAATGCATTAAACCTGTGCACTAAAGTAAAGGGTTATTGCAACGTTGTCTTCTTAAATGAACATGATTTGACTACCCTTTTTGTCTCCTGTATTAGGCATCTCGAATGGAGACAGACAAACACATCGATCTCTTAATAAAGAAGCTTACACAGGCTGAGTGTGATAATCTGGTAAATTGCTTCTTCCTTGGTGAAAAAAATTAAACTTCACACATTACTCCAGACCTGTATTGAAACGTTTTGAAATGTTGACATAGCGGTGCCAAGGCTTAAGATTTTATAAGGTCTGCCAGTTTGTTAAGCTCCCCTTGGCAGATAATAGGGTCATTCAGTGCAGTATGGCTCAGTGGGTTGAAACATGATGCCAGCTACATTAAAGTTGGGGATTTGATTCAATCCCACATGGGCCACATATACTAAACTAAAACGTTTAGTATATGTGGCCCATGTACTAAAAAGACATATACTAAAAAGACACTTTGGATAGAAAAGCATTTGCTACTGTTTACTATACACATTTGTCATTTGAAATGAAAATTGTACTGTGAGAAAGATCAATTATTTTTATTTTTATTATATTTTTTATTGTTATTTTGTTTCCACCAGCATTTGAAAGGAGATTTGAATGATAAAGAAAAAATGGCTGAAGAACTGATGGGTTTGCGGAAGAAAGAAATGGTTAGTACTGGCCTTTAATTTCACATGAAATACACAAGCGATGACCACAATTTGTACATGGTAAAACATTGACAAAGGTACAAATGAAATGAAGGCATTGTCCTCACACCATCTCTTTCTGCTTTGATGCTCCACAGGAGAACACAGAGAATGCGGTCCATGCCACCAAGTCTGTGGAGACCACACGTGCTCACCTGCAGGGCCAGCTACGCAGCAGGGAGGCCGACAACAACCGTCTCACCGTGCAGCTCCGGGTAACACACATTTTCAGGCATCAGTCTATGAATATATCAATCACTTTATTGTCCCATTAAAATGGCTTGTCCTTACTATCTGTAGAGTAAGACACAGAGCAAAATACACCATTTCCAGTGAATATGAAGCTTCCAGCCTGTGTCTGGGAGGGTTGGGAAGAAAGTCAGCAAAAAATAGATGCTTTTCTGTTTCACAAAGAATGGTGGACAATATTAATTTACGACCCATCCAAGATGGACGTCGTCTGTAAGTGAAAGGCAAGGAATTAGTGTGTAGATATGTTTATAGCTTAAACACTGTGCGTGTTCCCTCACTTTTTTCCAGGGTTTGGAGACGCAGTTGACGGCACAGAAGCTGGAGATAGATGGTCTGAGGGGGGAGATCTCTGGTGTTTCGGAGAAGGCAGCGCAGGAGAAAGGAGTCCTGAAGAAGGCCACCCGCGCCCAGAAACAGAGGGCCCAGAGGTTCGAAGCTGCTGTGGATAAATGCTACACGAAGCTGAGGGAAAAAGTACGCATGGGTAATGTTGGGAACCAATAAGAACACAGTTTTTACTTTAGCTACGGTGTCCCCTACTTTACACGACTTCCCGTTCGTGGTGAGTTCATTGCCACTGACAGTAAGGTGCGTTATGTTATGTTCTATGACATGTAGGATGTTCAGCTGGCTGAGGTTCATTCAGAGAGGGACACATGGAGGAGACAACAGGAGCAGAAGACAGATGAGAGAATACAGCTTGATGCACAGATAGGACTGCTAAAACGGTATGTCATTTCAAGCCTTAGTATTCATTTTTTGTCATGGACACAAAGTCTGGCATATTGTCAATCCAGGTCCTTGAGGCAATAAATAATGTTCTTGAATTTTTTTAAACTTTTCAGATCTTCTCCTCACAGAAAGTATTTGGGCAAGCGACAATTGCTTATTTCTTAATTCCTTTATTTTTTATTTTGGGGATTTGTGTGTATTGTGGGGCAGCAGGTAGCCTAGTGGTTAGAGCGTTGGACTTGTAACCGAAAGGTTGCAAGATCGAATCCCCGATCTGACAAGGTAAAAATCTGTCGTTCTGCCCCTGAACAAGGCCGTCATTGAAAATAAGAATTTGTTATTTTTTTATTTATTTTTATTTCACCTTTTTTCAAACAGGTAGGCTAGTTGAGAACAATTTCTCATTTACAACCTCGACCTGGCCAAGATAAAGCTTCTTAACTGACTTGCCAAGTTAAATAAATAAAACATTGTTAGGTATTACTGCACTGTTGGAGCTAAAAACATCAGCAGTTCACTACCCCTGCGATAACATCTGCAAAATATGTGTACATGACCAATAAAATGGTATTTTATTGAGATTTGTATTGTTGTTTCATTACAGCCAAATAGCAGACATTACTGTGAAGCTGCAGAAAGAGAGGGATGAATTTGCTGCTGCAAATGAGGTCTTATTGCTAAAAGTGGAAAAACTCAACGCTGAAAACAGAAACATTGGTCTTGAGAACGCAACCCTCAAGGTAGGAAAATAAAACGCCAATATATACCTTGAAGTTGTGTGTGCACCACCCCACAATTATTGATTTTTTTATTTAGTTTGACCAAAATGTTACCTTGAGCCATAGAGTAGCCCCTATATAATCTAAAGTAAACTAACTATCTAAGATAACAAACTTACTGTAGCTCTACTGCTTTCTAATTCGAATACCTTCTCTGTATATTCTAGCATGTCATTTATTCCCACCATAATTCAGGATGATATAATTATATATATACAGTACCAGTCAAAAGTCTGGACACACCTCATTCCAGATCATTTTTTACTATTTTCTGCATTGCAGAGTAATAGTGAAGGCATCAAAACGATGAAATAACATATATGGAATCATGTATTAACCAAAAAAGTGTTAAACAAATAAATGTTTATATTTGAGATTCTTCAAAGTAGCCACCCTTTGCCTTGATGACAGCTTTGCACACGCTTGGCATTCTCTCAACAAGGTAGTCACCTGGAATGCATTTAAATTAACAGGTGTGCCTTTTTAAAAGTTTATTTCTGTCATTTCTTTCCTTCTTAATGCGTTGAGCCAACCAGTTGTGTTGTGACAAGGTAGGGATGGTATACAGACAAAATCCCTATTTGGTAAAAGACCAAGTGCATATTATGTCAAGAAAAGCTCAAATAAACACTTGAAGACATGAAGGTCAGTCAATTTGGAAATTTCAAGAACTTTGAAAGTTTCTTCAAGTGCAGTCGCAAAAACCATCAAGTGCTATGATGAAAATGGCTCTCATGAGGACAGCCACAGGAAAGGAAGACACAGAGTTACCTCTGCTGCAGAGGATATGTTCATTAGAAATAACTGCACCTCAGATTGCTGCCTGAATAAATGCTTCACAGAGTTCAAGTAACAGACACATCTCATTTACATTTAAGTCATTTAGCAGACGCTCTTATCCAGAGCGACTTACAAATTGGTGCGTTCACCTTATGACATCCAGTGGAACAGCCACTTTACAATAGTGCATCTAAATCTTTTAAGGGGGGTGAGAAGGATTACTTATCCTATCCTAGGTATTCCTTAAAGAGGTGGGGTTTCAGGTGTCTCCGGAAGGTGGTGATTGACTCCGCTGTCCTGGCGTCGTGAGGGAGTTTGTTCCACCATTGGGGGGCCAGAGCAGCGAACAGTTTTGACTGGGCTGAGCGGGAACTGTACTTCCTCAGTGGTAGGGAGGTGAGCAGGCCAGAGGTGGATGAACGCAGTGCCCTTGTTTGGGTGTAGGGCCTGATCAGAGCCTGGAGGTACTGAGGTGCCGTTCCCCTCACAGCTCCGTAGGCAAGCACCATGGTCTTGTAGCGGATGCAAGCTTCAACTGGAAGCCAGTGGAGGGAGCGGAGGAGCGGGGTGACGTGAGAGAACTTGGGAAGGTTGAACACCAGACGGGCTGCGGCGTTCTGGATGAGTTGTAGGGGTTTAATGGCACAGGCAGGGAGCCCAGCCAACAGCGAGTTGCAGTAATCCAGACGGGAGATGACAAGTGCCTGGATTAGGACCTGCGCCGCTTCCTGTGTGAGGCAGGGTCGTACTCTGCGGATGTTGTAGAGCATGAACCTACAGGAACGGGCCACCGCCTTGATGTTATTTGAGAACGACAGGGTGTTGTCCAGGATCACGCCAAGGTTCTTAGCGCTCTGGGAGGAGGACACAATGGAGTTGTCAACCGTGATGGCGAGATCATGGAACAGGCAGTCCTTCCCGGGAGGAAGAGCAGCTCCGTCTTGCCGAGGTTCAGCTTGAGGTGGTGATCCGTCATCCACACTGATATGTCTGCCAGACATGCAGAGATGCGATTCGCCACCTGGTCATCAGAGGGGGAAAGGAGAAGATTAATTGTGTGTCGTCTGCATAGCAATGATAGGAGAGACCATGTGAGGTTATGACAGAGCCAAGTGACTTGGTGTATAGCGAGAATAGGAGAGGGCCTAGAACAGAGCCCTGGGGGACGCCAGTGGTGAGAGCGCGTGGTGAGGAGACAGATTCTCGCCACGCCACCTGGTAGGAGCGACCTGTCAGGTAGGACGCAATCCAAGCGTGGGCCGCGCCGGAGATGCCCAACTCGGAGAGGGTGGAGAGGAGGATCTGATGGTTCACAGTATCGAAGGCAGCCGATAGGTCTAGAAGGATGAGAGCAGAGAGAGAGAGTTAGCTTTAGCAGTGCGGAGCGCCTCCGTGATACAGAGAAGAGCAGTCTCAGTTGAATGACTAGTCTTGAAACCTGACTGATTTGGATCAAGAAGGTCATTCTGAGAGAGATAGCGGGAGAGCTGGCCAAGGACGGCACGTTCAAGAGTTTTGGAGAGAAAAGAAAGAAGGGATACTGGTCTGTAGTTGTTGACATCGGAGGGATCGAGTGTAGGTTTTTTCAGAAGGGGTGCAACTCTCGCTCTCTTGAAGACGGAAAGGACGTAGCCAGCGGTCAGGGATGAGTTGATGAGCGAGGTGAGGTAAGGGAGAAGGTCTCCGGAAATGGTCTGGAGAAGAGAGGAGGGGATAGGGTCAAGCGGGCAGGTTGTTGGGCGGCCGGCCGTCACAAGACGCGAGATTTCATCTGGAGAGAGAGGGGAGAAAGAGGTCAGAGCACAGGGTAGGGCAGTGTGAGCAGAACCAGCGGTGTCGTTTGACTTAGCAAACGAGGATCGGATGTCGTCGACCTTCTTTTCAAAATGGTTGACGAAGTCATCTGCAGAGAGGGAGGAGGGGGGGGAGGGGGAGGAGGATTCAGGAGGGAGGAGAAGGTGGCAAAGAGCTTCCTAGGGTTAGAGGCAGATGCTTGGAATTTAGAGTGGTAGAAAGTGGCTTTAGCAGCAGAGACAGAAGAGGAAAATGTAGAGAGGAGGGAGTGAAAGGATGCC
The DNA here is from genome assembly GCF_034236695.1 of Oncorhynchus nerka. Lineage (NCBI taxonomy): Eukaryota > Metazoa > Chordata > Actinopteri > Salmoniformes > Salmonidae > Oncorhynchus > Oncorhynchus nerka. Next base: position 31,158,262 of record NC_088424.1, on the reverse strand, counting down.
AGGTCCGCAGGGAGGCGAGTTTTCCTCCATTTCAGAGGAGACTGCGTGAATCAGGCCTTCATGGTCAAATTTCTGCAAGGAAACCACTACTAAAGGACACCAATAAGAAGAAGAGATTTGCTTGGGCAAGGATAACAGGAGCATTAGACCGGTGGAAATCTGTCCTTTGGTCTGATGAGTCCAAATTTGAGATTTTTGGTTCCAACCGCCTAGTCTTTGTGAGACGCGGAATAGGTGAACGGATGATCTCCGCATTTGTGGTTCCCACCGTGAAGCACGGAGGAGGAGGTGTGATGGTGTGGAGGTGTTTTACTGGTGACACTGTCTGTAATTTATTTAGAATTCAAGGCAAACTTATCCAGCATGGATACCACAGCATTCTGTAGCGATATGCCTTCCCATTTTGGTTTGCGCTTGGGACTATAATTTGTTTTTCAACAGGATAATGACACATAACATACTTCTAGGCTGTGTAAGGGATATTTGACCAAGGAGATTGATGGAGTGCTGCATCAGATAACTTGGCCTCTACAATCACCCGACCTCAACCCAGTTGAAATGGTTTGGGGTTAGTTGGACTGCAGGAATGGAAAAGCAGCCAACAAGTGCTCAGCATATGTGGGAACGCCTTCAAGACGGTTGGAAATGCATTCCTCATTAAGCTGGTTGAGAGAATGCCAAGAGTGTGCAAAGCTGTCATCAATGCAATTAAAAAATGTTGTTAAATACAACCTTTATTTAACTAGGTTAAAAACAAATTCTTATTTACAATGAGGCCTACTGGGGAACAGTGGGTTAACTGCCTTGTTCAGGGGTGGAACGACAGATTTGTACCTTGTCAGCTCTGGGATTAGATCCAGCCACATTTCAGTTACTGGCCCAACGCTCTAACCACTAGGCTACCTGCCGCCCCAAAGGGTGACTACTTTGAAGAATTTGATTTGTTTAAAACCTATTTGGGATAGGGGGCAGTATTTTCACGTCCGGATGAAAAGCGTGCCCAAAGTAAACTGCCTGCTACTCAGGTCCAGAAGCTAGGATATTCATATAATTGGTGGATTCGGATAGAAAACACTCTAAAGTTTCTAAAACTGTTAAAATAATGTCTGTGAGTTTAACAAAACTTATTTGGCAGGCGAAACCCCGAGGACAAACCATCCAGGAAAAACAATTTTTGAATTCACTGTATTTTCTATTGATTTTCTATGGGGAAGTAGATTTATAAGGCACCTGGTTGCAGTTCCTATGGCTTCCACTAGATGTCAACAGTCTTTAGAAATTGGTTGATGTTTTTTAAGAAGTACGGCTATTCAGAATGAGTGTCAAGCCAAGTGGACTCTTTTGTTTGGGGCGCGCACACAGTATATTCCGTCTTAAATTTGATCGATTATTTACGTTTTAGGATACCTAAGGATGGATTAGGAAAGTTGTTTGAAATGTTTGGACCAAGTTTACAGGTAATGTATTAGATCATTTATAGTCATGTTGGGCGAGTTGGAACCGGTGTTTTTCTGAATCAAACGCGCCAAATAAATGGACATTTTGGGGATATAAAGGAGTTTATCGAGCAAAAGGACCATTTGTGATGTTTCTGGGACATTTTGGAATGCCAACAGAAGAAGATCTTCAAAGGTAAGGCATGAATTATATCGTTATTTCTGACTTTCGTGTCGCACCTCCCTGGTTGAAATGTTTGTCATGCATTTTTATGCCGGGTGCTGTCCTCAGATAATCGCATGGTTTGCTTTCGCCGTAAAGCCTTTTTGAAATCTGACATGGTGGCTGGATTAACCTGTTGCGACGAGCAATCCCGTATCCGAGAGTGTAATTATAGCCTCAAGCTCATTACCATAACGCAACGTTAACTATTCATGAAAATCGCAAATGAAATGAAATAAATATATTGGCTCTCAAGCTTAGCCTTTTGTTAACAACACTGTCATCTCAGATTTTCAAAATATGCTTTTCAACCCTAGCAAAATAAGCATTTGTGTAAGAGTATTGATAGCTAGCATAGCATTAAGCCTAGCATTCAACAGGCAACATTTTCACAAAAACAAGAAAAGCATTCAAATAAAATAATTTACCTTTGAAGAACTTCGGATGTTTTCAATGAGGAGACTCTCAGTTAGATAGCAAATGTTCAGTTTTTCCAAAAAGATTATTTGTGTAGGAGAAATCGCTCCATTTTGTTCATCACGTTTGACTAAGAAAAAACCCCGAAAATTCAGTCATCAAAACGCCGAACTTTTTTCCAAATTAACTCCATAATATCGACAGAAACATGGCAAACGTTGTTTAGAATCAATCCTCAAGGTGTTTTTCACATATCTATTCGATGATAAGTCATTCGTGGCAGTTTGGTTTCTCCTCTGAATCACATGGAAAAATACATGCAGCTGGAGATTACGCACCAATTTCGACGGAGGACACCAGGCGGACACCTGGTAAATGTAGTCTCTTATGGTCAATCTTCCAATGATATGCCTACAAATACGTCACAATGCTGCAGACACCTTGGGGAAACGACAGAAAGTGTAGGCTCGTTCCTGGCGCATTCACAGCCATATAAGGAGACATTGGAACACAGAGCCTCAAAAATCTGGCTCACTTCCTGTTTGAAGTTTCATCTTGGTTTCGCCTGTAGCATTAGTTCTGTGGCACTCACAGACAATATCTTTGCCGTTTTGGAAACGTCAGAGTGTTTTCTTTCCAAAGCTGTCAATTATATGCCTAGTCGAGCATCTTTTCGTGACAAAATATCTTGTTTAAAACGGGAACGTTTTTCATCCAAAAATGAAATACTGCCCCCAGAGGTTCAAGAGGTTAACAAGAAGTTAAGCTTTATTTTTATGAATTACACTCGTGATTTCATGAAAGTTAAATATTTATAGTACATTAATTTAAATTTGGCTCTTTGCCATTTCACCGGATGTTGTCAAATCCATCCCGCTAAAGGGATTTGATCCCTAAGAAGTTTTGAACACTTTTTTGGTTACTACATGATTCCATATGTGTTATTTCATAGTTTTTATGTCTTCACTATTATTCTACAATTTAGAAAATAGTAAAGAATAAAGAAAAACCATTGAATGAGTAGGTGTGTCTTAACTTTTAACTGGTACTGTATATTATTATTACGTGATTTGTTCCTGTCGTGTTCAAGATTATATTGGTTTATGTATGTTCCAGGCGTCCATCGCTGGGCTGGAACTGCAGCTGGTCCAATCTGAAGCAGCACTGAAAGAGGAGAGCACTATCTTACAGGAGAGGAAAGATCAAGCAGAACAGGATCAGAGTCAGGCAGGGATCCCACATCCCCCCATATCCAAGTTTCAATACTTACTAATCCTATAAAAATGCATTGAGAGATTCATAGGTAAGGTAGAAGTTGTCTGTTTTTATTGACCTGTTATTGCACACCTCTCAGGTAGCAGAGCTTCAAATGGAGGTGGATGATCTGAGAATAAAGTTGGAGAGTGTTCTCAGGGAAACAGAGAACATTAGAGAAGGAAGAGAGGCAGAAGTGGAGAAGGTGTAGTCTTCTGTTGGCTACATTCAATGTAAAGAGCTTTGTCTTAAATTGGTTTTCATCCTTCAAAATTGAAGCAAAAAGATAGCCTATTCAACATGTGTAAGAATCAAATCAAATTGCTTGAAATAGTTTTACACGAACCATATTTGATTCAATTAAATCAAAATGAGTGTGACATCCTGTGTTTTTGATATTTGTTTGCTGAAAGCCTTTAAAAGATCAGTGGTGAATGGGAGTGTCCAGCTTCCTATGCGTGTATTGTCAGTTGTGGTCCAGTCAGTGAGAGCTACTTAGAGAGGTGTGGCCAATCAGTAATTAACATTTCTCTGTGCCCCTGCCCTGCTGGCCGGCGCGCCCCTCCCCCCATGGACCCCAGGTGAGACTGGAACTGGAGGGGTGTGTAAGGGAGCTGGAAGAGTACCCAGAGGTACTGAGTGCCACAGAGCAGAGACTTGCGGAGTGCCAGGACAACCTGAAGTGCTCCGAGAAGACATGTGCAGACAAGGCAGAGGCCATTAGACAACTGCAGGTCAAGGTGTGCATTTTAGCAGTAAGACTATGGTAACCTGTAGATGGGCTAGTAAGTGCTGTTGGAGTACAGTACAGTATGTAGAATGTGGCCGTTTACCACTGCCAACCACCAGATGGCAGTCAAACCCTATATGTGGTTTCCTTTTATAGTGTTATAATCACATACATTTACATTTAAGTCATTTAGCAGACGCTCTTATCCAGAGCGACTTACAAATTGGTGCATTCACCTTATGACATCCAGTGGAACAGCCACTTTACAATAGTGCATCTAAATCTTTTAAGGGGGGGGAGAAGGATTACTTTATCCTATCCTAGGTATTCCTTAAAGAGGTGGGGTTTCAGGTGTCTCCGGAAGGTGGTGATTGACTCCGCTGTCCTGGCGTCGTGAGGGAGTTTGTTCCACCATTGGGGGGCCAGAGCAGCGAACAGTTTTGACTGGGCTGAGCGGGAACTGTACTTCCTCAGTGGTAGGGAGGCGAGCAGGCCAGAGGTGGATGAACGCAGTGCCCTTGTTTGGGTGTAGGGCCTGATCAGAGCCTGGAGGTACTGAGGTGCCGTTCCCTCACAGCTCCGTAGGCAAGCACCATGGTCTTGTAGCGGATGCGAGCTTCAACTGGAAGCCAGTGGAGAGAGCGGAGGAGCGGGGTGACGTGAGAGAACTTGGGAAGGTTGAACACCAGACGGGCTGTGGCGTTCTGGATGAGTTGTAGGGGTTTAATGGCACAGGCAGGGAGCCCAGCCAACAGCGAGTTGCAGTAATCCAGACGGGAGATGACAAGTGCCTGGATTAGGACCTGCGCCGCTTCCTGTGTGAGGCAGGGTCGTACTCTGCGGATGTTGTAGAGCATGAACCTACAGGAACGGGCCACCGCCTTGATGTTATTTGAGAACGACAGGGTGTTGTCCAGGATCACGCCAAGGTTCTTAGCGCTCTGGGAGGAGGACACAATGGAGTTGTCAACCGTGATGGCGAGATCATGGAACGGGCAGTCCTTCCCGGGAGGAAGAGCAGCTCCGTCTTGCCGAGGTTCAGATTGAGGTGGTGATCCGTCATCCACACTGATATGTCTGCCAGACATGCAGAGATGCGATTCGCCACCTGGTCATCAGAAGGGGAAAGGAGAAGATTAATTGTGTGTCGTCTGCATAGCAATGATAGGAGAGACCATGTGAGGTTATGACAGAGCCAAGTGACTTGGTGTATAGCGAGAATAGGAGAGGGCCTAGAACAGAGCCCTGGGGGACACCAGTGGTGAGAGCGCGTGGTGAGGAGACAGATTCTCGCCACGCCACCTGGTAGGAGCGACCTGTCAGGTAGGACGCAATCCAAGCGTGGGCCGCGCCGGAGATGCCCAACTCGGAGAGGGTGGAGAGGAGGATCTGATGGTTCACAGTATCGAAGGCAGCCGATAGGTATAGAAGGATGAGAGCAGAGGAGAGAGAGTTAGCTTTAGCAGTGCGGAGCGCCTCCGTGATACAGAGAAGAGCAGTCTCAGTTGAATGACTAGTCTTGAAACCTGACTGATTTGGATCAAGAAGGTCATTCTGAGAGAGATAGCGGGAGAGCTGGCCAAGGACGGCACGTTCAAGAGTTTTGGAGAGAAAAGAAAGAAGGGATACTGGTCTGTAGTTGTTGACATCGGAGGGATCGAGTGTAGGTTTTTTCAGAAGGGGTGCAACTCTCGCTCTCTTGAAGACGGAAGGGACGTAGCCAGCGGTCAGGGATGAGTTGATGAGCGAGGTGAGGTAAGGGAGAAGGTCTCCGGAAATGTTCTGGAGAAGAGGAGAGGATAGGGTCAAGCGGGCAGGTTGTTGGGCGGCCGGCCGTCACAAGACGCGAGATTTCATCTGGAGAGAGAGGGGAGAAAGAGGTCAGAGCACAGGGTAGGGCAGTGTGAGCAGAACCAGCGGTGTCGTTTGACTTAGCAAACGAGGATCGGATGTCGTCGACCTTCTTTTCAAAATGGTTGACGAAGTCATCTGCAGAGAGGGAGGAGGGGGAGGGGGAGGAGGATTCAGGAGGGAGGAGAAGGTGGCAAAGAGCTTCCTAGGGTTAGAGGCAGATGCTTGGAATTTAGAGTGGTAGAAAGTGGCTTTAGCAGCAGAGACAGAATAGGAAAATGTAGAGAGGAGGGAGTGAAGGATGCCAGGTCCGCAGGGAGGCGAGTTTTCCTCCATTTCCGCTCGGCTGCCCGGAGCCCTGTTCTGTGAGCTCGCAATGAGTCGTCGAGCCACGGAGCGGGAGGGGAGGACCGAGCCGGCCTGGAGGATAGGGGACATAGAGAGTCAAAGGATGCAGAAAGGGAGGAGAGGAGGGTTGAGGAGGCAGAATCAGGAGATAGGTTGGAGAAGGTTTGAGCAGAGGGAAGAGATGATAAGATGGAAGAGGAGAGAGTAGCGGGGGAGAGAGAGCGAAGGTTGGGACGGCGCGATACCATCCGAGTAGGGGCAGTGTGGGAAGTGTTGGATGAGAGCGAGAGGGAAAAGGATACAAGGTAGTGGTCGGAGACTTGGAGGGGAGTTGCAATGAGGTTAGTGGAAGAACAGCATCTAGTAAAGATGAGGTCGAGCGTATTGCCTGCCTTGTGAGTAGGGGGAAGGTGAGAGGGTGAGGTCAAAGAGGAGAGGAGTGGAAAGGAGGAGGCAGAGAGGAATGAGTCAAAGGTAGACGTGGGGAGGTTAAAGTCGCCCAGAACTGTGAGAGGTGAGCCGTCCTCAGGAAAGGAGCTTATCAAGGCATCAAGCTCATTGATGAACTCTCCGAGGAACCTGGAGGGCGATAAATGATAAGGATGTTAAGCTTGAAAGGGCTGGTAACTGTGACAGCATGGAATTCAAAGGAGGCGATAGACAGATGGGTAAGGGGAGAAAGAGAGAATGACCACTTGGGAGAGATGAGGATCCCGGTGCCACCACCCCGCTGACCAGAAGCTCTCGGGGTGTGCGAGAACACGTGGGCGGACGAAGAGAGAGCAGTAGGAGTAGCAGTGTTATCTGTGGTGATCCATGTTTCCGTCAGTGCCAAGAAGTCGAGGGACTGGAGGGAGGCATAGGCTGAGATGAACTCTGCCTTGTTGGCCGCAGATCGGCAGTTCCAGAGGCTACCGGAGACCTGGAACTCCACGTGGGTCATGCGCGCTGGGACCACCAGATTAGGGTGGCCGCGGCCACGCGGTGTGGAGCGTTTGTATGGTCTGTGCAGAGAGGAGAGAACAGGGATAGACAGACACATAGTTGACAGGCTACAGAAGAGGCTACGCTAATGCAAAGGAGATTGGAATGACAAGTGGACTACACGTCTCGAATGTTCAGAAAGTTAAGCTTACGTAGCAGGAATCTTATTGACTAAAATGATTAAAATGATACAGTACTGCTGAAGTAGGCTAGCTGGCAGTGGCTGCGTTGTTGACTTTGTAGGCTAGCTGGCAGTGGCTGCGTTGTTGACACTACACTAATCAAGTCGTTCCGTTGAGTGTAATAGTTTCTACAGTGCTGCTATTCGGGGGCTAGCTGGCTAGCTAGCAGTGTTGATTACGTTACGTTGCGTTAAAAGAACGACAATAGCTGGCTAGCTAACCTAGGAAATCGCTCTAGACTACACAATTATCTTTGATACAAAGACGGCTATGTAGCTAGCTATGTAGCTAGCTACGATCAAACAAATCAAACCGTTGTACTGTAATGAAATGAAATGAAAATGTGATACTACCTGTGGAGCGAGCGGAATGCGACCGGAGTTGTTGAGTGCGGAAGTTCTATTCGGTAGACGTTGGCTAGCTGTTGGCTAGCTAGCAGTGTCTCCTACGTTAAGGACGACAAATAGCTGGCTAGCTAACCTCGGTAAATTAAGATAATCACTCTAAAACTACACACTCTAAACTACACAATTATCTTGGATACGAAGACAGCAAAGACAACTATGTAGCTAGCTAACACTACACTAATCAAGTCGTTCAGTTGAGTGTAATAGTTTCTACAGTGCTGCTATTCGGTAGACGGTGGACGTTTGCTAGCTGGCTAGCTGCTGGGCAGATAGCAGTGTAGACTACGTTAGGACGACGAAATACGATAATTACGCAATTATCTTTGATACAATGACGGCTATGTAGCTAGCTAAGAAGAAATTGCTAAGATTAGACAAATCAAACCGTTGTACTATAATGAAATGTAATGAAAAGTTATACTACCTGCGGACCGAAGTGCGGATGCGACCGCTCGCTCCAACCCGGAAGTTGAAAAGTAGTCACAATGGTTATAATGATGTATCCCAACCCGGTCCTGCTTTGACTTGGTGTTAAGGTCTGTGACTGAATGTGCTCAGATTGCAGTGGGAAGAAAGTAAGGTCGCAACCCTGTGTGCCCCTGTTAGTTGTATATAGAGCCTTGATGGTCACCTTAAACTGATTTAAGATGTGTGTCTACTACGGTTTCAGCACTGTTCAATCAATCCTTGCCTTTGAATGTTGCTCATGTTACCTTTGTGCAGTGTTGAGGGTGCTGTGTTGATAAACCAATGTAATTCCAGTCATTGCATGGTACAGATCTACTATCTTAATTTGTTCACTCGGTTGTCGCAGAGAATATTCTTGAGCAGCAGGACATTTACATTGTAGTGTATTCAAGGTTTAAAAAGGCTTCTAAAGTTTGTAATTTCCACTTTAACATTTCTGACTTGATTTCTGCAATCAAAAAATGGATCAACCCCTACAAAAATGTCCATTCATTATAATCCACATAATAATTCACATTTCCTGTTGCTGCAGGATTATTTTCCTGCTGTGAGAAGCAGTCAAATTAAGTGCATCTGTACAACTCTTTGTGTTGTTGTACTGTATGTGCTTGAACCCCAATTCATGTCCCCATGTTCAATACTAATTGAAAATGCATGCAGCATGTAAGATATTCAGTCAAAGAGTACATTCTTTGACCAACCCCAATTCTGAAAATATGATTATTCTCCATCCAGGTGGAGAGCCAAGGGGAGAAGATGAGATCGTCATTGGACACGAAAGAGTCTATCCACGAGGCTAACTCACATCTACAGCAGAAATTGGATGCTCTTCAAAAGTAAGTTTATCTTTCTCTCATTAGACATAATTCATACATACTCCCATTTTATTACGAGTGGTATTTTCAAATGAGATTCTTCTATATTTCTCATGTCAAAGTACATTACTGACATTGAAGAAATATTGTATTGTTTTTAATTTAAAAAAGTTTCAAGCCTGTCCAGGGTGAATTCTGAAATGTTCTGAAATGTGTATACAATGCTGATGACTGTTTTATGTGTAGGTTATGAATGTGTTATGAAGTCCTTATGTAGCTAAATAGGTGCCCTTCAAGTATCGTTGTGTATTCCTCAAGGCAGATGGAAGAGCTGCAAGGGGAGAACCAGGGGCTGGTCCGTAGGCTGGCAGGTCAGGAGGACACTTTACACTATAGCAGCAGTTACCTAGAACAGCGCTCAGCAGACTGCCATGCTCTCAACAGAGAACTGGAGGCCGCTCTGGCTGACGTCAGGCATCAGGTACTGTATGTTAGCAGCTGCTGGATTATATAGAGTGTGGACAGTATTTCATGCTCATATGCTCAGCATATGGTTTTACTCAAACCTATCATGTGTATAGTAGCAAATGTAAATGCTCAGAATAAATATATATGTATATAGTACCAGTCAATAGTTTGGACACACCTAGTTCCCACATATGCTGAGCATTTGTTGGCTGCTTTTCCTTCACTCTATGGTCCAAATCATCCCAACCATCTCAATTGGGTTGAGGTCAGGTGATTGTGGGGGCCAGGTCATCTAATGCAGAACTCCATCACAATCCTTCTTGGTCAAATAGCCCTGGAGGTGTGTTGGGTCATTGTCCTGTTGAAAACAAATGATAGTTCCACTAAGCGCAAACCAGATGGGATGGTAGCCATGCTGGTTAAGTGTGCCTTGAATTCTAAATAAATCACAGACCGTGTCACCAGCAAAGCAATATCACACCACCTCCTCCATGCTTCATGGTAGGAACCACACATGGGGAGATCATCTCTTCTCCTGCTCTGCGTCTCACAAAGACATGGCGGTTGGAACCAGAAATGTCAAATTTGGACTCATATCTAATGTCCATTGCTCGTGTTTCTTGGCCCAAGCAAGTCTCTTCTTCTTATTGGTGTCCTTTAGTAGTTGTCGTGTCTTTGGCTATGCCGGATTAAGTGATATGCTATTCTATAAAATAATTTCTCCGTAATTAATATCACCTGATTGAGCTAATCATGTAATTAACTAGAGAGTCGGGCACCACAAAATAATATTTATAGAGCGGTTATCTTCCGAATAAACTCTTAAAGACCTAGTAATATTTTACATCAATAGCAGTCAATATCAATCGTCATCTTAATTCAGTCTCATATGAAAGTTGTAAATTATTGGTTATCTGCACGAACCCTGGCTAACAATTTGAATCAGCAATACAAAATTGGGTTTAATTATTTATTTACTAAATACCTAACTAATCACACAGAATTACACATACACATAATTAAATAATAACTTGATTACAAATGACGTCATAAAGGAAAACGTCCCTAGCGGGTGGAACAGATATGACAGCTTGTTACACAAAGGAAAAGGGGCTTGGTTTGAGTGAAGGAGCGGGAAGACTGAGGAACAAAGGGAAAAGCTGTGCTATCGTAAATACAGTATCTTATGCATTCTAAATTACCGCCCATTTGGAAAAGGAAAATGCAATAAATATTTACTCTGAGCTGCGCTTCGGTAGGTTGGTGGTAGATGGAAGGCCGTGTTGCCCAACTGAGTCCTTTGTCCCTTGAAGAATGTCTCTGGTGGTCAATTGGATACATTGTTGTAACGTCGTTGTGTGGTAGATGGGACACTCTGTCTGTTCCTTCCTAACCCTCGTTTGCATCTGCTGTTGCTAACTCAACGGCTAGGAGATATCACTTCTGTAGTGAATAAGAGTTCAAAGTTCATACCATTCGCAACCAAAGCTCACACTCATGTTGGCTTCGTTCTGTAGTTATTATCTGAACCATTCTGACATAGGACCTTCGTCCTCACATCATCGGAACAGGAAGTTATATTGTCGTCAAGGGCTTATATAGGAAGGGAGCGGAGGGGGTGTTTGAAAAGTTTTATGTCCCTTCACAGGGGAGGGCCACTGATTGAGCAGAGCCGTATCTTAAGAAGACCCAAATCTCACATTTTAGAAGCTAAAATCACATTTCATCCCATCACGAATAATTTCATATTCAAACATTTAAATTGAACAATTCCATGCGAATCCGATAACTCTGATGTGTAGACTTTCCACTGTAGAGTTTATGTCATCTTATCATTGATGAGAATGTCTCAGATGACAACCGAACTGACATCATATTCATTAATCATTAAGTACCACCGCATATGTTCAATTGTTCGGATTACCAGAATATAGTTAATTTCCCCCCACCTACTGATTTTCCCAGAATCTCTATGTTAACCAAGGGTTTTGCAAATGTAACCTCAGTAGGGTAGAGAGAGGAAAAAAGGGGGGAAGAGGTATTTATGACTGTCATAAACCTACCCCCCCAGGCCAACGTCATGACATAGTGGTTTCTTTGCAGCAATTCGACCATGAAGGCCTGATCCATGCAGTCTCCTCTGAACAGTTGATTTTGAGATGTGTCTGTTACTTGAACTCTATGAAGCATTTATTTGGGCTGCAATTTCTGAGGCTGGTAACTAATGAACTTATCCTCTGCAGCAGAGGTAACTCTGGGTCTTCCTTTTCTGTGGCTGTCCTCATGAGTGCCAATTTAATCATAGCATTTGATGGTTTTTGCGACTGCACTTTAATAAACTTTCATAGTTCTTGAAATGTGCCGGATTGACTGACCTTCATGTCTTAAAGTAATGATGGACTGTCATTTCTTTTTGCTTATTTGAGCTTTTCTTGCCATAATGTGGACTTGGTCTTTTGCCAAATAGGGCTATCTTTTGTATACCAACCCTACCTTGTCACAACCCAACTGATTGGCTCAAACGCATTAAGAAGGAAAGAAATTCCACAAATGAACAAAGCACACCTGTTAATTGAAATGCATTCCAGGTGACTAGCTCATGAAGCTGGTTGAGAGAATGCCAACAGTGTCGTCAAGGCAAATGGTGGCTACTTTGAAGAATCTTAAATATATATAAAAAAAAATTGGTTACTACATGATTCCATATGTGTTATTTCATAGTTTTGATGTCTTCACTATTATTCTATAAAAACAAAGAAAAACCCTTGAATGAGTAGGTGTGTCCAAACTTTTGACTGGTTCTCAGAAGGAAATGGAAAGGCACAGAAACCATTTGAAGATAGTGTTTTTTAGGAGTTGAGTTTGTATCAAGAGGTCGAGGTTGACTTTTTGATACATCTCATCATCTCTATTTCTTTAATGCCAAGGTGTCCAAAGTGAAAGACAAAGCTGTTTCCAGAGAAAGTTCCTTTCAGACTAAAATCCTGGAACTGGAGGGTGAGAAGAGCAGGAGAGAGAATGAGCTGAAACAGATTAAACAAAGCAATCAGTTGGTGAGTATCAGACACGATCACCTATGATCACCTACTGCATACCATAGGATGTTTCTCATATCCCTTAAAGCTAATGATAATACAGTACAGTACTTTTTGATGCCATAGCCAATCAGACCATTTTTTATTTTAAAGAATAAAAATACATACATTTTTCAGTTCAATGGATTGATTCCTTTGTGTAGGCTGAGAAGAAGTTTGAGGTGCGTCTGAAGGACCTGCAGCTCAGCCTGAACCAATCAGAGAGCCACAAGCAGAGCATTCAGAACTACGTAGACTTCCTCAAGAACTCTTACTCCACCATGTTTGATGAAGGACTACCACCGGCAACGTCTAGCTTTGGATCATCCTACTTTTTAAAATGATAATTACTCAGATATGTGTGTTTGTGGTGTGCTATGTGTAACTTGTGTTGTTGTGGAAGTCATATGAGCCTTACTGACAATGTATGAACCTTACTTACGAATGTTTTTAATAATGTACGTGTTTTGGAAAACGTATGAGTTTGCACGTTGATTCATGTTCGATGAAGAAGTCCATGTTTGTTTTTATATCGATCAGTAACTACTTTTTTCCATTATAAATAGAATTTCAATAAAGTTGATAATGGATATTGTACACAGACAGAGTTTTTACTCAGTGTACTGATCCAAATGGTTTTTCTTAAATCTTAAAGGGATAGGTCGAGATTTTGCCATATAGACTTCCGCTAGTTAGCAATCGCATCACAAACAACCTTTAACTTCCTTCAAACTGCATGCGGAGACAAAAATGGTATCCTTGAGTTCATCTGACTCTTGTTAAGTAGAAAAAAATTGCTTCATTGACAAAATCTCGAACTATCCCTTTATTTAAGGAAGGTAAGTCTTAAGCCTGTATATCACTCAGCGGTGCTGTGCAGGATATGCGAACCTCGGAGAGCCAGTTTCATGACCTGTTTGGGATCTCACTGTCTCCAGGGTGTTGTTCAGGAGTAGTCAGTCAACACTTTGCATAACATTTGGAGGGAAACAATCTGATTGAATGCCAACATCTGAAAACAATGTACAGTTGCTTTAGCTGTCAGGCTTGGTTTCATCACAGGATCTCCAGATATCCAAAGCAGAGCTAACACAGTCTCAGTTATGTAAAATACAAAAACAATTCAACTGATAGGTTGTGAACAAACAGGATGAACTCAGAAGGACAACTAGAAAAAACTCTAACCAAGTTTATTCAACCCACTGGATGCTTCAGCTGCAAACACACTTGTACAGTGATCAAACAGGCATTTATACTGTATGTCAAGATGAGATGTGTGTGACTTCTCAGAACTGTCCATCTGTTTTCCAAACTGCCTCGATGTTGCGCGGTTAAGCGGTCTGGTAGCGGTTCCCCTTCATCAGGTCACTTCTCCGTGATGTTTACAAGGGACCTTCTGTTCAACTTACTCAACATACTTGGGGCGGCAGAGTAGCCTAGTGGTTAGAGTGTTGGACTAGTAACCGGAAGGTTGCAAGTTCAAACCCCCGAGCTGTCAAGGTACAAACCTGTCGTTCTGCCCCTGAACAGGCAGTTAACCCACTGTTCCTAGGCTGTCATTGAAAATAAGAAATTGTTCTTAACTGACTTGCCTAGTAAAATAAACACTTTGCTGTTCCCCTTTTCTGTCACAGTAACTTTCCATATAAAAAGTTAATCTTCTCCATTCATTGACATACCATATACATTTATTAATCAGGTAACATAAGGTCAAATATAGTGACAGGAGTAAGTATATTTCAAGTTGGAACACAACAAACGAGCAGCAACGTGAACCACATGTCCACTTCCTTACTTCCCCTCTTGGCCTCTTTGTGTTTCGCTGTTGATGTGTTTATGTAAACTGGGATATTGAGTTTTAGAGGTTGTTTGGGTATACAGGCCTCCAGTCGAACTAAGGTACACTCCATAGCCTGGCCTACCAACAGGAACCTTGGCATCTCTCACAATGCTTTGTTACATAAGCTTGTCTTGACACATCTGATGACATCCAGGAACAGTTGTTACTCCCTGTGACAGCCAGAGATGGACAGTGTTGTTTCCATTGGACCTAATCAACACAAATGACTGTTGTACTGTGTTTCCCCTTCACTGACCATAAGATAACCATACAACCATACATTCTATGTGAGGGTATATTAGCTGGTTGCCATGAGTTGGACCAAAGAGTGTGACAATGTGATGATGACTTCATTCTGACTTCATTCTGTTTTCTTTGCCTCTAAATTACAGCCAAAGACTGAAGAGGCTGTAATTTAGACGTTTCAAACCTCTGTTACAGCGTTCACAGAAGGGAAGGTTTGACCTCAAATGATTAGTTGTCCAGAATACCCAGTGTACTGGACCACCATTGATTATGGTATGATTATGGGGCTATTGGTTGAGTCAAAATCCTGCCTGCATTTGTCTGGTGGTGAGCTGCTATTATGTAAACTCATCAAACCCTAGGGCCCTCAAACTCAAATCTGGACCTCGAAGCGAGTTCCACTGCGTTTTTTAAATTGTTCCCCTCTCATCAGGGACTGACTTAGACCTGAGACACCAGCTGTGTGCAATGAATTATTAGGTAGGACAGAAAACCAGCAGGCTCCGGCCTCGTAGAGTAAGGGTTGAATACCCCTGCCCTGGGGTATAGGCCATAGCCTAATAATGTCAGTCAAGTTCTCTGCCTCCCATGGTTAGCGACAGGGTCAGTTCCATTTAAATTCGGGAAGTAAACTGAAGGAGGAATCTAGGATTTTTAAAGCTCATATATGGACTTGTTCCACTCCTCTCAAGTGTTCAAAGACAAAACTCCTTGGTTGTCGGATGTGTGTGTACTGGTAGAGAAGTCAGGTGCAGGAGAGCAGAGATTTGTGAACAGGCGCACACTTTATTTAGGCAAAAGTGCAAAACAGTCACAAGAATTATGTTTAACAATAAACATCTTCGTGAAAAATAACACGGAAAAAACAAGCCAGTCTGGTGCATCAACAATACACACGTAACACAAACAATCTTACACAAAGACATGATGGGGAACAGAGGAATAAATACATGTAGATTGATGGGGGAATGAAAACCAGGTGTGCAGGGAACAAGACAAAACAAATGGCTACATGAAAAATGGAGCGGCGATGGCTAGAAAGCCGGTGATGTCGACCGCCGAACGCCGCCCGAACAGGGAGAGGAGCCGACTTCGGCGGAAGTCGTGACATTGGTACTCCTCAGACACACGATGGACGCATTTTACTTCTGTGTGCGTCAATGCCCTCATTTCCCCCCCTGTCCAAGTCTGCTTACGTAGTACTGTCAGTGATGCATCTCTGTCTCTCTCTCTTTCTCTTTCATTCTTCTTTCATGCTGATGCCTGACATGTTAA
Source organism: Oncorhynchus nerka (assembly GCF_034236695.1). Taxonomy (NCBI): domain Eukaryota; kingdom Metazoa; phylum Chordata; class Actinopteri; order Salmoniformes; family Salmonidae; genus Oncorhynchus; species Oncorhynchus nerka. The sequence goes on along the minus strand of NC_088424.1, from coordinate 31,142,244 downwards.
GCAAATGAGAAGGTATAACACACTTTTTTTTATTACAGACACAAATACACACACGTGCATGAGGGCCACTGCTGACCCAGGGGACTGGGTAATCTCACTCTCCAAGGCCGACGTGAGTAATGTTTTTAATCCGGTTGACACTCGTAAGGCCGCGGGGACGGTATTCCAGGGCGTGTTCTCAGAGCATGTGCAGAACAGCTGGCAGGCATATTCATTTTCAACCTTGTACCAGTCTGTAATCCCCACATCTCTCAAGCTGACCTCCATCATTCCTGTTCCCAAGACCTCTAAGGCTACCTGCAACAATGACTAGCAATCTATAGCACTCACATCTGTAGTCTGGTTATGGCACACATCAACTCTATCATTCCAGATGCCCTAGAGTCCCACTCCAATTTGCATACCGTCCCAACAGATCCATAGACGATGCAATTTCACTCCATACTGCGCTCACCCACCTACAGTACCAGTCAAAAGTTTGGACACACCTACTCATTCAAGGGTTTTTCTTTACTTTAACTATTTTCTACATTGTAGAATAATAGTGAAGACATCACAACTATGTAATAACACATTTGGAACCATGTAGTAACCAAAAACGTGTTAAACATTTCAAAATAGATTCTTCAAAGTAGCCACCTTCGCCTTAATGACAGCTTTGCACACTTGGCATTCTCTCAACTAGCATCACCTGGAATGCTTTTCCAACAGTCTTGAGGGAGTTCCCACATATGCTGAGCACTTGTTGGCTGCTTTTCCTTCCCTCTGCGGTCCAACTCATCCTAAACCATCTCAATTGAGTTGAGGTCGGGTGATTGTGGAGGCCAGGTCATCTGATGCAGCACTCCATCACAATCCTTCTTGGTCAAATAGCCCTTACACATCCTGGAGGTGTGTTGGGTCATTGTCCTGTTGAAAAACAATGGATAGTCCCACTAAGCGCAAACCAGATGGAATGGCGTATCGCCGCAGAATACTGTGGTAGCCATGCTGGTTAAATGTGCCTTGAATTCTAAATAAATCACTGACAGTGTCACCAGCAAAGCATCCCCACACCATCACACCACCTTCTCCATGCTTCACGGTGGGAACCACACATGCTGAGATCATCTCACAAAGACACGGCGGTTGGAACCAAAAATTAGATCAAAGGACAGATTTCCACCGGGCTAATGTCTATTGCTCGTGTGTTTTGGCCCAAGCAAGTCTCTTCTTATTATTGTTGTCCTTTAGTAGTGGTTTATTTTCAGCAATTCAACCATAAAGACTTGATTCACGCAGTCTCCTCTGAACAGTTGATGATGAGATGTGTCTGTTACTTGAACTCTGTGAAGCATTTATTTGGGCTGCAATCTGAGGTGCAGTTAACTCTAATGACTTTATCCTCTACTGCAGAGGTATCTCTGGGTCTTCCTTTCTTGTGGCGGTCCTCATGAGAGCCAGTTTCATCATAGCACTTGATGGTTTTTGCGACTGCACTTGAAGAAACTTTAAAAGTTCTTGATATTTCCGAATTGACTGACCTTGATGTCTTCAAGTAATGATGGACTGTCATTTATCTTTGCTTATTCTCTTCGCTTATTGGCTCCCGAGTGGTGCAGCGGTCTAAGGCATTGCATTGCAGTGCTAGAGGCATCACTACAGACCCTGGTTTGATACCTGGCTGTATCACAACTGCCCGTGATCGGGAGTCCCATAGGGCGGCGCACAAATGGTGGCGCACAATTGGCCCAGCGTCGTCAGGGTTAGGGAAGGGTTTGGCCAGGGTAGGCCGTCATTGTAAATAAGAATTTGTTCTTTACTGACTTGCCTAGTTAAATATGGACTTGGTCTTTTACCAAATGGGGCTATCTTCTGTATACCACCCCTACATTGTCACAACACAACTGATTGTTTCATATGTATTAAGAAGGAAATAAATTCCATAAATGAACTTTTAACAAGACAAACCTGTTATGAAGCTAGTTGAGGGAATGCCAAGAGTGTGCAAAGCTGTCAAGGCAAAGGGTGGCTACTTTGAAGAATCTCAAATATAACATATATGTTGATTTGTTTAACACTTTTTTGGTTACATGATTCTATACGTGTTATGTCATAGTTTTGACATCTCCACTATTATTCTACAATGTAAAAAATAGAACAAATAAAGAAAAACCCTTGAATGAGTAGGTGTTCTTAAACTTTTGACTGGTACTGTAGGTAAGAGTACCTATGTGAGAAGGCTGTTCATTGACTACAGCTCAGCGTTCAACACCATAGGCCACTCCAAGCTCAGGACCCTGGGACTGAACACCTCCCTTTGCAACTGGATCCTGGACTTCCTGATGGGCCGACCCCAGGTGGTGAGGGTAGGCAACATGCTTTGTATGGCAAATGCACCGCCCACAATCGCATGGCGCTACAGAAGGTAGTGTGGACAGCCAAATACGTCACTGGGGCTGAGCTCCCTGCCATCCAGGACCTCTATATCAGGTGACAGGTGCAGAGATGCATCTTTTAAATGCAAACATTAGCTAGCCAAAACAGACAAGCCAACCCACCAACTGTCCTGCAACTAAGTGGGTAAAAACAACCAGGCATATCCAATCAACAACTCAATGACTTATCAAAAACCACATAAAAACCTCTATTATATGTACAACATTAACAGAGATCTCCACTACCGTTGCAGATCATGGCCCACAGATCAGGTTAAAGACACTTACTGTATGAAAATAGACTTGGATGTATTTAGAGGTTTTATGATGAGTTGATGTTTGTGCATACTGAATGAAATGTAGGAGCTGGATTAGATGACCCACAAACACAATGAACTACTAGATTTTATATATATATATATACACATTTGAGCCATCCATTCAACTCTAGATCCCCTCAGAAGTGGGTCAGCCAGAAACATAGCAGGTATCCCTTACTCTAAAATAACTATGGGCGGAGGATAGATTAAACTAGAGAACGCAATGCCAATAAAACTAGGTTAAATATCAACTGTCCATACTGTGATATCTAGTCATTCACAACAGAGCATCAGGTTCCATAAATACATACATTTTATAAATAACATTAAAAAACAAATGGTCGAAAACATGATTTTCCAATATGGCCTATCATATCTTTAGAAAACGTCAAGATTTGAGAATAAATACAAATAATGTTGTGGTATTAAAAACAATGGCACTTGTTTGACAAATCTACTCGTGATTAAATCATTCTAGTAGCTGCCACGAAGCAGATGTTTTCATATTTACAAATAAACACAAAAAGATAGCCATGCATACAAAACAAGTTGTCATTGAACAGAAATATTACAACATAAAACGCTCCATATCGAAGCAGCCAATAACTCCAATTTTACGAAGCAATTCATTTGAAAAAATCCTCAAAATAAATGTCTCCAGCATAGCAGTGCACATATGGAGTTATCCTTACTCCCCGTCATCTCACCCCTTTGTAATCCTAGTTTACATACAGGGTGTGGAACCCTAAACCTTCCCCTCAGACTCTGGATTCGCGGATATCATTGGAGAGCCCAGAGAGCTTCTCGTTGTTATGGGAACAGCTAAAGTCACATGAACAGGACTCTATGACCATGACGTCTTTGCTGAAAGTGTCTCCGTCCTCACAGCGGAAGCGAACGGCCACAGTTTGGGTCTGCTGAGGGGTGCAGCAGCGCCCGTCCAGGCAAGAACCACAGTACCTGGAGTGGAACTTCTTCACGCTGCTGCAGCCTGCATAGGTCAGCGTCACTGGACGGCTGGCCTTCGCAATGCGACTACACTTCTTACCCTTCTGTTGGTGAGAGCAGAACAAGAACAATATGAAACAAAATATTGATGTACTGGACATGCATGCGTTTCATCAAGTGATATCAGCATTGCTCCTGCCGGTTCGATTCCCACATATACTCAATATATCTGTAGAAGTAATTTAGGATAAAAGCATCTGAAAAATGACCGTATAATGTATAGACGCATACCTTCAGGAATGAGTAGGATGACTGGGAGCATGGGCGGACCTCACAGAGACGAGTCACCTTCACCAGCTTGCACTGGCTGTTGTTGTTGGAGACCCTGGAGGAAACTCCTGTACCACAGGACTTAGAGCAGGGGGACCAGGCTGTGGTCTGAGCCACACACCTCCTGTTCCCCTTGGACATCAAGCGACTCTCAGTTTTACTCCTGAAAGCTGTGGGGAAAGATGGCAAGACGATTAGTCAATGTGCATTGGATGGGTCTCACAAAACTTGGACATGAGTTGAAATCTACATACAGATGGGGATAATAAATCGCTTTTCCATTTAAACTCTCTGTCTGGATGTATACCAACGTTTTTTATCAATAGGAGCTCCATAATTTCACAAACTGAACCATTGGAAAAAACAGAGTTCCATTGACTCACCAGCTAAAGACTTGAGTCCTCCTCTGATGAAAGACACCAGCTCGTTTCTCTTTGTGAAGTCATCATCAGAATGCTTATCCTTGCGGCCATCTTTGCTGACCTTCTTGTCCAATGAGGCTTTCCCCCTCTCCTCAGGTAAGACCAGCTCCTCAAAGCAGTGACCGGGCACTTTGACCAGCTTGGATATGGCACAGCCCAGTTTGGGCAGGGAGAGCTGCTGGGGGCACAGGGACACACACCCCAAGGCACCATCCATGCATGTACACTGGTGCTTGCAGTTGGCAGTGAAGCTCTCTCCATTCTGGTAGATCTTGCTGTTGTACTCACAGGGTCTTCCATCTGATTTGGCTGTTTGGAGAAGCAGACAGGGAGACTGTTACAATGTGAGTCAAGTGTAATATTCTAATTATATAGAATGAACTGTAAATAAACCAAAAGCATAATTCCTCATTTGTAATTAACAAGTTCATAACCGTAAATTCCTACAGGCAAACCCATTGGAGTCTGTACTAATTTGTAGAAGTTAGTGACCACAGCAGGGTATCAGTATTTCCAATACACTCTTATCATTTTTTAAAATTTAACCAGGCAAGTCAGTTAAGAACAAATTCTTATTTTCAATGAAGGCCTACCCTGGAACAGTGGGTTAAGTGCCTTGTTCAGAACGACAGATTTTTACTTTGTCACCTCTGGGATTCGATCTAGCAACACTTTCCATTACTGGGCCAACGCTCTAACCACTAGGCTACCTGCCGCCCCAATCATACCTCGACAGATGCCTTTAGCTGTGCCATAACCAGCCCCAAAGTTGCACTCCAGTCCCTTGATGTGGTCGCATGGCTCTGTCTTGCTGCAGTCCTCATTGAGCTGCCTCTTGCAAGCTTTGCAGCATCCACAGCCGTCTGGCACGAGGCTGATTCCTGGAGCGCACCTGGCTAACTCAGGAGGACACGCACATTCGGAGGGACAAGATGCAGATACCTAAAATAACAAAAACATGTTATAAGATAAATTAATGTTCACTTCATTCATGTTATTACTTCTACAAATATTCACTTCATTCATGTTATTACTTCTACAAATATTCACTTCATTTATGTTATTTATTCTACAAATACTGTACTGTAAAATGGAGTGAGGACTATCTGAATTAATCACCATCACCCACCCTCGGCATTGACAATCAAGCACGGATTTTAATTTTAGGTTACGATTAATTAATTAATATATATTTTCTTACCGAAGTAAAACTCCCATAAAGGAAAAAAACAAAGGAAAGCATCAACATATTCATGTCTATTGAAATAGTGTTCTTATCTTCCTTAGTAAAGAAAAGCCTCCTTAAGATGGATTATTCCAGACACGGAGCCCCCAATGTAGGCTTAACTACAGCGTGAATTACAAGGTATATATAGTCTTCTGTTTCGCTGATGTAGCCTCTCATTTTTTATATCCGAAAGAGATCTGACGTAGCCTATGGGGTGAATTGTTCCAAAACTATGTGAGGAATGTCTCCCAATGTTCCATTCAAGCCAAGTACCACCCTGTCTACATTATTTTTTACAGGGATTATTTTATTTTATATTCCTTTCTTTTTTAGGCTATTTAATGTTGGAAACTGAAGTCAAACACGTATTTAAAGTATTTCTTTTATATGTTGGCTGTTATGTTCTGTCCTAGAGTGCAGCTAAGAAAATCTGGAAGAAGTTTATTATATTATATTAAGTTATATTCTCTTCTATTGTAGTTACCCTTTTTAATATCTATACCTGTATGATAATTGTTCTATTATGTGCTACTTTGGGGTGGCAGGCAGCCTAGTGGTTAGGCAGGCCTGGGCAATTCCAGTCCTCAGGGCCTGATTGGTGTCACGCTTATCCACCATCCCTAGCAAACACACCGGATTTAAACTAATTGCATTTTTAACTGAAGATTGTGATTAGTTGATTATTGGAGACGGGTGTGTTAGCAGGGGCTGAGGCAAAAGTGGGACACCAATCAGGACCCAAAGACTGGAGTTGCCTAGGCCTGGGTTACAGTGTTGGGCCAGTAATCTGAAAGGTATCTGGATCGAATCCCAGAGCTGACAAGGTAAAAAGCTGTTGTTCTGACCCTGAACAAGGCAGTTAACCCACTGTTCCCTGGTAGACTGTCATTGTAAATAAGAATTTGTTCTTAACTGATTTGCCTAGTTAAATAAAGGTTTTTAAAAATACTTTTGTTACTTTTTCACAATGACACTATGTGACTATTTTGCCCAGCCATGTGATGGACTGGTCTAAATGTGATGGCTCAGCACTAGGGTTGCAAAGGGTCAGAAACTATCTGGAAATTTTCCATAGGAAGTTAAGCCCAGGAATTTGGGGAATTTTGCTTAAATTCACCAAAAAAGTTAGCTTACAACAATGAGCCTTTTTTGTGTGATACACAAGGCAGTTCTAGGTCTTGTGGCATATTTTGGTTGAACTATCCCCAATTCAATGGAATTGCAACCCTCTGCATGCACAGTGCATTCTTCCATCACATGTACAGTGCATAAAATTCCCTCAGTGCTCACAACAAGCAACCTCTGACAAAAGTCACTCTACTTCTATTCAAGGTTAAAATTATGAATCTGACACCTTATCGATAGCAACAGCTCATGGTCCTCCTGGAATCAGAAGTTTTTTGGAATGGAGTAACGTAGTCAGAGAAATGCTGATGAATGTCTTGCTCGAGCTGTGTATGCAACTGGTTCACCTCTGATTCTCACAGGCAATGTGTTTTGGAAGAGATTTCTGAATGTTCTTTGCCCAACATACAACCCTCCAATGCTTTATCTACTCATTTGCTAGATGCAGAGTTCAACAGAGTTCAAGTGAAGGTCAAACAAATCATAGAGAAAGCAGACTGAATTGCAATCATCTCTGATGGGTGGTCAAATGTTTGTGGGCAAAGGAATAATTAACTACATACTTTTCACCCCTCAACTAGTATTCTACAAGAGCACAGACACAAGGGACAACAGACACACTGGTCTCTATATTGCAGATGAGCTGAAGGAAGTCATCAATGACCTTGGACCACAGAAGGTATTTGCACTAGTGACAGACAATGCTGCGAACATGAAGGCTGCTTGGTCTAAAGTGGAGGAGTCCTACCCTCACATCACACCAATTGGCTGTGTTGTTCATGCATTGAATCTGCTGCTCAAGGACATCATGGCACTGAAAACAATGGATACACTCGACAAGTGAGCCAAGGAAATGGTTAGCTATGTGAAGGGTCCTCAAGTTATAGCAGCAATCTACCTCACCAAGCAAAGTGAGAAGAATAAGAGCACCACATTGAAGCTGCCCAGCAACACCTGTTGAGGTGGTGTTGTTATGTTTGACTGTCTCCTGGAGGTGAAGGAGTCTCTCCAAGAAATGGTCATATCACAGTCTGCCAAAATGGGCAGCACCATCAAGAGGATCCTCCTGAATTATGTATTTTGGGAGAGCGTTGTAAGCAGCCTGAAACTCCTGAAACCTATAGCAGTAGCCATTGCACGGATTGAGGGAGACAATACCATCCCTGTCTGATGTTCAGACTCTGCTTGCAGATGTAAGAGAAATCCGTAATGCCCTGCCCACTTCACTGTTCCTCCAAGCAGAGGAAACTGCAGTTCTGAAATACATCAAAAAGTGTGAAGATTTCTGCTTGAAGCCCATACCCACCGCATCGTACATGTTGGACCCCAAGTACGCTGGAAAGAGCATCTTGTCTGGTGCAGAGATCAACAAGGCCTATGGTGTCATCACTACCATGTCTTGCCACCTTGGCCTGGATGAGGGCAAGGTTCTTGACAGTCTGGCGAAGTACACTTCCAAGCAAGGGCTTTGGGATGTCGATGCAATAGGGCAGTCGTATCAACATATCTCATCAGCCACCTGGTGGAAGGGACTTTGTGGATCTGAGTCTGTTTCCCCTGTTGCCTCCATCCTCCAAATCCCACCAACATCAGCCGCCTCAGAGCGCAACTGGTCCTTGTTTGGGAACACACACCAAAGCACGCATCACATATCTAACCATTTCCTTGGCTCTGTTGTCGAGTGTATCCAATACAAGGGTTGAAAAATTGATGGCCATCCGGGCAAATTTTAGGCTTTTTGAGACTGACAACGAGCCATCCTCAACAAGGTTGGAAAGTGACAGTGAAGATGAGGCCTAAAATTTGCCCGGATGGCCATCAATCAATGAGACCAAGGTGCAGCGTGGTATGCGTACATTCTCTTTATTAAAAGAATGAACACCGAACAAAATAACAAACAAAACGTGAAGCTATACAATAGAGTGCTGACAACTACACATAGTCAAGATCCCACACCAGAAAGTGGGAAAAAAATATATATAAAAAAATAAATAAAAAAAATAAATCGCCGTTCCGCTTTCGTTGCCTCTATCTCCTCCTTAGGTCGGTGATACTCCCTGGCCTGCGTCCAGGGTCCTTTTCCATCCAGAATCTCCTCCCAGGTCCATTCCTCCTGAACACGTTGCTTGGTCCTTTTGTGGTGGGATCTTCTGTCACGTCCGTCTTATGAAGGAGACCAAGGCGCAGCATGGTATGCGTACATTCTCTTTATTAAAAGAATGAACACCGAACAAACTAACAAATGAAACGTGAAGCTATACAATAGAGTGCTGACAGGCAACTACACATAGTCAAGATCCCACGCCAGAAAGTGGGGAAAAAAAGGCCTGCCTAAATATGATCCCCAATCAGAGACAACGATAAACAGCTGTCTCTGATTGGGAACCATATCAGGCCAACATAGACATACAAAAATACTAGACATACAAAAACCTAGAGTACCCACCCTAGTCACACCCTGACCTAACCAAAATATATAGAAAACAAAGATATCTAAGGTCAGGGCGTGACACTTACTCAGCACAAATGTATTATAGCCGAAATATTAAAAGATGAGCTACATATTTATATCGATAAATGTGTCTCCTTCGGATGCAGGCCAGCCCAAGTGTTTAGAACCCATAATCTATGGTCAGTGTTTGTATTTTTTTATTTTTTTATCCTGTGCTCTGTAGTTTCTTCAATTCCATATTTTGTCATATTTGAATTGCCTGTCAGTCACCCATCTGGATGTGAGTGGATTAGTGTTTGTCTAACCCAAATATCTTTAAAAAGACAAGTAGAGAGAGCTTGGAATGTTTGACCCCTCCTGGAATTCTTTGTTCAGCCAGAATAAGTGAGTTAGGATTGAGAGAAGACAAAGAGATTCCAGAATGTGCTTGAGGAATGCCTGAAGGAACATCCATTCAAGATGAAACAGGAGAGTGCTTTTGGAAAATATAATTTTATAACCACATCAAAGAACAACAATTATGAAATAACAAAAGGACTTTCCACCCTTCATCCCTGTTCTTTACTTCAGGATGACTTGTGTGAATAGGAAACCTAGCCAACCAGATTGGCATATCTTTTCATTTAGTCCTTGTTTAACTTGAGTGTGCACATAGCCCAGACAGTTGAGTTAAATCCAGGCAAATTTACACAGCTGAACAGCAGACCTCATATTTGAGGAGCATGCGTCACAATGCTCTGTCCTGGAAAATTGCTGACTTAGTTTTATTTTTTTATTTTTTTAAAACTTTTTCCTTCATAGCCCCAAGGCCCACACATTGTTGAGCAATTTTACTAAAAGTACATATACTCTGGGTTCTAAACTGTGGATTCAAGATACATGTTTTACATATAATTAAAGATACACTGGTTCTTAATGCAACCGCTGTGTCAGATTATTTATAAATGTTACGAAAAAAGCATACCATGCAATAATCTAAAACGGCGCTAAAACGTAAATATATTTCTCCGCCATGTTGGAGTCAACAGAAATACGAAATTACATCATAAATATTCCCTGACATTTGATGATCTTTCATCAGAATGCAGTGCAAGAAGTCCTAGTTCCACAATAAATTGTTGTTTTGTTCCATAACGTCCATTACTAGTGTCCAATTAGCTGCATTTGCTACCATTTTCAGCTCACGTGCCCAAAAGCTGACACTGGTCCAGGCGAACTCAGACGAAAACTTCAAAAATATATATTCCAGGTCGAATAAACTGGTCAAACTAAGTAGAGAATCAATCTTCAGGATGTTATTTTCATATATATCCAATAACGTTCCAACCGGAGCATTCGTTTTCGTCTGCAGTCAAATGGAATGAAGGTGATATCAACAGACAATTGCGCAACCAGGAAATGGCATTCTGCCAGAACAGTGACTCATTCCCCTCCCATTCGGTCTAAATTCACACTAGGATATTCATTCCACATTCTACTGAATGCTGACATCTAGTGGAAGGTGTAGGAAGTGCTAACAGATCCATATCTTGTTTGGAAGTGAATAGGCGATGACTTAAAATTAGACCCACCTACAGAATTTCCACGTCCTGTTTGGAAGATTGCTTGCCCTATTAGTTCTGTTATACTCACAGACATAATTCAAACAGTTTTAGAAACTTCAGAGTGTTTTCTATCCAATAGTAATAATAATATGCATATATTAGCAATCTAGAACAGAGTAGGATGCAGTTCACTATGGGCACGCAATTCATCCAAAGTGAAAATGCTGCCCCCTATCCCTAACAGGTTTTAACTAGAAATTTGTGGAGTGGTTGAAAAATGAGTTTTAATGACTCCAACCTAAGTGTATGTGAACTTCCAACTTCAACTGTATATATACAGTACCAGTCAAAAGTTTGGACACATCTACTCATTCAAGGGTTTTTCTATATTTGTACTATTTTCTACATTGTAGAATAATCCCAAGAGTGTTCAAAGCTGTCATCAAAGCAAGGGTGGCTATTTTGAAGAACCTCAAATATAAAATATATTTAGATTTGTTTAACATTTTTTTGGTTACTACATGATTCCATATATGTTATAGTAAAAATAAAGAAAAACCCTGTAATAAGTAGGTGTCCAAACTTTTGACTGGTACTGTATATTTGTTTTCACTTTCACTTACTTAGCTTGCAAATGCAGCTAACTAGTTTAGCTTGCTCAAACAGAGAGGGATGCTATGTTACCTAGCTGGCTATGGCTATCCAACATTTTGGTTTTATTAATTTATTGGCACCGGGGCCCGCCAGTGTAGCTGCTAAACTGGTTGCCAACTGTACACTGTACTGCATGATTGTAGCAGGTTTACTAACGTGCTAGTTCTAATAGCGATGCTGACATAACGTGACTTAATGTGGTGACAATGATGTAGGCTGTGTGTAGTGGTTATGATATGAAGGTTTGGCTTGGAAAGGTGTTTCCGCCAGGTCACAGTCAGCTGACGTGTTGTGCACTGAAGTCCACAAGCGAAGGGAGGAGAGCGCATTGATGTGAGAAGGAATTATCCAGCAATTAAAGGGATTTAAGCTGTTTGTATGTGGCTGCTATGAAAGTGAGCTGTGTTTACATGTGATCAGGGGTGTATTCATTCCGCCGATTTTGTTGAAAAACATTTATTAAACTGAAGCAAACGGAACGAAACGGGGATCAACATACCTGAATTAGTCCAATAGAAACTCTTGTTTGCAACTGTGGACTAATGACACACTAGATCAGCTAGATCCAGGCCAGATTGTGCAAGGTGTTATTGAATGTGTCAATGTCTGTCACCTTGATTACTTAAATTTCTCTCAACCTGTGCACCTACATTGTAAACTTTCATTCATAGGCTAGGTTGTAGCAACCTCATTATGGGTATAGGGAACATGTGAGTATCATGTGGTAGCTTAAACCTATCGATGTTACATTAAGTTGGGTGAATGGAAAATAAATGACCGTCATCCAATACGCTGTAATAGAAATAAGGGCATGCTCATCAAAAAATAAATAATCCTCCCTCATCTTATATGTCACCGACCGCCACTGGACCGGAGGTAGTGAGGTGGCTTGAAAATACTGAACATTTTTATGGGTCTGACTGACACCTTTTATAAGGTACACAGGAACGTCTGTAGTGGCTTTGCGTCCGTTTTCATGATGTGATTGCAAATCCAGTTTTAGTACATCTTTTCTATAAATGAGTTTCTCGTTTTGGGTCCCTTTCCTACCGCTGCATGCAATGGGCACTCAGAACAGGAACATAGTGTTCATCTGGTCTGACATTCCCGATTGCTGACTCGTCAGTAAACATGGTCTGCCGCTGAACACATGCTGCTAATCACAATACAGTCTGGTCTCTAGGCTGTTTCCTAACACAGAGAAGAGAGCTAGTTGTGTTTTGAGGGAGTTTATTTTGTTCACTATTTTATAACCCTTGCCTGGCTTGTTCCTGTCAGGACTGTAAATTGTACTGCTCTCATGTCATGGAGGAACACATTTTCACACCAAGCCTGTACTGTACTTGTATTTTTTTATTAGGATCCCCATAAGCTAATGCCGTAATGCTAGCTAATCTTTCTGGGGTCCAACACCAATTAACAAGACATAACAAACAACCACAATCAAGACTTCAAACATTCAATAATTAGACAATACAGATAATTGAAATACCTGACAGGAAACACATTTAACATTCAGTTGATGCTTTCTATTCGCAGTCCAGTCATATGGTCTATCGCATATGGTCTATCGGCTCCATATAAAACTGTAGATTTAAGGCGATTTGTCCTTGGCTTGGGTTGTTGTAGCTGCCCTGAATTTGCCTGTCTGGTTTGGTGGTTATGTGTGTTGCAAGAATGTACTAACTGGACTTGAAAATACTTATTTTTTATTTTTTAAATATAACATTCTTAAAGAAAATCAGAAGACTAGATAGTAATTTGTATTTGACATGAAGCCATGAGCCATAACCAACTTCCTGTAATCCATACTCTTTAACCAATCATCTGTCATTTGTGCCAAGGCCATACTCGTAGAATGCCCTTCTTTGTATGCATGCTGGAAACCCGTTATCAGACCATTTCATGCTAAATAATCCTTGATTTGTACAGATATAAAATGTACTTAACACAGGCAGCAAGCTTATAGCACGACTATTAGGACCAGTAAATGCAAATGTTTTATCCTTAGGTAGTGGAATAACCTTTTGACTCTTTCCAGACTTCTGGGCACACTCCATATATCAAGCACTTATTACAAATATGAGCGATTGGGGTAGATATTTGGTTAGCTGTAACTCTAAGCAATTTGGCGTCAAGATTATCTGTACCAGGCGATTTGTCATCCAAAAGAGACAACATCCTTTCTATCTCTTCCCGTTCTACTTGATGAAATTCAAACATGCATTGCCTCTCCTTCATGATATACTTTTTTATAAGGGTATATGGCATGGAGCCATTAGTTGGAAGTCATATCAACTTGTCCACTTTGCCTGTAAAATATTCATTAAAGTAGCCCGACTACCCTCCAGAAGGTGAACGGCTGCTCCAACTTAGGCAGGAGACGAGGAGAGTGCAGAACTTCGCGCTGGAGTTCCGGACCTTGGCCACTGGGGCGGTGTGGAATGACAGGGCCCTGATGGACCACTACCGGTGCAGCCTCCTGGAGGACGTGCACAGGGGGCTAGCTTGTCGGGACGCCACGCTCTCACTCGATGAGCTCATAGACATGTCGATCCGACTGGACAATCTGCTAGCTGCCCGCGGGCGTTCAGAAAGGGCCCTGTCAGTTCCACCTTCTGGCCCTCCTGCTCCCATACCTATGGAGTTTGGGGGGGCCGCATCGAGGGGGACCAGGAGGAGGAGGCTGTGGTCGGAGAGGACACACTTCTGACCGGTGCAGGAGGAGCTCGTCTGGGAGTCGAGAGGGCAGGCTGAACACTTCTCGGTCACCCCAGGTGAGTCAGCACCAAACTCACCCAGAGCTCCCTGTTGGTCACATGTTTTTATTAATGTATTTTTCTGAGTTTTCTCCCTCTCTCCAGCATAAGGCGCTAGTCGATTCAGGCGCAGCTGGGAACTTTATGGATCGCGGACTCGCCAGTAGGTTGGGGAATCCGCGGGTGCCGATAGATCCACCCTTCCCCGTGCTCTCCCTAGATAGCCGACCGTTAGGCTCAGGGCTGGTCAGGGAGGCCACGGTTCCACTGGACATGGTAACGCAAGGGGATCATAGGGAACGGATTAGTCTCTTCCTTATCAATTCACCTGCGTTTCCAGTGGTACTGGGGGTTCCCTGGCTGGGGGCTCTCCAGGGGTGGTCAGGAGTGTTCAGGTAGGTGTATAGGAGTTTCCATCGGTGCCACGTCGGTGGAGAGTTCAGACCAGGTTTACACTGTGTGCATTCCCTCAGAATATGCCAATTTGGCTATCGCCTTCTGTAAGAAGAGGGCGACCAAATTACCACCTCATCAACGGGGGGATTGCGCGATAAACCAGGTAAACGCTGCACCTCCCAGGAGTCATGTGTACCCATTGTCACAGGAGGAGACGTTGGCTATGGAGACATATGTCACAGAATATCTGGGACAGGGGTACATTCGGCCCTCCACGTCACCCGTCTGCATCCTTGCATTGATTATCGAGGTCTCAATTCCATCACAGTGGGGTTTGGTTACCGCTACCTCTCATCGCTACAAAGGTAGAATCATTTCACGGAGCGTGTTTTTTCATGAAACTGGACCTCAGGAGCGTGTATAATCTGGTGCGTATTCGGGAGGGAGATGAGTGGAAAACCATGTTTAGTACCACATCTGGCCATTATGAGTACCATGTCATGCCGTATGGGTTAAAGAATGCGCCAGCCGTCTTTCAATCCTTTGTAGATGAGATTCTCTCAAGGGCAGGGTGTGGTGGTGTATATTGATGATATCCTGATCTATTCCGCCACACACGCTGTGCATGTGTCTCTGGTGCGCAAGGTACTTGGGAGACTGCTGGAGCATGACCTGTACGTTAAGGCTGAGAAATGTGTGTTCTCCAAACGAGGCGTTTCCTTCCTGGGTTATCGCATTTCCAGCTCGGGGGTGGTGATGGAGTGTGACCGCGTTAAGGCCGTGCGTAATTGGCCGACTCAGCCCACGGTAAAGGAGGTGCAGCGGTTTTTAGGGTTTGCCAATTACTACCGGAGGTTTATCCGGTTACGGTGGTCGGAAGAGGTGGACAGGGCTTTCAATCGTTTGAAGGCACTGTTTACCGACGCTCCCATGTTGGCACATCCGGACCCCTCTTTGACGTTCATAGTAGAGGTGGACGTGTCCGAGGCTGGGGTTGGAGCCGTGCTATCACAGCGCTCGGGCACGCCACCGAAGCTCCGCCCCTGTGCTTTCTTTTCGAAGAAGCTCGGTCTGGCGGAGCGAAACTATGATGTGGGGGAAAAGGCCCTGAAGGTGTGGAGACACTGGCTTGAGGGGGACAAGCACCCTTTCCTCATCTGGACTGACAACCGTAATCTGGAATTTATCCGGGCATCGAGGAGACTGAACGCTCGTCAGACAAGGTGGGCCATGTTTTCACCAGATTTAGGTTCATTATCTCGTATAGACCAGGTTCCCTCAACACGAAGGCCGACGCGCTGTCCCGTCTCTATGACACCGAGGATCGGCCCATCAATCCTACTCCCATCATTCCAGCTTCAAGGCTGGTGGCACCGGTGATATGGGAGATGGACGCGGACATTGAGCGGGCGTTACGGTTGGAACCTGCGCCTCCACAATGTCCAACAGGTCTTAAGTACGTGCTGCTTGGTGTCCGTGATCAATTGATTTGGTGGCCTCACACGCTACCCTCTTCGGGTCATCCTGGTGTGGCGGGACAGTGAGGGGTCGTAGGGGGAAGTACTGGTGGCCCACCTTAGCTGAGGACGTGAGGTTCTATGTCTCCTTCGGTGTGCACTCAGAGTAAGAATCCTAGGCACCTGCCTAGAGGAAAGTTACAGCCCCTCCACGTTACACAACGGCCGTGGTCTCATCTGTCGGTGGTCTTTCTTACCAATCTTCCCCCGTCTCAGTGGAACACTACGATCCTGTTCATTGTGGATCGGTTTTTGAAGTCCTGCCGTCTCCTCCCGTTGCCCTTTCTCCCTACGGCCCTACAGACTGTGGAAGCCCTATTTACCCACGTCTTCCGGCACTACGAGGTGCCTGAGGATATCGTTTCTGATCGGGGTCCCCAGTTCACGTCCCGAGTTTGGAGGGCGTTTATGGAGCGTCTGGGGTCTCGGTCAGCCTGACCTCGGGTTATCACCCCGAGAGTAATGGGCAGGTGGAGAGAGTGAACCAGGAGGTGGGTAGGTTTCTGCAGTCGTATTGCCAGGACCGGCCAGGAAAATGGGCGAGGTACGTCCCATGGGCGGAGGTGGCTCAGAACTCACTCCGCCACTCCTCCACGAACATGTCACCGTTTCAATGCGTTTTGGGCTACCAGCTGGTCCTGGCACTGTGGCATCAGAGTCAGACCGAGGTACCTGCGGTGGAGGAGTGGGTGCAGTGCTCTAAGGAGACCTGGAGGGCCGTCCAGGAATCCCTTAAGCAAGCTGGTGGACGGCAGAAGAGGAGCGCTGACTTCCACCGCAGTGAGGCCCCCATGTTCACACCTGGGGACAGGGTCGGGCTCTCGACCCGAAACCTGCCCCTCCGCCTTCCCTTCCGGAAGCTGGGACTGCAGTGTGTGGGGCCATTTAAAGTCCTGAGGAGGATAAACGAGGTGTGTTATCGATTACAACTCCCGTCTTACTATCGTTTTAAACCCTCGTTTCATGTGTCTCTCCTCAGGCTGGTGGTCTCTCCGCCCCCTCTGGACATCGAGGGGTCCCCGACTACACAGTACGTGCTGTTCTGGACTCTAGACGCCAGGTGAGGGGCCTGCAGTACCTCGTAGACTGGGAGGGGTACGGTCCGGAGGAGAGGTGCTGGGTACCGGTGGGGGAGATCTTGGATCTGTCACTACTGAGGGATTTCCATCGCCTCAATCCGGATTGCCCTGCGCCTCGCCCTCCGGGTCGCCCTCGAGGCCGGTGTTGGTGCGTTGCGGGAGGTACTGTCACGAGTCCCACCGAAGGTGGCTCCTCTTCCTGTTCGGGCGGCACTTGGCAGTCGTCGTCACCGGTCTACTAGCTGCCACCGATCCCCTTTTCCTTTTCTGTTAGTTTTGTCTTATTGGTTACACCTGTATCTTGTTTAGGTTTTGGTTAGGGCTATTTAAGTCGGTTATGCCTGCCTGCTTTTGTGAGGGCTTGTTCCTCTGTTCATTTTTGTGGTTGTGCTATTTTCTTGTTTTCTCCAGACTGTTTGGGTCCTGTTTTTGGGCCAGTCATTTGTATGCGCCTGGTGTTTTGGTGTGACCGTTTTCTGTGCCGGAATAAACACTCTGCACCCACTACTCCTAGAAGTGCGTAACGTAATATTTAGTTAGGTCGTCCGGTTTGTTGGTCAAAAACGTTCTGCTTCTCCAAGAGTTCACATACCTGCCCAGCAGAGATGTGATCCTCTTCTTTTTTCGGCGGCATGATAGTAATGATAGTAGGACGAGCCCGCTATTCACTCCGTGAAATGAGAGATGCCAGCAGTAGAAAACCGAGACAAATTGAAGGACGGCCCTAGCCACAAGGGCTAACTGCTTAGCGTTTTTGGTATCCTGCAATAGTAGCCCAGTTTGCCTAGCTTGATAACTAGCAGCTAGGCTAGCTGCTTTGCCAATGTATTACCACCTTATTTGAGCTAGCATTAACGCTAACTGCTTCCCAGGATCCAGATATGAATAAGGAAACTATTGTAAACTATTTTTAGATAACTAGTTAGTTTGTTGTTAAAGTAAAAGAAACCGAGTCTCTAGTCTTGTACTGTGCGTGTTGATGAGAATGAGAGTACATAAACACAGTACTACATGCAGTGAAGCTGCCCACCTATTGTTTTATCTTCATGGATAAAAGTACCAAAAATGGATTGAGGGCAGATTTCCTCAGTCAAATTATTATTTGAAGAGTTGGAGGAACATCAACCTACCCCAACAGTGACAGACAAACATTTAATTTCAGGGCATGAAACAACAAGCCTAACAACAATAACCTCAGGGAAGCAATGGTCCTCAAAGGAGTCCTGTAATATCATGATTAAAGAGAACTGGCAACTGAAAGCTGAGAAGGCGCAAGTTGTGCCATTTTAGAATGTATTTTTTTGCCTTCTGGAATATTATATTTGGCTTCTCATACAAAGCAGTTTACCTGGCAATTAGAGTAAAGGAAACTCCACTGTCCTCTGCCAATACCTGCTCTTGTTGACTTCCTTCAACCTGGTCAGAGCTGTAGCCTTCCCACTCTTTGTGGGCCCTATAGTAAACAATGATATTTGTTTTTTGGTTATGTTCTGTAATACATATATTTCAACACAAATTATATTTTCTACATGACTGCTTAGTCAATTTGGCATGTGTTTTCATGTTACCAAGGCAAATTATTTTTATACCAAGCCTAGACGTGTTATCATTGCCCTAGTACAGCCTCAGACAATTAATAATCTCCTCATATTGTGTTAAGCAGCCTTTTGATATTAGACCTCAGGCACTCTGTGTCATCATAACTAAATACATAAACAGTTATAAAGACAGAC
This sequence comes from Oncorhynchus nerka, assembly GCF_034236695.1. Classification (NCBI taxonomy): domain Eukaryota; kingdom Metazoa; phylum Chordata; class Actinopteri; order Salmoniformes; family Salmonidae; genus Oncorhynchus; species Oncorhynchus nerka. The sequence continues at coordinate 31,123,320 of NC_088424.1, read as the reverse complement.
ACCCTCTCAGCAACTAAGCAACAATAATACATATACATCTACTAAGTAGGCTAATGAATGAATTCTGCATGTATTACGCATTAACATGCATTTTATGAGTTGAAGTATATTATGGCATTATGATGACAATGTTACCTGGTCATATCAAGGTGCAGCAGCTAAACTACTCTCTCTCTATATATATATATATACAGTGGGGCAAAAAAGTAATTAGTCAGCCACCAATTGTGCATGTTCTCCCACTTAAAAAGACGAGAGAGGCCTGTAATTTTCATCATAGGTACACTTCAACTATGACAGACAAAATGAGAAAAAAAATCCAGAAAATCACATTGTAGGATTTTTAATTAATTAATTAGCAAATTATGGCGGAAAATAAGTATTTGGTCACCTACAAACAAGAACAATTTCTGGCTCTCACAGACCTGTAACTTCTTCTTTAAGAGGCTCCTCTGTCCTCCACTCGTTACCTGTATTAATGGCACCTGTTTGAACTTGTTATCAGTATAAAGGACACCTGTCCACAACCTCAAACAGTCACACTCCCAACTCCACTATGGCCAAGACCAAAGAGCTGTCAAAGGACACCAGAAACAAAATTGTAGACCTGCACCAGGCTGGGAAGACTGAATCTGCAATAGGTAAGCAGCTTGGTTTAATGAAATCAACTGTGGGAGCAATTATTAGGAAATGGAAGACATACAAGACCACTGATAATCTCCCTCGATCTGGGGCTCCACGCAAGATCTCACCCCGTGGGGTCAAAATGATCACAAGAGTGAATGACCTGCAGAGAGCTGGGACCAAAGTAACAAAGCCTACCATCAGTAACACACTACGCCGCCAGGGACTCAAATCCTGCAGTGCAAGACGTGTCCCCCTGCTTATGCCAGTACATGTCCAGGCCCGTCTGAAGTTTGCTACAATGTGATTTTCTGGATTTATTTGCTCATTTTGTCTGTCATAGTTGAAGTGTACCTATGATGAAAATTACAGGCCTCTCTCATCTTTTTAAGTGGGAGTACTTGAACAATTGGTGGCTGACTAAATACTTTTTTGCCCCACTGTATATATACACTGAACAAAAATATAAACGCAACATGTAAAGTGTTGGTCCCATGTTTCATGAGCTGAAATAAAAGATCCCAGAAATGTTCTGTACGCACAAAAAGCTTATTTCTCTCAAATTTTGTGCACATATTTGTTTACATCCCTGTTAGTGAGCATTTCTTTTTTGCCAAGATAATCCATCCACTGGTTAGGTGTGGCATATCAAGAAACTGATTAAACAGCATGATCTTTACACAGGTGCACCTTGTGCTGGTGACAATAAAAGGCCACTCTAAAATGTGCAGTTTTGTCACACAACACAATGCCACAGATGTCTCAGGTTTTGAGGGAAAGTGCAATTGACATTCTGACTGCAGGAATGTCCACCATAGCTGTTGCTGGAGAATTGAATGTTCATTTCTCTACCATAAGCTGCATCCAACATCGTTTTAGAGAATTTGGCAGTATGTCTAACCAGCCTCACAACCACAGACCACGTGCAACCACGCCAGCCCAGGACCTCCACATCCAGCCTCATCACCTGTGGGATCGTCTGAGATCAGCCACTCAGCCAGCTGATGAAACGGTGGGTTTGCACAACCTAAACATTTCTGCACAAACGGCCAGAAACCATTTCAGGGAAGCTCATCTGCATCCTCTTCATCTTCACCGGGGTCTTGACCTGAATGCAGTACGGTGTCGTAACCGACATCAGAGGGAAAATTCTCATCTTCGATGGCTACCAGCACACTGGATAATTGTGCTCTTCACCGGATACTGACAGTTTTTCTGATCCACAACCCTACTTTTCTTTTTGAAGGTTTCTGTAACCAACAGATGCATGTCTGTATTCCATAGATCAATGAATTTATTTCAATTGATTGATTCCCTTATATCAGTGTAGAATAAACCTACTGGTACTTGCCTCAGTGGCACTGATATGATAGCCTGTTGCTTAGTGTTATAGCCCCATCCCAAGGTCTCTTTATGAAAGAACATTCTATTTATTTATTTTTTTGCAAATGTTTAGTAAAAAATATAATGGTAATTAAATAATTAATCAAATTGAGTTGCACATACATTTTTTTATGGTAATTACATTACATTATTTGAAGACTGGAATATGTGGTTTATCACCAGGGGAATTAACTGTGGTGGTGTGCTAGTACAAGTAGCGTTATTGAATGAAAAACACTCACTCGTCGTTCTCTTGCCCGCACATGATTTGGGTAAACCCGTTCATGGAATCAGGAAGTAATATTTTGCAGCTGTGCCCCTGGTGAGAAACTTTCCTGTACTGGGGCAGTCGAAGCTTTTGTTTTGTATCCGCAAATATAGGCTATTAGAGTTACACACTGGAAAATATAATATTCGTGGACGGGAGCCTATCTTTTGGTGTAAGTCTTTTTAGTGTGCATTTTTATTCTCTGAAAGTACCCGGAAGACTTGAATTTGACACCTTGGCTTAGGTAGGGTAAGTAGAATGGATGTTCCTCACCTGACAGAAGATGAAATGGCAGATATTAAAAAGGAGGTAAGTTGCCTATTTGTCTGACTAACAATTCAACTGTCCGGGAGTCTGTTTTACAATAATGATTTGCCAGAATGTTGTTAACTTACAGAGATGAGAACTTTAAATGTAGAAATGCGCAAAATGAAGAAGTGAAAGTAACGAACTTATGCCGCACCCTAGCAGGGCCGACCAAACCAGGGCACTAGGGGGTCCCAGAGTCCAAATGTTTTATTTTTTAGGAAGTCAGTCTCAACTTAATGTTGAGAGATATCATATTAGAACACACAACATGCAATTTCGAAATTAGGTAGTTCATTAGAAATGTTCCACTTGTTAATTCAGTCACATACAGTCAAATCAATTGGCCCATGTCAGCTAACATGTGTAGCCATCCCTCTAAACCTTGAGGTAATCATGGCCAAATTACTGACGGGCCCTGACCTCCAGTGGGCCTCCATAGATTTTGTTAGTCACTCTCACTACTTTAGGGCTCCCAAAGCCTTCCCACTGGGCACAGATGACAGTTCAATGTCTGGATTTGATTTACATTTGGTTGAGTTGTCAACTAAACATGAATTCAACGTGAAATCAACAAAAAAATGTCACCATGTCATTGGATTTAGGTTAAAAGTTGGGTGAAGAAAATATGAAATTTCAAATGAAATCAGTTTTCCATGATGATTCAACATCTTCACATATATCTTTTTGGTTGAAATTACGTGGAAACAACAATGGTGAATGACTTAATACATATTTAATACTGGCAATCAGAATGTGTTCTTAGGTGTCAAGTTATATGGCGACGATTGGATAATGTTTTAAGTGTAATTACTTTCAAAAAAGTATTATTTCAAGACTCTAAAAAATAGATTTTTATCATTCTAAATAAACAAGGTAAACAATGTATATTTGTCCGGCCTGTGGCCCACAACTCGGATTATGTACGAAGCCCAAACGTTTGAGCACCCATGCTCTATAGGCTACCCAATTTTTACAGTAGCCTATATGTGTGTATAGTGTAAATAAAGTTGAGTAATGATGTGCATATTATAACTAACCCCTTTCTCATAATGATCAACAAAGGCATACCCTTCCTCTAATTATTCTTTGTCCAGACATGTTTACATGTCCTTCAGTACAGTTACAGTATTGCCATCAGCAGTCTGTTCCCTGGTCACACACACTTGATAAAACACATTAACAAATTATGTCCCAATATAACATACAGACCCAACCCTCAACACAACACAAAACACCCACAGTTTCCATCTGGCTCATCTCTGTCCAGGTCCTAACGAGGCTGCGACCGTACCTCTGTGACAAGATCCGGGTCGACCGCCATTTTGACTACCTGCGCTCGCGCAAGATCCTTACGCGGGACGACACAGAGGAGATCAGCTGCAGGAGCACGCAGAGTAAACGGACAGGCATGCTGCTGGACTACCTGGCTGAGAACCCTCGGGGGCTGGACGCCCTGGTCGAGTCCATCCAGCAAGGACGTACCCTCAACTTCATCATCACCAAGATCACTGATGAGGTGCAGAAAGTGAAGAATGAGAGGATAGAGGCTCTCAGAGGTACGTTGTGTGTCTGTGTATAATGAAAGTACTGCAGTGAACCACACTTGAGTGATGAGTAATCTTGCATGAGACCTGAATATTTGTGTTAGCTCCCTAAGCTAATAGGCTTTAGCTCAGTGTGCTAACACAGTCTTAGAATCATTATCATGACCATCTCCCTTGGGTCCTCTACAGCAGGGGCTTCCAGTTCCTCCTCGAGCTTCCTGCCAACCCAGGACACATCCAGGGCCGCTAAAGACCTGTCCAGGACGCTGTCATATGAGACCAACCTGGCATCCACCATGCCGTACAACGGAGAAGGGAGCCCATCCACCTCTGACGCCCTAAGATCCCTCAACCTGCCCACTGCCTCCAGCCAAGGGAAGGTGTCATCATCCATGGGAGGAGATAGCATGGTTGCGTCTTCATCCCAGGCCTCGTCCAAACTGCCCAGGCCTGGAGACCCAGGAGCTCCCCACCTGCCACAGGAGGCCTTATCTAACATGGATGCTGGACCACACAGGAGCACAGCGATCAGCGGAGGGGACGCCAACTTCCAGCCCCTGAGGTCACGCTCCATCCCCCCCACTTCCACATCATACAGGGACCTCTCGCCTCGGCCCCCACCGAAATCTTACTGAGGATCGCCCCTTGCCCTGGAATGTCTCCCACATCATTACTCATCACAAACATTCACACTTCAATTTTATTGTTTGTACCAGTTTGTGTTTTCTCTTGGGTTTTAGTTCAGTGATACATCAAACAAATAGCAACTCGTAAAGTATATTCCATGCCTTACATTATACTCTGGATTATTAGAAAGCTGGACACGCTTATTTTGAATTCAATGAAGAAACCATACAAGTAACTACTTACTAATTATGTCTCAATCATAAGCTGTACCTTCATGAATTTTACTCTGCTCCTATCAAGTCATCTTTCATAAGATGCCCCTTACCCACAGAGAGACAGATTGAGATAGCTACACGTTATCCTGAACTTGGACTAAAGTTGTAGGTCATCATTCTCCATCAACACTACTGCTCATCTATTTTCCTATGAATTATGGGCGTTCTTCATGAGAGACTGGCATCAACATGCCACACCATGAATTATGGGGGTGTGAGTTCTTCATGAGAGACTGGCATCAACATGCCACACCATGAATTATGGGGGTGTGAGTTCTTCATGAGAGACTGGCATCAACATGCCACACCATGAATTATGGGTGTCTGGGTTCTTCATGAGAGACTGGCATCAACATGCCACACCATGAATTATGGGGGTGTGAGTTCTTCATGAGAGACTGGCATCAACATGCCACCATGAATTATGGGTGTCTGGGTTCTTCATGAGAGACTGGCATCAACATGCCACACCATGAATTATGGGGGTGTGAGTTCTTCATGAGAGACTGGCATCAACATACCACACCATGGCAGCTACAGTAGAGCTGTTTCCTTGTAAGGAGCCCAGAGCATCAGAAGACAACTTCTCTGTATTGAAACATAACACTGGAATTAATGGTTCAGCATATGCTTTATGGTACACAAACTGTAGCCACAAACTTTGGTAGACCTATGCTGAAATGGTTAATGTTTTTACTCTAGACTAAAGTATTCTTATACTATAGATACATTTTCTTATTGTGAAAGGGCATGAATGTGTAATGTAGTACAACGGTGTTACTTATTATTCAGAAAGTGAACTTTAATACCTGCTATTTTGATAATTGATGTACCAGTACTTTTTATATTTGAGATCTTGAAAATGTAGACCTTCTATAAATAAATCAAAGGAATATGAGACACAGGAGACATTTCCTGTAAAATGTGTGATTCATTAATGTTTGTTAAAGATGGCTCACAGGAATACATTCTATCCTTATTTTCTGAAGTTTCATTGTGATTTTATGACAATTAGATTAGGCAATTACATGCATGAAATTTAAGCTGATCAGTAACATAGGCCTACTGTATTAGATAACTTTATTTTTGTTTTGGGAAAACAGGTAAATCTCAGAATGCCGCTCGAGAATGACAGTCACAGTGATTGAGTGTCTCCTTCCCTGTTCTGTCCAATGTTGACAGAAGAAATTAGATTTGTCACATGTTAAACAAGCTGCTCTGTATAGCGTAAGCAAGTGCTTCTCTGGAGTACAGGTAAGTGATAAACCGTCGCCATTCCAATTATGTAAAAAGAAATTGAGGAGGCTTAACCTAACAAGTACAAGAAGTACCACAATGACCTCTGCAGAGTCATCAAATGAGCAAAAGGACAATATAGGAATAATGTGGGATCATATTACACAGGCTCAAATTAAATTGTATTAGTCGCATACACATATTTAGTAGATGTTATTTCTGTCACACCCTGATCTGTTTCACCTGTCTTTGTGCTTGTCTCCACCCCCCTCCAGGTGTCGCTCATTATCCCCAGTGTCTTTATACCTGTGTTCTCTGTTGCCAGTTCGTTTTGCTCGTCAAGCCTAACAGCGTTTTCCCCTTCCTCCTGTCTGTTTCTAGTTGTCCCGGTTTTGACCTTTTTGCCAGCACTGATGCTGAGCCTGCCTGCCGTTCTGTACCTTTTGGACTCTTTCCTGTTGCGAAATGCTTGTGTTCCTAGCTCCAACTGAGTAGTAATATCTAACAATACACAACAATACGCACAAATCTAAAAATGCAAAAGAATGAGATGAAGTAATATAGAAATATTAGGATGAGTAATCTCGGAGTCCGGAGTATAAAAAGCCTATGTACAGCACCAGTCAAAAGTTTGGACACACCTACTCATTCAAGGGTTTTTCTTCATTTTTACTATTTTAAAATTGTAGAATAATAGTGAAGACATCAAAACTATGAAAAAACAGTGTCAAACAAATCATAATAGATTTGAGATTTTTCAAAGTAGCCACCCTATGCCTTGATGACAGCTTTGTACAGTCTTGGCATTCTCTCAACCAGCTTCATTATGTATGCAGCACCGGAGAAGATGGTTGACGTGCTCCTAAACTATTGTTATGTTCCTTTTTTGCGTTGTTTGGAACTTATTTTTTTACTTATTTTGTACATAATTTTGCAGCTACCGTCTCTTATGACCGAAAATAACTTCTGGACATTTGAACAGCGGTTACTCACCACGAACTGGCAGAAGCTTTTTTATCCTTTAACGAGTCCGATGAGCCCGACATGATCGACATACTGCTTTCCCAGGGAACAGGCCCAAATCCACGTCATTTCCGTGAAGAGACGACAAAGAAAAAGAGGATGGAGGTCGGACTGCCTTCAGAGAATTCGTAGGCGATCAAATAAACCCCCCCCCCCAATGCCTTCCATTCTCCTAACTAACATGCAATCATTGGAAAATAAAATTTACGACCTATGGGGAAGATTAAACTACCAACGGGACATTAAAAACTAATATCTTATGCTTCATGGAGTCATGGCTGAACGATGACATTATCAACATACAGCTGGTTGGTTATTTGCTGTATTGGCAGGATAGAACAGCGGCGTCTGGTAAGACAAGGGGTGGAGGACTATGCATATATGTAAACAACAGCTGGTGCACGATATCTAAGGAAGTCTCAAGGTTTTGCTCGCCTGAGGTAAAGTATCTCATGATAAGCTGTCAACCACACCATCTACCAAGAGAGTTTTCATCTTGTAATGTTCGTCGTCCTCCTCCGATGAGGAGTAAGATAGATCGGACCAATTTGCAGCGTGGTATGTGTCCATAATTTAATAAGAAACTGAACACTACAAAATAACAACGTGAAACAAACAAAACAGTCCTGTGTGGCACGAACACAAACACGGAAAATAAACACCCACAACTCAAAAGTGAAACCAGGCTACCTAATTATGATTCTCAATCAGGGACAACGATTGACAGCTGCCTCTGATTGAGAACCATACTAGGCCAAACACAGAAATCCCAAATTATAGAATAACAAACATAGACAACCCACACCATTTTTTTATTTATTTTTTTTACATTTATTTAACTAGACAAGTCAGTTAAGAACAAATTCTTATTTTCAATGACAGCCTAGGAACAGTGGGTTAACTGCCTGTTCAGGGGCAGAATGAGAGATTTGTACCTTGTCAGCTCGGGGATTTGAACTTGCAACCTTCCGGTTACTAGTCCAACACTCTAACCACTAGGCTACCCCACCATACTAAAACAAAGATATAATAACAGAACTAAGGTCAGAACGTGACACATCTGTATTTTTTGTAGCTGTCTACATACCACCACAGATCGATGCTGGCACTAATACCGCACTCAATGAGCTGTATTCCGCCATAAGCAAACAGGAAAATGCTCACCCAGAGGCGGCACTCCTAGTGGCCGGGGACTTAATGCAGGGACACTTAAATCTGTTTAAGCAAATTTCTATCAGGATGTTAAATGTGCAAAAAAAACTCTAGACCACCTTTACTCCACACACAGAGACGCGTACAAAGCTCTCCCTTGCCCCCCCATTTGGCAAATCCAGACATAATTCTATCCTCATGATTAAAGCAGGAAGCACCAGTGACTCGGTCAATAAAAAAATGGTCAGATGAAGCAGATGCTAAGCTACAGGAATGGTTTGCTAGCACAGACTGGAATATGTTCCGGGATTCTTCCGATGGCATTGAGGAGTATACCACATCAGTCAATGGCTTCATCAATAAGTGCATCGAGGACGTCATCCCTGCAGTGACCGTATGTACATACCCCAACCAGAAGCCAAGGATTACAGGTAACATTCGCACTGAGCAAAAGGCTAGAGCTGACGCTTTCAAGGAGAGGGACTCTAACCTGGAACCTTGTAAGAAATCCTGCTATGCCCGCTGGCGAACCATCAAACAGGCAAAGTGTCAATACAGGACTAAGATCGAATCGTACTACACCAGCTCCGACACTCGTCGGATGTGGCAGGGCTTGCAAACCATTAAATACTACAACGGGAAGCACAGCCGAGAGCTTCCCAGTGACACGAGCCTACCAGACGAGCTAAACTACTTCTATGCTCGCTTCGAGGCAAATAACACTGAAACATGCATGAGAGTACCAGCTGTTCCGGACGACTGTGTGATGACGCTATCCGCAGCCGATGTGAGTAAGACCTTTTAACAGGTCAACATTCAGAAGGCTGCAAGGCCAAACGGATTACCAGGACCTGTACTGCGAGCATGCGCTGACCAACTGGCAAGTGTCTTCACTGACATTTTCAACCTCTCCCTGTCCAAGTCTGTAATACCAACATGTTTTAAGCAGACCACCACAGTCCCTGTGCCCAAGAACACTAAGGTAACCTGCCTAAATGACTACCGACCCGTAGCACTCAAGTCTGTAGCCATGAACTGCTTTGAAAGGCTGGTCATGGCTCACATCAACCGCCATAACAGATCCACAGATGATGCGATCTCTATTGCACTCCACACTGCCCTTTCCCACCTGGACAAAAGTAACACCTATGTGAGAATGCTGTTCATGACTCAAGCTCAGCGTTCAACACTATTGTCCCGTCCAAGCTATTCACAAAGCTTAGGACCCTGGGACTGAACACTTCCCTCTGCAACGATCCTGGACTTCCTGATAGGCCGACCCTAGGTGGTGAGGGTAGACAACATCCCCTCCGCCACGCTGACCCTCAACACACAAGGGTGTGTGCTTATTCCCCTCCTGTACTCCCTGTTCACCCATGACTGCGTGGCCACGCACGACTCCAACTCACTCGAGGTCAGTCGTTGTACAGAGGGTTTCAAAGCATAGTGCCCAGCATTTAACTAAAGAATTCGGGCTACTGTGTCAGAATTCTCAGGGTTTACCAGTTTGTTAGCTGATGTCAGCGAGCCAGTTAGTACAGGATCGAAAACCGCAACAAGCCAAAGTTTCAGGTAAGAGTTAAAAATAGGTGAACCTAGTTGTGGGTTTTGTTTCACCGGCGACGATGAGACAGCCTACGCACTCTTAATTTTTTGCACTGTCTCCATGCACACTCACAGGGCCCTACACACTACACACACTGATACTCCAACACACATACAAAAAGTCACACAATCATTTGCTCACACACATATAATATCCACATACATTTATACTGACTCTATACTCTATGTGTCGGGGGGCTAGGGTCAGTTTGTTATATCTGGAGTACTTCTCCTGTCCTATTCGGTGTCCTGTGTGAATTTAAGTGTGCTCTCTCTAATTCTCTCTTTCTCTCTTTCTTTCTCTCTCTCTGAGGACCTGTGCCCTAGGACCATGCCTCAGGACTACCTGACATGATGACTCCTTGCTGTCCCCAGTCCACCTGGCCGTGCTGCTGCTCCAGTTTCAACTGTTCTGCCTTATTATTATTGGACCATGCTGGTCATTTATGAACATTTGAACATCTTGGCCATGTCTGTTATAATCTCCACCCGGCACAGCCAGAAGAGGACTGGCCACCCCACAGCCTGGTTCCTCTCTAGGTTTCTTCCTAGGTTTTGGCCTTTCTAGGGAGTTTTTCCTAGCCACCGTGCTTCTACACCTGCATTGCTTGCTGTTTGGGGTTTTAGGCTGGGTTTCTGTACAGCACTTTGAGATATCAGCTGATGTACGAAGGGCTATATAAATACATTTGATTTGATTTGATTTACACACACCCACTCCCATACAATATTCATATGCGCTGCTGCTACTCTGTTTATCATATATCCTGATGCCTAGTCACCATACCCCTATACATATCTACCTCTATTGATCCAGTATCCCTGCTCATTGTAAATATGGTACTGGAACTGACCTTGTATATAGTATGCTTACTTACTTTAACCTGTTCTTCTTATTCTTATTTTTTATATCTTGTGTGTTTTTGTTCTACCTTGTTATTTTTAGTACTACATTGTTATTGATTACTGCATTGTTGGGGTTAAAGCTTGCAAGAAAGGCATTTCACTGTACTTGTGAATGTGAAAAAATAATAATAATAAAACTGTGAGGCGATAAAATGGGATTTCACTATTATGGAAGTTCCTAGAATGAGCATGTATAAAAATATATATTTTTTAATTCAAATATAATCTGAAATGGTTTGTGTTATGCAGAATTCATTTATGTATCTATTTCATGTTTGTTTTCCTCGGCATCTTTTGGATTGAGTAACGAGATGATGGAGACATACATTTACATTTACATTTAAGTCATTTAGCAGACGCTCTTATCCAGAGCGACTTACAAATTGGTGCTTTCACCTTATGACATCCAGTGGAACAGCCACTTTACAATAGTGCATCTAGGTCTTTTAAGGGGGGGGGGAGAAGGATTACTTTATCCTATCCTAGGTATTCCTGAAAGAGGTGGGGTTTCAGGTGTCTCCGGAAGGTGGTGATTGACTCCGCTGTCCTGGAGACCTTCAAAGAGGAAAACCTGATGGTGTTTAAACACCTCTTCTTGAAAGAACATAAGGATCAGCCTGTGGACAGATATGCCATGTACACCAAAACAGATATAGTATATTACCACCTCTATTGCATCATCAATTGTGTAATGTAGACTTCAATTTACCTAAAGTCAGTGAAGTATTTCCCACTGTTCGTTGACTGCCCGTGTAGAATCATTGTCTTCTGCAGATTACAGTGCAGTATTTAAAGCACACTGTAGTTTATTCACCAATGTGTCATCTACATCACTTACACAGTCATGTGGGACCTATCAAACAGTGGAGCAAGGTGTTGTTTACAGTGTTGTTTATAGTGAACCTGTAATATTTGCACCCAGAGGCAGTTTGGAAGTCTGTGGTAAGTGTTGCAACCGAGGACAGAATTCAGCACTCGGCAGTCCCGTTCTGTGAGTTTGTGTGGCCTACCACTTCGCAGCTGAGCTGCTGTTGCTCCTAGATGTTTCCATTTCAGAATAACAACACTTACAGTTCACAGGGGCAGCTCTAGCAGAGCAGAAATTAAATGAACACAACATAGTATGTTTCCTCATTTGCATCACTTAAAACAAATCTGGCCAAGAACATGTTTGTATATGTTGAGTTGAGTTTATATTATTTATTTTATTTTGTATTTTTACTGGGACAGTGCACATTAAACAACATTTCATGTAAAAATACCAATTTTAGCCAGCAGGCTAATTTTCAACCGCAGTCCCTGGGCAGATTATTAAAAACAATTACAATACAGACAATCAATGAGCAGTGAGCAACACACAGAGCAACATAGGACAAGCAAGACATAGCATACAGACAGAGCAACATGGCACAAGCAAGACATAGCATACAGACAGAACAACATAGCACAAGCAAGACATAGCATACAGACAGAACAACATAGCACAAGCAAGACATAGCATACAGACAGAACAACATGGCACAAGCAAGACATAGCATACAGACAGAACAACATAGCACAAGCAAGACATAGCATACAGACAGAGCAACATGGCACAAGCAAGACATAGCATACAGACAGAACAACATGGCACAAGCAAGACATAGCATACAGACAGAACAACATGGCACAAGCAAGACATAGCATACAGACAGAACAACATGGCACAAGCAAGACATAGCATACAGACAGAACAACTTAGCACAAGCAAGACATAGCATACAGACAGAACAACATAGCACAAGCAAGACATAGCATACAGACAGAGCAACATGGCACAAGCAAGACATAGCATACAGACAGAACAACATAGCACAAGCAAGACATAGCATACAGACAGAACAACATAGGACAAGCAAGACATAGCATACAGACAGAACAACATAGCACAAGCAAGACATAGCATACAGACAGAACAACATAGCACAAGCAAGACATAGCATACAGACAGAACAACATAGGACAAGCAAGATATAGCATACAGACAGAACAACATAGCACAAAAAGCAACAAGACAAAATCCATAAAAGCAACAAAGTGTTTCCACACCTCACAAGCTACAGACAACAGACAACATGGAAAGCGGCAATACACAGCTAGGGATTATGTTCACAAATCTGATTGGCCTTTAGCCATGTCTTCATGTTTTTTGTGAAAGTGTAATAGATGGTGCAGTTACGTGTGTCTGATGACAGTGTGTTCCAGACATGGGAAGCTCTCACAGAGAAATCAGATTGACTAAAGGTGCCTTAAAATCAGATACCACCTGAAGCTTCTCCCCTGACACATAGACATCTGGCTCAGTAGCATCGGTTGCCCTCTTTGTGAAGACCATGCACATTGAGATGCAAACACGAGTCACTGAGCCACTTTGTAACCTGGACCATTACAGTAGTGAGTTCTTGTGCAGCTTGTTGTTTGCTCTTTGCATGCATATATATCACTATCATCTGCATACATTTGAACTTCAGACCCAGTACAGACAGAAGGCAGATCATTAATGTACAAGCTGAACAGGAGGGGCCCAGTATTGACCCTTGGGGCATGATATGTTAATCATATCATGTCTCACTATACACTATTTTCCTATTTTCAGTTCATAAACCTGCAGAACCCGACAGCAGGGAACCATGCATATGAGAAGATAGAGGTGGAGTACACCCCTCTGTCCCTCTCAGAAATTCTACTGAAAATGCAGCATCTCTCCTGGCAACTACATCTTTGACATAGACTGATACGTCGACAAAGGTACAAGAGCACACCATTTCATGATTTTTTTTTTTTTTGGGTGATAGCCTCAGGTGTTCTGAATGAGAGGATAATAATATGGTTTAGATAGCTTTAAATATATATATATATAATGTATATATATGGTAAAGGGAGAAGAATCTGGAGTTTTAATATATGCACGTGCATCGACTGTGTGCATATATTACAGTTGGCACTATGCATTGGGGCAGGTAGGGTCCTCTTGGCAACCCAGATTCATCACTCGGACTCCCAGGTGGTGAAGCGGGATTCATCACTCCAGAGAACGTGTTTCCACTGCTCCAGAGTCTTTACACCACTCCAGCCGATGCTTGGTATTGCGCATGGTGATCTTAGGCTTGTGCGCGGCTACTCGGCCATGGAACCCCATTTCTTGAAGCTCCCGACAAACAGTTATTGTGCTGACGTTGCTTCCAGAGGCAGTTTGGAACCCTGTGGTGAGTGTTGTAACCGAGGACAGACGATTTATACTGCTATGTGCTTCAGCACTCGGCAGTCCTGTTCTGTGAGTTTGTGTGGCCTACCACTTCGCAGCTGAGCTGCTGTTGCTCCTAGATGTTTCCATTTCACAGCACTTACAGTTTACCTGGGCAGCTCTAGCAGAGCAGAAATGAACTGACTTGTTGGAAAGATGCCATCCTATGACTGTGCCAAGTTGAAAGTCACAGACTTTCAGTAAGGCCATTCTACTGCCAATGTTTGGAGATTGCATGGCTGTGTACTACATTTTATACGCCTGTCAGCAACAGCTGAAATAGCCGTATATATAACGTATAATCACTCATAGGGAGGATAAATGCACCTGACAGCATTCCTAATTTGCAAAAATGTCCGTAGAACGTCCAACTCTGAAGTCACCCCATTGAAGTTGACATTTAAAACGTTAAAGGTAAGGGATATATTTTTATTTATTTAACCTTTATTTAACTTGGCAAGTCAGTTAAGAACACATTCTTATTTACAATGACGACCTTATTTACAATGACGGGTTAAGATAAAGGTTATGGTTATATGGTTAGTGTAGGGGTTAAAGTCAGTGTTTAGGGTAGGGACTTCCCAAGGATCACAGATAGCCCTAACCTTTGGATAAATAGTCCTTCAGAGGAACGACGGTTGTGCACATGATCCAATACAGTGGACTGATACTGGTTGCTTGACAACGCGCCCGCCAATGACGGTGGTGTTTGTTTTGAAGCCAAGAAGAGGAGGACTTTAAAAAAAATCTATCTTGCCAATGTGGGCTAATATGGCATTCACGGTTAAGAACTACTTAGTTAGCTAACTATAACTCGATAGAGACGGATTTCACTTATTTAATAAAAATAAAAACTATTGTAGCCTTCTGGAATTGGCAGGCAGGCTAAACAATATAATCCCTCACTCCACGTCGGACCCAAAATCAAGTGAGTATCCATACTAAATTAACGCCGGCACCCAGCCATGGGGAGTTACAGAGAGTCCTAGCTAGTTAGCTACAAAAATATTTTGCAACGTTTCATCAAAACCTAACTAGCTGCTAGTACTCCAGCAGCTAACTATATATACTGTAGTAGCTTTCTACCTGGTTAGCTAGGTAAACCAGCCAGGCCAACAACGCCAACGGAACAGATTAGCGAACGTTAATAGTAGTTTACAGAGTTAACTTTTAGCTAACGTTAATCAAACTTTAGATGACGCCAACTTAATTTGCTAGCTAGTTAACGTTATCTCGCTAAGTGTTTACATGCGAGTGTGACTACGTTTTCAACTGAGCCTCCTGTTTATTGATCTCGCTTGCAGCATCTCAAAAAATGATAAGAAAATATAGTTTGGTGTGTTGATACTAACGTTCGGCTATAACGGTATACTCACACAATGTCTGCTATTGTCAACACTAAAATGTTTGCTTCTTGTCAGTTGCCTGCTCTTATTGGAATCAGATTTATTTTGGGACGTAACGTCGGGAGACTGTATTGGTTGGACTAACTAATACCGACTCTCAATGTTGTGTCCAAAATCATTGGTTGTGTCCCAAAGCTAAATTCAGATGGAGGCACATTGAGTGGTTTTGGCTCTGTAACTCCCCTGTTTTGGTTAAGCGTGACATAGGGAAACACTAACTCCCATTTAAGTTGAGTGCAGATAAGAGACCAATGCAGCCTGGTTAAATGGATAAGGACACCACATAGCTTCTGCCACTGTGGCTCGATTTACCTTCTACTCCGGTGCTATCAGCAGCGGTGTGTGGGTAAAATCACTGAGGAAGCCAAGCCAGTATAAAAACAATATTACAACCTATGTTGTGATAACTGTTTGCTCCCATTCGAACATCACCGTGATAAACAATAAGGCATGTAAATAAGTCAGTGGTTGAATAAATGTAACTACATATGTTTGTTTCATCACAAAACAGGTGAGCAACATCTGTTCTGTGAAGTCCACAAAGCAAATATTATACAATGAACAAAAATATAAACACATGTAGTGTTGATCCTCATGAGCTGAAATAAAAGATTCCAGAAATGTTCCATTTGCATAAAAAGCTTATTTCTCAAACAAATTGCTGAAATTTGTTTACAACCCTGTTAGTGAGAATTTCTACTTTGCCAAGATAATCCATCCACTGGACAGGTGTGGCATGATCATTACATGTGCAGTTTTGTCATACAACACAATGCCACAGAAGTCTCAAGTTTTGAGGGAGTGTGCAATTAGCATTCTGACTGCAGGAATGTCCACCAGCGCTGTTACTAGAGAATTGAATGTTCTCTACCATAAGCTGCCTCAACGTCATTTTAAGGAATTTGGCACAGCCTCTGCTATTTGACTCCTGAGTGGCGCAGTGGTCTAAGGCACTGCATCTCAGTGTATCACATCCGGGCATTGAAAAATCATAATAGGTCGACCTCTACTCTGTAATACAGTATGCTTTCATTTTTGTAATCGTAGGCTAGCTTAAATGCTGGCTAGCCTAGGATATCAACACAAGCAGACCAGAAACTAAAATGACCTTTAGGGGGCGGGTGTTTTGCTGCTCCCGTACAACCCACAGTTGAGCTCTACTCAATGCTGTTTCTTTTATTTAAAAAATGTATCAAGGGAAGCCAAATGCTTGCTGGCATCAGTCAATCAAATTCTACAGCTACAATGTCACTCTTTTTGTCCAGACAGCATTAGATACATGGGCTACACATACTGAGACAGAGGAGTGCGGTTTCCCTCGTGCGGTTAATTTCTCTGGTGAGATCCAGCCACTTGCTAATTGATGGAAAATGATAAAAACACTCATTGGTCAAATATTTGTGAAAGCCTGGGTTTCCTTTGGCATCCACAAATACATGCCACTGATCACGTGTTGCCCAAGGCTATCAAAACAGTCCAGTCTACAATGGAATGCACACCATGTTTAAACAGAGCACAATAACTACACCGGGGCCTATTTTTAAAGTGTAGTTACGAGAGTGTAGAATGTGGTTCAACTTGTTGCACCAGGAAAGTCTTAGGATCATATAGTCAAAGGGATCTGACAAATGGAAGGATCATACAGAGGCCCACTTGAAAAATGTGTCTGTAGTTGTCTATAGTTTGTTAAAGCACTTTTTCTCAATCTTAGCATTTTGAATTCTGTGACATTGTTAAACCTTGCACACATCACACAGGTGTGTGTGTGCCTAAAAGCCTCCCTCTGGCATACAGTCACACGAGCCCAGAGATGGCCACCTCCTTCGCGTTCCTAGGAAACTATGCAGTATTTTGTTTTTATTGTGTTATTTCTTACATTGTTGCCCCAGGAAATCTTAGGTTTCATTACATACAGTCGGGAGGAACTATTGGATATAAGAGCAACGTCAACTCCCCAACATTACGACCAGGAATACGACTTTCCCGAAGCGGATCCTCTATTTGGTTCACCACCCAGGACAATGGATCGGATCCCAGCCGGCGACCCAAAACAACGGCGCCGCAGAAGGGGCAGACGGCGCAGTCTTCTGGTCAGGCTCCGTAGATGGGCACATCGCGCACCGCTCCCGAGCATACTACTCGCCGATGTCCAGTCTCTTGACAACAAGGTAGACGAAATCCGAGCAAGAGGTGCCTTCCAGAGAGACATCAGAGATTGTAACTTTCTTTGTTTCATGGAAACATGGCTCACTCGGGATACGTCATCAGAGTCGGTACAGCCACCCGGTTTCTTCACGCATCGCGCCAATAGAAACAAACCTCTCTAGTAAGAAGGGCGAGGGTGTATGCCTTATGATTAACGAGACGTGGTGTGATCATAACAACATACAGGAACTCAAGTCCTTTTGTTCACCTGACCTAGAATTCCTCACAATAAAATGCTGACTGCATTATCTACCAAGAGAATTCTCTTAGATTATAATCAGTTGTGTATATTCCCCCTCCAGGCAGACACATCGACGGCCCTGAAATAACTTCATTTGACTATGTAAACTGGAAACCACATATCCTGAGGCTGCATTTATTGTTGCTGGGGATTTTAACTAGGCTTATCTGAAAACAAGGCTCCCTAAATTTTGTCAGCATATCGAATGCGCAACCCTGGATTATTGTTATTCTAACTTCCACGACGCATATAAAGCACTCCCCCTCCCTCCTTTCGGAAAATCTGACCACAACTCTATTTTGTTGCGCCCAGCCTATAGACAGAAACTAAAACAGGAAGCGCTCGGGTCTGTTCAATGCTGGTCCGACCAATCAGATTCCACGCTTCAAGATTGCTTCGATCACGTGGACTGGGATATGTTCCGCATAGCGCCGGGCAATAACATTGATGAATACGCTGATTTGGTGAGCGAGTTTATTAGCAAGTGCATCGGTGATGTTGTACCCACAGCGTCTATTAAAACGTTCCCCAACCAGAAACTGTGTATTGATGGCAGCATTGGCACAAAACTGAAAGCGCGAACCACTGCTTTTAATCAGGGCAAGGTGACCGGAAACATGACCGAATACAAACAGTGTAGCTATTCCCTCCAAGGCAATCAAACAAGCTATGCGTCAGTATAGAGACAAAGTAGAGTCGCAATTCAACGGCTCAGACATGAGGTATGTGGCAGGGGGTCTACAGTCAATCACGGACTACAAAAGGAAAACCAGCCCTGTCGCAGACCACGATGTCTTGCTCCCAGACAAACTAAACAACTTCTTTGCTCGCTTTGAGGACAATACAGTGCCACTAACACGGCCCGCTACCAAAACCTGCGGGCTCTCCTTCACTGCAGCCAACGTGAGTAAAACACTTAAGTGTTAACCCTCGCAAGGCTGCCGGCCCAGACGGCATCCCCAGCCGCGTCCTCAGAGCATGCGCAGACCAGCTGGCTGGTGTGTTTACTGACATATTCAATCAATCCTTATCCCAGTCTGCTGTTCCCACATGCTTCCAAGAGGGCCAGCATTGTTCCTGTTCCCAAGAAAGCAAAGGTAACAGCTAAATTACTATCGCCCCGTAGCACTCACTTCCTTCTTTATGAATTGCTTTGAGAGACTAGTCAAGGACCATATCACCTCCACCCTACCTGACACCCTAGACCCACTCCAATTTGCTTACTGTCCTAATAGGTCCACAGACGACGCAATCACTCTGCCCTAACCCATCTGGACAAGAGGAATATCTATGTAAGAATGATATTTGTCGACTACTGCTCAGCATTTAACACCATAGTATCTTCAACACGCCCTGTGAAACTGGGTCCTGGACTTCCTGACGGGCCGCCCCCAGGTGGTGAGGGTAGGTAACATCTCCACCCCGCTGATCCTCATCACTGGGGCCCCACAAGGGTGTGTTCTGAGCCCTCTCCTGTACCCCCTGTTCACCCATGATTACGTGGCCATGCACGCCTCCAACTCAATCATCAAGTTTGCAGACGACACTACAGTGGTAGGCTTGATTACCAACAACGATGAGATGGCCTACAGGGAGGAGGGGAGGGCCCTTGGAGTGTGGTGTCAGGAAAATAACCTCACACTCAATGTCAGCAAAACAAAGGAGATGATCGTGGACTTCAGGAAACAGCAGAGGGAGCAGCCCCCATCCACATCGACGGGACAGTAATGGAGAAGGTGGAAAGTTAAGTTCCTCGGCGTACACATCACAGACAAACTGAAATGGTCCACCCACACAGACAGCGTGGTGAAGGCGGCGCAGCAGCGCCTCTTCAACCTCAGGAGGCTGAAGAAATTCGGCTTGTCACCAAAAATTTGGCTTGTCACCAAAAACACCCTCAAACTTTTACAGATGCACAATCGAGAGCATCCTGTCGGGCTGTATCACCGCCTGGTACGGCAACTGCTCCGCCCACAACCGTAAGGCTCTCCAGAGGGTAGTGAGGTCTGCACAACGCATCACCGGGGGCAAAATACCTGCCCTCCAGGACACCTACAGCACCCGATGTCACAGGAAGGGCAAAAAGATCATCAAGGACAACAACCACCCGAGCCACTTCCTGTTCACCCCACTATCATCCAGAAGGCGAGGTCAGTACAGCTGCATCAAAGCGGGGACCGAGAGACTGAAAAACAGCTTCTATCTCAAGGTCATCAGACTTAAACAGCCATCACTAACATTGAGTGGCTGCTGCCAACATCCTGACCCATCTCTAACCACTTTAATAATAAAAAAATGTATGTAATAAATGTATCACTAGCCACTTTAAACAATGCCACTTTATATAATGTTTACATACCCTACATTACTCATCTCATATGTATATACTGTACTCTATACCATCTACTGCATCTTGCCTATGCCGTTCGGCTGTTGCTCATTCATATATTTTTATGGACATATTCTTATTCATTCCTTTACACGTGTGTGTGATATAAGGGAGTTGTTGTGAAATTGTTAGGTTAGATTACTGCATGGTCGGAACTTTCGCTACACTCGCATTAACATCTGCTAACCATGTGTATGTGACAAATAAAATTTGATTTGAAGTTAACATGCAAACCCTCTTTACTCAAGCTCAAAGTATCACTCTACAGTCCAGTGTAACAAGGCCTGAAAGCCCGTCCCATGCTGGCACGTCACACAGATGACGGTTAATCCTGCATGGTGTTGAAGAATTGACCCAGATTATCCTGCATTAGACGCTTATGTCATTGGCTTGCTGCTTGATGCTCTATTTCAGGATTCTGTTCCAGTGAGGGAAGCCTCCAGTTGGTCTCTCACAGATGATCTCCCTACTATCTTGACGCTGTGTTGGCATGGAAAACTAGTGGACTTCAGCAACTATAGAGCCATCAGTAGGTAAGTTAATTCAAATTGTGTCTCTGGGGGGGGGAATTGTTTGATTTTATGGGATGCATTTTTGTTACCTAATTTTAAACCTCTTAGTCAGCCAGTCTGAGTCAACTCTTAATGTATCAATTGGTTGTTCTCTGCATTTCCCTACTATGTTTAGAAACCCATGAGCTCTCCGGCATAGCAAGAATGACTATGTCCCCCTCGTGGCATCATAACAACCTTCCTACAATGCACTCCTCCACCATGCCACTGTCCAAGAGTTCCTACAATGTGTTAAGTGCCTTCTGCACTGAGGACAATGTTCCCCGGTGTATCTCTTACATTAATCAGGTACTGCACCATTGAAATGGCTATTATTTAGGTTACATTTAGAATATCAATACTTTCCCAATACTCTGAAGGTCGCATTGTGTAATGTGCTGCTTGCTTGTTTATATAGCCAGGTATCAATATTCTTCTTCACTACTTGATTTGAGGTTTTGTGTATCTGAAGCTTCATTTATCTCATGCACTGAATCCTCTGAGTGCTAACCTACTTGTCTGCCCTCTTTTGGGGACCTTGTACAGGAGATGGACTCTCTGGGGTTCTCCTCTGCATGTATTGAGGCCAGCTCACCAGAGGTAAGCGGGGGGCTGAACACTGTGCCAGCCCTGAACAGCATGTATGAGCTGCTCCAGATGCAGCGCCGCAGCCAACACTGCCTGCAGGAGCAGGAGGCGGAGAGTCTGAAGAGCTCCAGCGTCCTGGAACACCTGCAGATCACCAACTCCAGACTCAAGGTCAGGCTGTCTTTCCCATACATCGTTTTCCAGACAGGGTGCATATTGTCAATAGAAAGCTAGGTTGGGGCACCTATAGAATGACAGAAGAAACACTGAGACGGGGTTTTACCGCAACAACACTGACACTCATTTTACTATGTTTTCGATGTACAGTTCATTGTCCTTGGGTGAAGGGTGCTTGCTTACTGCTTATAGGAGAACTTAGTCTTAGTCAAGGTGAGCACAATCACATACACTAGACTATATAATGTTGACATGTACATTTGTGTTTGTTCCCAGGATCAGCTGGAGCTCTCTAAAAGAGAGACGTCAGGACTGCACGAGGCAGAGAGGCAGCTGCAACTCAAAATCAAGACTCTGCAGAACTGCCTTAAAACTGAAAAAGATGAGGTAGACTTTGAAATAAAATTGTTAATCATTACACTCTATATTTAATGATATGCTTATTTAACTGCAATCATCCATGGGAAATGTAGTTTCAGTGTGTGAGCCTGTCAAACCAGGGTCGTGTTCAGTAGGGCACACCGTAGCAAAGCATTATGCAACAGGAAATTGTGTTCATGTTGGACAAGTTCAGGTAGTACTTCCCCGTTTCAAAATGTTTTCTCCCTACTGAACACACCCCAGGTGCAGAAGCTCCAGAGCATCATCGCCAGCAGAGCCTCTCAGTACAGCCATGATGCCAAGAGGAAGGAGAGGGAGAGCACCAAACTCAAAGAACGCCTCAACCAGCTACTGGTGGAAAAGAGGGATAAGAAACTTGGTAGGGGTGCTGGACCATGTTCTCAAGACATAGTTTCCTCCTCCTTATTCCAAAGGTTGTTGGAAATGTGGATCTTTGCAACCAAGTATCTTAAATATACAAAATAAACACCCATGAAAAACGATCTGTCTTTATAAAAAGTCCCTCATTTTCTTTTTATCTCTACTAGCGATTGACGTATTGAACTACTTGGGACGGGCTGATGGGAAGAGAAGCCAATGGAAGACTGGAAAGGTCGAGGCCAGGTAGCAATACTCCTCAAACTGAACCATGTCTGTTTTTAAGTGCATTCATCAACTCTTGATGCAACAAATCCTACATTGCTTTGGAGAAGCCACTTTGATGGGGGTGTGTTTATTTGCCATTATTGTAGACATGAGGGGGAGATGTACAGGTCCCTGCTGAGTGACTATGAGGTTCGTCATAGAGCCCTGATGCTGGAGAACGTTGAGCTGAAGAAGGTGCTGCAGCAGATGAAGCGGGAGATGGTGTCCATTCTGAGTCCTAGTCCTAGGAAACCATGCTCCAGCTTCAGAGACCATGTGGAAGACAGCCTAGAACTGAGTACCAGAAGTCCCCTACGTGACAGTACAGTGAGCTCCAAAAGTATTGGGACAGTGACACATTTTAAATAAGAATAGAATGTTTCTAAACTTCTACATTATTGTGGATGTTACCATGATTACGGAATTCATCTTGGATAATGATTGAGAAAGTAATTATCATATCTGCAATCATGGTAGCATCCACATGAATGTAGAATTGTTTAGAAACATTCTATTCTTATTTACAATAAAAGGGACTCCAAAATGACATGTTATTTACCATTCATTTCTATTGGGCACAAAATAATATGAAACACAACCAAAACAAACAGCAAATGCATCCAACAAGTTTGTAGTGACAATCTTCATCTAATCATTGCGTGCTATGAATTTGGGAACAAATACTAAACTTTTGACTACTAATATAAATATGTGATTTGTTCAAATTCTTTTAGTCCCCTATGATGGACTTTGTACAAAAAGTGTTGTAATTTCTAAATGGTTCACCTGATATGTATGAAGAAAAAAAACTTGAATTAAAAATGTCTGCACTTGAACCTTATAGCCGTTGTATAGTTTAAAATCCAAAATGTTGGAGTACAGAGCCAAAACATTAAGATGTAGCGCTGTCCCAATACTTTTGGAGCTCACTGTAGATGCAAGACCTAATACATTTTGATAATACTCTTACAAGATCTCTAAGCACTTTACATTACGTATGGGAGTGACATCTGGTTAACATTGTTCATTGTTGTGCCTTCAGGCCGGCTCCGACAGGGATAAGGAGGTTGGCGACTGCAGTAGAGAGACCCTGGACCAGTCATGTGAACACGCCCGGGAGCAGCTGACCAATAGCATCCGGCAGCAATGGAGGAGACTGAAGAGCCACATGGAGAGACTGGACAGCCAGGGTACAGACATCATCACATCACCCATATTACCAAAGAAGTTAACAATAAATCTGTAACTCAGTGGTTATCAATGGTTTTCTCTGGGAATTAACTGGTGTTGTATGTTAGCAGTTGATGTTACTCTTCAATTGCACAGCAAATCAGGGGGAGAAAAATGGGTTTATTCAAAGAGGACAAATCATAGATGTTATGCTGAGAGGTAGATTTTAATTCTCCCCTGTCCTCAGTGATTCTCTTCACAGAACAAAGTGACAGGATGTAGTTTCATAACCCAACCCTAGCCTGTGGTTGACCAATTAAAATTCCTTACAATAAAACTGGGACATTGGCCAAATAAGTATCCGGTTTCAGGCTAACTGCCTTGACAAAATCCTCCCATGTCTCTGACCCATTGCTCATTAATTTCCTATTACAGAAAAACCACTGTTTCCATTGATTAAACACAAAGGGCATATTTTACTTCTTGTTACAATAAGAAATAGACTTCAAACAAAGTTATAGAAAATAAGTGTTAACAGGTGTAATGATGTCTCTTACGATTCCTACCACATCCTGCATTAGGAGAGAACTCATAAAATAAATAATTGTCTGCAAGACAATAATATTAAATCGTCCTATTGTCAAGGTAATCATTCATAAAGTCCTTAAAGTGACCAGCCGGTATTAACTGTAACCCATGATAAGGATGTAGTTTCTTACAGCGCTTACACGTCTGCCTTTACGACCCTCACCTGTAATTGTTGAATTTCTTCTTTTATCTGTTCACAAAGAGCCCTCAAACTATCTGTATCTCTCCAACGTCCGATCACGCTTATCAAGACATTTCTCATCCCGCTTCCTTACTTTGGCTAATACAGTTAGACCATCTTGTTTTTGTCAACGAGTTAGACGTTCTCTGTATTTTCCCCAAGCTTTTTGTATATCAGACCGATTCCATCTTTGTCAACAATGACAGAATATTTCTTTATTGCTTGCCTACACTTCTCCAGTTTGAAATGGTTCTTCATATCACTAGACCGTGACATTAATGTCTTTTTCATGCTCACATCCGGAGGAGCTGTTCTGCCCTTCTCCAGTGGTTCTCCAACTTAAAAATGGCATTACATTAACTTCAAAAGATGTATAATATATATCTCTGGTTATATACAGTTGAAGTCGGAAGTTTACATACACTTATGTTGGAGTCATTAACTCGTTTTTCAACCACTCCACAAATTTCTTGTTAACAAACTATAGTTTTGGCAAGTTGGTTAGGACATCTACTTTGTGCATGACACAAGTAAATTGTTTAGACATTATTTCACTATCACAATTCCAGTGGGTCAGTAGTTTACATGCACTAAATTGCCTTTAAACAGCTTGTAAAATTCCAGAAAACGATGCCATGGCTTTAGATGCTTCTGATAAACTAATTGACATAATTTGAGTCAATTGGAGGTGTACCTGTGGATGTATTTCAAGGCCTACCTTCAAACTCAGTGCCTCTTTGCTTGACAGCTTGGGAAAATCAAAAGAAATCAGCCAAGACCTCAAAAACATTGTGGATTGCCACAAGTCTGGGTCATCCTTGGGAGCAATTTCCAAATGCCTGAAGGTACCACGTTCATCTGTATAAACACCATGGGATCACGCAGCTGTCATACAGTTCAGGAAGGAGACGCGTTCTGTCTCCTAGAGATGAACGTACTTTGGTGGGAAATGTGCAAATCAATCCCAGAACAACAGCAAAGGACCTTGTGAAGATGCTGGAGGAAACGGGTACAAAAGTATCTATATCCACAGTAAAACTAGTCTTATATCGACAACCTGAAAGGCCTCTCAGCAAGGAAGAAGCCACTGCTCCAAAACCGCCATAAAAAAGACACACTACGGTTTTCAACTGCACATGGGGACAAAGATCGTACTTTTTGGGGAAATGTCCTCTGGTCTGATGAAACAAAAATTTAACTGTTTGGCCATAATGACCATTGTTATGTTTGGTGAAAAAAGGGGGATGCTTGCAAGCCGAAGAACACCATCCCAACCGTGAAGCACAGGGGTGGCAGCAACATGTTGTGGGGTGCTTTGCTGCAGGAGGGACTGGTGCACTTCACAAAATAGATGGCATCATGAGGTAGGAAAATTATGTGGATATATTGAAGCAACATCAAGACATCAGTCAGGAAGTTAAAGCTTGGTGGTAAATGGGTCTTCCAAATGGACAACGACCCCAAGCATACTTCCAGAGTTGTGGCAAAATGGCTTAAGGACAACAAAGCCAAGGTAATGGAGTGGCCATCGCAAGCCCTGACCTCAATCCTATAGAAAATCCGTGGGCAGAACTTAGTGTGTGCGAGCAAGGAGGCCTACAAACCTGTCTCAGTTACACAAGCTCTGTCAGGAGGAATGGGACAAAACTAACCCAACTTATTGTGGGAAGCTTATGGAAAGCTTCCCAAAATATTTGACTCAAGTTAAACAATTTAAACGCAACGCTACCAAATACTAATTGAGTGTATGTACACTTCTGACCCACTGGAAATGTGTTGAAATAAATAAAAGCTCAAATAAATCATTCTCTCTAATATCATTATTTCACGTTCTTTAAAATTAAGTGGTGATCCTAACTGACCTAAGATGGGACATTTTTACTAGGATTAAATGTCAGGAATTGTGAAACTGATTTTAAACGTATTTGGCTAAGGTGTATGTAAACTTCCGACTTCAACTGTATTTATTTAACCCTTCAGACTCAAACTTCCTTCTCAAACACGTTTCTGTAGGGCCTGGTTACCCATAACTTGTTTACTTCAATACATTGAAGTCTTTTATATTACCCACACGTGTAAAAATTGCTACTCAACTAGCAACTCACTTCTATGCAAAAAGGTTTCACAAAAAGGACTCACATTTTTTTAATAGAGGACTTGAATCGCTATAATAGAGATTTAACAAACCTAGAGCAAAGGACCCAAACCTTGTACATCACAGATGTGTATCACTCATTGCATGCACTAATTTTAACCTAATTTGGTTCTTTTAAATGATATCGGTCTAGACTCACCCAACAATATGTTAGCAGTCAATCAGGAGATTAAGAGTTGAATCCTGTGGGTTGTGCTCATCCCTCTCTTTCCCTGTATAAACACACAGTTGAGTTTTTCTGTGTTCAAGATCAATTCATCTGCATCAAGGCACCAAGTGTTAGCAGTTGATGTTACTCTTCAATAACAGACCCCAAAGCAAATCGGGGGGAGAAAAATTGGTTTATTCAAAGAGGATAAATCAGATCTGTCCTCAGTGATTCTCTGCACAGAACAAAGGGACCGGATGTAGTTTTATAACCCTATCCTGTGGTTGACCAACTAGAAGTCCTTGCAATAAAACTGGGCCAATTGCCAAATAACAAGTATCCTGTTTCAGGCTCACTGCCTTGACAAATTCCTCACGTGTCTCTGACCCATTGATCATTAATTCCCTATTACAGGAAAAACTACTGTTTCCATTGATTGTTAGTACTCTTGACCTTTAGTCCTCTGCATTGTGTATTTATCTTCAAAATATTCTTACATGTAGGTACTGTACAGGACAATCAATTTAAAATCACTACCAGTACTGTGGCATTTGAAACTATTCTGCTGCCAAAACATTCTATACTTCTTCACCGTTGATCAGAATGTGTTGTGTCATCAGCCTCCCTGGTGCAGCAGAGCCAGCAGCGTGCTGGTAAAGAGCTGGTCCCCAGACAGATCCATGAGGAGGAGATGGAGAGGATGAGACTGGAGGTCCAGCAGTGTAAAGATTTCATCCAGACACAGCAGCAGCTCCTACAGGTTAGTAAGACCCACATCACAACCCAAGGCTCTTTTCAAACCGAGCTACAAATATCTATAGTATATCTGGTTTTATTGCCTTGAATTTGAGCCTTACTAATCTTGTTCCCAGACACTTACGACCAAATGCGTGAAGGGTCTGGTGGACCAACGTGTGGAACTTGGCCTTCGTTAGAGAATACAGAAAGGGCGGGAGAACGTCCTGGTGCATATGCATTGGCTTAATCTACCAACCAATCATCTCCCACAACACCTTCCCCCTAACCCTCCCCTGTACGCTAGCACACCACAAGCACAGAGCCACACCTTGCAGTTGTGTCATTCGCTAAAATTAAATTGACACTTTACTCAGTAAGGTCACTCCCACTAAGGCCAACTTTGAACCATTGTTGTACCAGGGGTGTAATCATTAGTTCAAACATATTTGCAACTAAAATCAAATTTCAATCAAATTTATTTATAAAGCCCTTATCAGCTGATGTCACAAAGTGCTGTACAGAAACCCAGCCTAAAACCCCAAACAGCTAGCAATGCAGGTGTAGACGCACGGTGGCTAGGAAAAAGACCAGAACCTAGGAAGAAACCTAAAGAGGAACCAGGCTGAGGGGTGGCCAGTTCTCTTTTGGCTGTGCCGGGTGGCGACTATAACAGAATATGTTCAAATGTTCATAGATGACCAGCAGGGTCAAATAATAATAATCACAGTGGTTGTCGAGGGGTCAGTACCTCAGGAGTAAATGTCAGTTGGCTTTTCATTGCCGATTTTATATTTTTGTATCTCTCCTTCTACTGCTCCTGCTGTCTCTACAGATTTGAAAACAGCAGGTCTGGGAAAGGTAGCACGTCCGGTGAACAGGTCAGGGTTCCATAGCCGCAGGCAGAGCAGTTGAAACTGAAGCAGCAGCATGACCAGGTGGACTGGGGACAGCAAGGAGTCATCAGGCTAGATAGTCCTGAGGCATGGTCCTAGGGCTCAGGTCCTCAGTGTCAATTAGAGAGAGCATACTTAAATTAACACAGGACACCGGATAAGACAGGAGAAATACTCCAGATATAACAGACTGACCCTAGCCCCCCGACACAAACTATTGCAGCATAAATACTGGAGGCTGAGACTGGAGGGGTCGGGAGACACTGGCCCTGTCCGAAGATACCCCCGGACAGGGCCAAACGGGCAGGATATTACCCCACCCACTTTGCCAAAGCACAGCCCCCACACCACTAGAGGGATATCTTCAACCACCAACTTACCATCCTGAGACAAGGCCGAGTATAGCCCACAAAGATCTCCCCCATGGTTCAACCCAAGGGTGGGCGCCAACCCGGACAGGAAGATCACGTCAGTGACTCAACCCACTCAAGTGATGCACCCCTCCTAGGGATGGCATGGAAGAGCACCAGTAAGCTAATGACTCAGCCCCTGTAATAGGGTTTGAGGCAGAGAATTCCAGTGGAGAGAGGGGAACCGGCCAGGCAGAGACAGCAAAGGTGGTTCGTTGCTCCAGTGCCCTTCCGTTCACCTTCACACTCCTGGGCCAGACTACACTCAACCTACTGAAGAGATGAGTCTTCAATAAAGACTGTCTCACATGGTTAGGCACACCATTCCATGAAAATGGAGCTCTATAGGAGAAAGCCCTGCCTCCAGCCTTTTGCTTAGAAATTCTAGGGACAATAAGGCCTGCGTCTTGTGACCGTAGCGTACGTGTAGGTATGTACGGCAGGACCAAATCTGAAAGATAGGTAGTGCTTTGTAGGTTAGCAGTAAAACCGTAACCAGCAATGCCTTGACAGGAAGCCAGTGTAAGGAGGCTAGCACTGGAGTAATATGATCAAATTTTGGGGTTCTAGTCAAGAGTGCTAAACATGGCTGCTAGAATAACTGAAGTTTATTTAATGCTTTATCCGGGTAGCCGGAAAGTAGAGCATTACAGTAGTCTAACCTAGAAATGACCAAAGCATGGATACATTTTTCTGCATTTTTGGACAAAGTTTCTGATTTTTGCAATGTTACATCGATGGAAAAAGCTATCCTTGAAACAGTCTTGATATGTTAGTCAAAAGAGCGATCAAGGTCCAGAGTAACGCCGAGGTCCTTCAGTTTTATTTGAGATGACTGTACAACCATCAAGATGAATTGTCAGTCAACAGAAGATCTCTTTGTTTCTTGGGACCTAGAACTAGCATCTCTGTTTTGTCAGAGTATAAAAGTAGAACATTTGCCTGCCATCCACTTATGTCTGAAACACAGGCTTACAGGTAGGGCAATTTTGGGGCTTCACTAAATGAGTTAGTATTGGACAAATTCAGGTAGGTCCCTCCATTTCATTAGCTTCTGTTTAGGAAAGGTTTTGCAACAGAGTTGGTGTAATGAATACGCCCCAGACTTATGTGCGGTGTGCAATGCCCTGGGGATGAGGTTAGTCTAATAGACACTTACAGGAGTTATTCAGTCAAATGTTATGTCTGTTTCCTCTTCCTTGTGTTTGTCCGTGTGTGAGCAGCAGCAGTTAAACTCTCCCTGCTATGATGATGAGACTGCTGCTCTTCTGAATGACTGCTACACTCTGGAGGAGAAGGAGCGTCTCAAAGAGGAGTGGAGGCTCTTTGACGAGCAAAGGAAGAACTTTGAGAGGGAGAGGGAGAACTTCACTGAAGCTGCCATTCGCCTCGGATATGAGGTATCTATTTTTGTTTTTGGAAAGTTCTCGAGATGGAAGAAATATATTTGGCCAAGATGTGTCACTTAAAGGCCCAGTACAGTCAAATTCATTTTTCCTGTGTTGTATGTATATCCATACTAAACTCAGCATAAAAAGAAACATTCCCTTTTCAGGACCCTGTCTTTCAAAGATAATTAGTAAAAATCCAAATAACTTCACAGCTCTTCATTGTAAAGGGTTTATACACTGCTTGTTCAATGAACCATAAACAATTAAAGAATGTGCACTTGTGGAACGGTCGTTAAGACACTAACAGCTTACAGACAGTAGGCAATTAAGGTCACAATTATGAAAACTGGACACTGAAGAGGTCTTTCTACTGACTCTGGAAAAACACCAAAAGAAACATGCTCAGGGTCCCTACTCATCTGTGTCAACATGCCTCATCTGTGTCAACTGTGCCATCTGCAGTTCTCCTGCTCATCTGTGTCAACGTGCCAAGGAGGCATGAGAACTGCAGATGTGGCCAGGGAAATAAATTAGAATGTCCGTACTGTGAGACGCCTAAGACAACGCTACAAGGAGACAGGATGGACAGCTGATCGTCCTCGCAGTGGCAGACCACGTAACACCTGCACAGGATTTGGTACATCTGAACAGGACACCTGCGGGACGGGTACAGGATGGCAACAACAACTGCCCGAGTTACACCAGGAACGCACAATCCCTCCATCAGTGCCTAGACTGTTCGCAATAGGCTAAGAGAGGCTGGACTGAGGGCTTGTAGGCCTATTGTAAGGCAGGTCCTCACCAGACATTACCGGCAACAACACCGCCTATGGGCACAAACCCACCGTCGCTGGACCAGACAGGACTGGCAAAAAGTGCCCTTCACTGAAGTCGCGGTTTTGTCTCACCAGGGGTGATGGTCGGATTTGCGTTTATCGTCGAAGGAATGAACGTTACACCAAGGCCTGTACTCTGGAGCGGGATCAATTTGAAGGTGGAGGATCCGTCATGGTCTGGGGCGGTGTGTCACAGCATCATCGGACTGAGCTTGTCGTTGCAGGCAACCTCAATGCTGTGCGTTACAGGGAAGACATCCTCCTCCCTCATGTGGTACCCTTCCTGCAGGCTCATCCTGACATGACCCTCCAGCATGACAATGCCACCAGCCCTACTGCTCGTTCTGTGCGTGACTTCCTGCAAGACAGGAATGTCAGTGTTCTGACATTTCCAGCGACGAGCCCGGATCTCAATCCCTCAATCCCAATTGGTCCAGCGTCATCCGGGTTAGGGAGGGTTTGGCCAGCAGGGATGTCCTTGTTTCATCGTGCACTAGCGACACCTGTGGCGGGCCGGGCGCAGTACACGCTGACCAGGTCGCCAGGTGTACGGTGTTTCCTCCGACACTGGTGCGGCTAGCTTCCGGGTTGGATGTGCGTTGTGTCAAGAAGCAGTGCGGCTAGGTTGGGTTGTGTTTCAGAGGACGCATGGCTTCTTAACCTTTGCTTCTCCCAAGTCCGTACGGGAGTTGCAGTGATGAGACAAGACTGTAACTACTACCAATTGGATACCATGAAATTAGGGAGAAAAAAGGGGTTAAAAAAAAAAGAACTGGTAAATCTGGTGCAGTCCATGAGGAGGAGATGCACTGCAGTACTTAATGCAGCTGGTGGCCACACCAGATACTGACTGTTACTTTTGATTTTGACCCCCACCCCCTGTTCAGGGGCACATTATTCCATTTATGTTAGTCACATGTCTGTGGAACTTGTTCAGTTTGTCTCCATGAATCTTGTGTTCATACAAATATTTACACATGTTAAATTTGCTGAAAATAAATGCAGTTGACCGTGAGAGGTTTCTTTTTTGCTGAGTTGATGAGGTTGAAATCAGGGCTGTGGCGGTCAATGCATGTTGTCCGCTGGTGATTGTCAAGCAAATAACTGACTGTTAATGAACCTCTCTGGGATACGCTAGTGTCCCACCTGGCCAAAAGCCAGTGAAAATGCAGAGCGCCAAATTTAAATAAATTACTATAAAAATCGAACTTTCATGAAATCACACCCCAAATTAAAGCTACACTTGTTGTGAATCCAGCCAACATATCAGATTTCAAAAATACTTTTCGGCGAAAGCAAACAATGCTATTATCTGAGGATAGCACCTCCGTAAACAAAGAGAAAGCATTTCAACCCTGCAGGCTCGACACAAATCACAGAAATAAGAATATAAATCATGCCTTTTGCCGAGCTTCTTTTGTTGGCCCTCCAATATGTCCCATAAACATCACAAGTGGTCATTTTTGTTCGCTTAATTCCGTCGATATATATATATATCCAAAATGTCAATTTATTTGGCTAGTTTGATCCAGAAAAACACCGGTTCCAACTTGCGCAATGTGACTACAAAATATCTTAAAAGTTACCTGTAAACTTTGCCAAGACATTTCAAACTACTTTTGTAATACAACTTTAGGTATTTTTTAAAGTAAATAATCGATAAAATTGATGACTGGATGATCTGTGTTAAATACAGGAAGAAAGCAAACTGACGCTACATTTCTGGTCACGCACCTCTATCAGTACACACTAAGTGATCCTCGTTTTGAACAGGGCTGCTTCATTACACAAAGGAAAAACCTCAACCAATTTCTAAAGACTGGTGACATCCAGTGGAAGCGGTAGGAAGTGCAAGAAGGTCCCTTAGAAATCTGGGTTCCTAATGAAAACACATTGAAAAGAGTGACCTAAAAATTATCTTTTTTAAAATCTGAATGGTTTGTCCTCGGGGTTTCGCCTGCTACATAAGTTCTGTTATACTCGCAGACAAGATTCACAGTTTTAGAAACTTCAGTGTTTTCTATCCAAATCTACTAATAATATGCATATCTTCTGCGGATGAGTAGCAGGCAGTTGAATTTGGGCATGCATTTCATCTGGACGTGAGAATACTTCCCCCTGTCACCAAGAAGTTACCAAACACATTTAGCATCTCCTGGCTTCCACACATAGCTTACAAGCCACTTATGCAGACCTTTGGAACAGTTAAAACATTTTTAAAGTCTAATAAATCCATGTAATATAACATACACCATCACAATAAAGTACTTTATTTTAGACAAGTCTAAAGAAGCATGATATGAAGAAAATGTCTATCTCAGAAGAACAGAATAGCATTGTCCTGATCTGGCTATGCCAAATGGCTATGGGCTCCACTAGTTAATTTAGCAGACACGATTTGCTTAGAATTCCTTGGCATTATAGTATGAAGAATACAATTGAACATGGCTGAATAAAATATAAATAATATTTTCTCAATGATTTGAGGGAGTGCACACATGCAGTTATTGTGTTGAGCGGTTAACCAAAGACATAGGTACTCCTATATGCTTTGAGTTAATGTAACTTTAGTAGTTCTACAAACGTTGGGCTATATATTGATTTTTAATACATTGTAAGGCTGCATGATGCGACTCTAATGGGGATTTGAAAAAAAGTAGCTTGAAAGGCATGAGCTCTGCTTTGTTTTTAGTGCAGGCTGTTCATACTTCATCAGTCTCTCATTCACAATTTGACAAGCACTTGATAATGTATCGAATTCCCCAGCGGCATCCCATTTGTGTGGCCGTAATGTAAAGAGAAGCAATGTGCTTAATATTAAGAAAGTTGAGAAATAATTATAGTAGGCCTAGCCTATAGAAGCTGCTGTGATCCTTTTTTTAATAGAGTCCATCATTTGGTTTTCTCACAATTGCATAGCCTATAGAAATGTTGCGCAACATGAGCTCATGGGCTCAAGTGTTTTGATTCGATTTTCGTTAACATTTGCATTGACGTCGAGTGATAAGAGGGACAATGGAGTGCTGAGTACCAGGCAAATGGCAAGTTTGGTAGGCTACTAATGACCATCTGCAGCATCGGAGCTTGTAAAAGCCTAATTACCGTGACAAAATGGTCAAGTGGAATTGAACTGCCATCATAACTCGTGACCGCTGGTGTGGCAGTAATACGGCCACTTAACAGCCCTAGTTGGAATAATACTGTAAAATTGTGATGCCCTTTTAGTGTAAGAGCTGTTTGAAAAGACCACCTGAAATTTCAGCCTGTTTTGGTAGGATGGTGTAATCACCAGGTAATAAACCAATAAAAGTTTCAAAACTCTGCCAATAACAGCTAGTTTTCAGTTTTCCACTCCTTACTCAGACCACGCAGACAGTCCTAGCAAAATTCTTGCTTGAGAAATTTTTATTTTTGACCATTTTTAATAATTGAGTGAATTTTTTTTTTTAAAGTCTGCATTGGAACATTAACTGCATCTTAGCCCTGTTTTGTCCATTTTGTTTTCACAGAAAAGGGCTTTCGAGGAAGACCGTGCCTCGTGGCTCAAGAATCAGTTCTTGAACATGACTCCATTTGTGGACCGAAAAAGACATTCTGCATCAGAAACTATACATGCCTTATCAACTAGTACGTTGTATATTTATGCTGCAGTATTTAAAAATAATAATTTTAAAAAGTACATTAATATTCTAATGTGTGGTTTCTTTTATGCATGGTTGGTCATAATTGTGTTTTCCTTTCTAGGTAGTGAGCCCGATATGAGGATCCCCTCCACTCCAGCCAGGCTGACCAAATCCCGGACGTACGCTGCGTTCTCCACTCCTAAAGCTGTCGCTGGCATGCCCTCCACAGCTGATCTCTACCACACACTACGCCTCATACCAGACAGCAGCAGGTGCTCCATCCCAGCTTGCTATTGTCATAGGCAGTCATTTGAAGTTTTTGACACGTGTTTCAAGTTTTATTAGTTGTATATATGGGATACGCATGGTATACATCGTCCAATATAATTATTACTAGCAAGTACCTTCTCGACAATGCAACAACAAGAAATAATAAAAGATAAGAAATCGAACGTATAGTAAATGGCTCAGTACAACAGAATAAACTGTGGGCTCTCCAGAGGGTGGTGCGGTTGCAGTAATACAGCCCAACGGGATGCTCTCAATGGTGCATCTGTATAACTGTGTGTGGGTCTTGGGGGCAAAGCCAAATGTCTTCAGTCTCCTAAGGTTGAAGAGGCGCTATTGTGCCTTCACCACACTGTGTGAGTGGACAATTTCAGAATGTCAGTGATTTGTACTCCGAAGAACGTGAAGCTTTTCACCTTCTCCGCTGTAAGGCTCTCTTTCTGTGTGGTTTGTGATCAACCCTTGTTTGTGCTTTATTCCTCAGCTCTTCCAGAGGCAGTTCAAAACGAGGGAGCTGGCAGGAGTCCAACACCATCCATAGTAGAGAAGATTCTCGGGTCAGGTCCAGGGACAGATACGGAGGTGGAGACTGCTGCAGTATCTTCTCGCTAGGGTTAGAGGAAAACAGCCTCACCTGAAGACACTCCAGTGACATTTATATTACTGTGGACTCAACAGACCACTCAGATGGCAGTCCATGGCCGTGTTCATTAGGCACCAAACAGAAGGAAATGTAATGTAACGGAAGGGCTTCCTGGATTTGTCCAATATGTCACACTAATTTTTGTTTTCTATTGTGTGCCCTAATGAACATGACCCATGTTTCAACACCACCACTGTCTCAGGACGAACAGTGGTACATCGTTGTTCACCAAAACTCGATTGAATCAGAACTTTAATGAACATGTAGATTTGTTTTTTTCTCTCTTTATTTTAGATTTTTACTGAGTAAAGCATCTCCAAGTCTAAGTGTGAAGTGGCAGCCAAACCTTGATT
The DNA here is from genome assembly GCF_034236695.1 of Oncorhynchus nerka. Lineage (NCBI taxonomy): Eukaryota > Metazoa > Chordata > Actinopteri > Salmoniformes > Salmonidae > Oncorhynchus > Oncorhynchus nerka. The sequence continues at coordinate 31,087,085 of NC_088424.1, read as the reverse complement.
TGGGTAAATCAGGGTTCTGCTAATACCAATTCGGTGCCTTTTTTAGATAAGTTACTTGGTCAACAAATTTGTCACAATTTTAACATTCTATCATAAATGGCACATGTTAAACTTTTTTTTTAACACTTTTTCCCATCAAGAGGTGTTGAATCTACAAATGATTATAGTAAGTGCTTATTAAGTTCCCAATAGGGTTGACGATGTCATCCTATATCAGCCATTAATGTCCTTGTGACAGGGGGAATGGAAGTTCGTGGTGTGCAACAGGGAGTGGCAATTGAATGCAAGCTTCACCATTTTTTTATTGTTAAAACATTTTCTAGCCTGTATCTATGGGTAGCAGGGTTGACTTGTTATGCTCGACCTGCTCAGTTTCAATACAAAACACCAGAAAATGGCCAAAAAGAATAGAACCAGCTCACCTGCTTTTACAGTATGATTTTACTATTAGATGTTCAATGTTTCCTTATAAATAAAAAATGATTAGTTTCATTAAAACAAAAGCTCAGTAACAGGGTTGACCTTAAAATGAGGGATAGACAAATGAATCACTAATCCATGAAATAAATAATCTTCAGAAATGGCTGTCAAAGCAACAATAACTGGGGCTTAACAATGATGGTGAAATGTTGGTTAAAATCTTCCTAAAAGTCACTGAGGGTGCATGGAGGGACATATCAAAATGCTGAATTTTGGCACTTTAGCAGGTCTTTACTCATTAAAAATAGGAATTATTTTATTCTCCATGAAAGAGAACTTCATTTAATATAACAGACTTCTAAAATACAATATTGGTGCACAATTTCTACTTAAACAGAAAATCCACTCAAACGATATTTCTGTAATTTTTTTTGTTATTAGTCGCATGTTTTATATGGGCCCCAAAATGTTTTGCATGTCAGCAGTCAAGTTTTCAAGATATTGGACTTTCAAGAGATGCAAAAGGCATTCTTTTTGTGGAACGAACCAGATATTTTCCGAAAATGTGCGAAAAGCTATCAATAGGCTACTGCCTAGTCCTGAATGTTTACACATTTGTTTTCACTCCAGATCATTAATATTATTTTAATTAGCTTTATTCTAAATGTTTGTTAAGTGATATGCTGCTCTGAAACTGCAATAAATTTATTTATTTTTAACTGACATCTCTACTACATCTTGTGCTTGGTGTTTAGCACCCCTTAGCGGTTCACGATGGGAGTCATGAAGATGGCACCATACTGTATGGCTGCAGTCTTGTGATTCTTTTTTTGCACTAAATGTATCCATTATCACTTATGATTGATAACTTTTGAACATCACATTGTCAGTTACTAACCTCAATTCTGGCTTCAACTTAGACTCATCTGCTCTGTAATTCTGACCACATTTTCGGGCTACACGAGGAATGGCTGGCGAAAGAGACAGGAGAGGGAGCCCTGGCGAGATTAAGGGAAAACTGGCCACCTCTAATCTTTTGGCCAATAGATAATCTTGATAATAAGATGGATGACCTCCAATTGCGAATTTGCTTTCAATGGGACTGGTAACTACAATAGTCTCTGCTTTTCTGAAACATGGCTTTCGGACAGATGCCTCGCATGGTTATCCAACTCAATGGATTCGCCATTCACTGAGCGGACAGGACATTGGATTCAGGGAGATCGAAGAGGGGTATGCCTCTTCATCAACAGCAAATGGTTTGCTGTCTACAGCGCAGTGGAATGAATACCTGATGGTCAAATTCTGACTTTTCTACCTCATGAGCGTTTAGCTGTTATCGTGACTGCTGTATACACTGAGTTAACCAAACATTAGGAACACTTTCCTAGTTTTGAGTTGCACCCCACTTTTGCCCTCAAAGTCTAAGTTCATTGGGACATGGACTCTACAAGCTGTCAAGATTTTCACAGGGATGCTTGCCCATGTTGACTCCAATGCTTCCCCCAGTTGTCAAGTTGGCTGGATGTCCTTTGGGTGGTGGACCATTCATGATACACATGGGAAACTGTTGCGCGTGGAAAATCCCAGTAGAGTTGCGGTCACTTGAGACAAACCGGTGTGCCTGGCACATACTACCATACCCTGTTCAAAGGCACTTAAATATTTTGTCTTGCAGATTCACCAGCTGAATGGCACAAATACACGATCCATGTCTGTCTCAAGGCTTAAAAAGCATTCTTTAACCTACCCTTCATCTACACTGATTTTGAAGTGGATTTAACAAGTTACATCAATAAGGGATCATAGCGTTCACCTGGTCACTCTCATGGAAAGAGCAGGTGTTAATGTTTTGTATATTCCTCAGGACAAGAAAAACAAGCTGGCACTGAACAAACTGTAGACGACTATAAACAAGCAGGAAACCATGCACGCGGAGGCTGCTTTTCTGGTTGCTGCGGAATTCAAATCGACAGCATCATTAAGATGTGATGCCTCTACTTCCATCCACATGTCTCCGTCACTAGTGGCGATAAAGTCCTAGACCACTGTTATTCTACCCGCAAACATATAAGGCCCCCCTTTGGTAAATCAGATTGATTCTATCCTCCTAATTTCCTTTCAAAGTGAAAATGTTTGACATTTTTGCTAATTCATTAAATGAAATACAGATCGAATTCACAAGTATTCACACCCCTGAGTTATTAATTTGTAGAAGCAGCTTTGGCAGCGATCACGGCCTTGTCATCTTGGGTATGTCTCACCTTTGCATATCTGGATTTGGGGATTTTCTTCCTTTTTGATTTTTTTTTGTTAAGTTTCCATGAGGCGGCGCACAATTCTCCCAGCGTCGTTCAAGTTAGGGGAGGGTTTGGCCGTCCGGAATTTTCTTGTCCCATCGCGCTCTAGCGGCGACTCCATATGGCGGGTTGGGCGCCTGCAAGCTGACTTCGGTCGCTAACTGGATTGTGCTTCCTCTGACATTGGAGCGGCTGGCTTACAGGTTAAGCTCGCAGTGTCTTTGGTAGTGTTTCAGAGTATGCATGGCTCTTCGCCTTTCCTGAGTCTGTAGGGGAGTTGCAGCGATGGAACAAGACTAACTACCAATTGGATATCATGCAATTGTAGAGGAAAGGTTAAAAGTACCCAAAAAATTGAAATATCAAGCTTTGCTGTTCACCACTGCTCTTTCCATAGATTTTCCATGGGATTCAAGTCTGGGCCACTCCAGGACTTCCACATTCTTGTTCTGATGCTATTCCAACATTGCTTTTGCTGTATGCCACAATCTTTTGCCTTATGATTTCAAGAGTCTTCCACGTGCCTTTTTGCAAGCTCCATGTGTGCGGTCACGTGCCTTTTTTCTCAGGCGTTTCTTCCATCTGGCCACTCTCCCATGAAGCCCAGACTGGTGAAGTGCTGTAAACAATGTTGTCCTTCTGGCAGGTTCCCCCATCTCAGCCAAGGACCTCTAGTTATGTCAGTGGTCATTGGGTTCCTGGTCATCTTCCTGACCAAGGTCCCTCGTGCCCGGTTGCTCATTTTTTGGGACGGACAGCTTTAGACAGTCGGAGTAGTTCCATTTTTTTCATTTCCCAATGATTGAGAACAAGGTGCTCTTGAAGACGTTCAACACGGTTTCATACACTTCCACAGATCTACAGTGCCTTTCAGACCGTATTCAGACCCCTTGACTTTTCCACATTTTTGTTAAGTTACAGCATTATTCTAAAATTGCTGCGATTTTGATTTTTGATTTTTTTTTCCCCCATCTGTACACAGTTAAAAAAAAAAAAAGTTTTGCAAATGTATTTAAGTGTGTGTGTGTGTAACTTTTTACTATGAGACTTGAAATTGAGCTCTGGTGCATTCTGTTTCCATTGTTCATCCTTCAGCTGTTTCTACAACTTGATTAGAGTCTACCTGTGGTAAATTACATTGATTGGACATGATTTGGAAAGGCACACACCTGTCTATATAAGGTCCCATAGTTGACAGTGCATGTCAGAGCAAAAACCAAGCTGTGAGGTCGAAGGAATTGGTCGTAGAGTTCCGAGACAGGATTGTGTCGACGCACAGATATGGGGAAGGGTAGCAACATTTTCTGCAGCATTGAAGGTCCCAAGAACATAGTGACCTCAATCATTCTTAAATGGAAGAAGTTTGGAACCTCCAAGACTCTTACTAGAGCTGTCCGCCCGGCCAAACTGAACAATCAGGGGAGAAGGGTTTTAGTCAGTGAAGTGAGGTCACTCAGGCCTTTATGGTAGTGGCCAGACAGAAGACACTCCTCAGTTAAAGGCACATGACAGCCCGCTTGAAGTTTGCCAAAAGGCACCTAAAGGACTCTGACCATGAGAAACAAGATTCTCTGGTCTAATGAAACCAATATTGAACTTTTAATTAGGATCCCCACTAGCTGTTGCAAAACCAGCTGCTACTCTTCCTGGGGTCCACACAAACATGAAAAATAATACATAATATAGAACATCAATAGACAAGAACGGGTCAAGGACAGAACTACATGAAAAAATGTAAATGCACACACAGCCTACATATTAATGCATACACACAAACTATCTAGGTCAAATATGGAAGAGGCGTTGTGCCGCGACGAGTTGCTTTCTGGTTTTTAAAAAAACCCAGTTTTGCTGTTTTTATTTGAGCAATATGAGATGGACGTTCCATGCAATAAGGGTTCTATATAATACTGTATGCTTTCTTGAATTTGTTCTGGATTTGGGGACTGTGAAGAGACCCCTGGTGGGATACATGTGTGTCAGAGCTGTGTGTAAGTTGACATTGCAAACAATTTGGGATGTTCAACACATTGTTTCTTTATAAAAAATAATTGATGCAGTCAGTCTCCAACTCTTAGCCAATGAACTGAGCTAATTTCACTTCACCTACTTTCTCTACGGTATTAGTTAGTCGGATAGGGTGTAAGCGAGGCCCTGTGGTCTCATCAAAGACCACTTTCCACTCCAACACATCACTACTCTTGCTTCCTTCCTTGGCCCTCTTTATGCTTTCTTTACTAGACACTCCACTGCTTTCTGTATCATGACGTCTCTTCTTCCTGTCTTTCCACTACCGACCATTCCAGTCCTTGACCCTCATCCTCTCGCTCCATACCCTCAGAACTGACACCCATATTGTTCGCATTTTTTACTTCACTACATTCTTAAAGAAAATAATGTACTGTTCACTCCATACTTTTTCCCCTGACACCCAAAAGTACTCGTTACATTTTTACATGAAAATGGTCCAATTCACACACTTATCGAGCGAACATCCCTGGTCATCCCTACTACCTCTGATCTGGAGGACTCACTAAACAGAGAACATCCCTGGTCATCCCTACTACCTCTGATCTGGAGGACTCACTAAACAGAGAACATCCCTGGTCATCCCTACTACCTCTGATCTGGAGGACTCACTAAACACAAATGCTTTGTTTGTAAATGTTACAAATGCATGGAGGCGTGTTATGCAATTAAATTGAACTTAAGATTAACTTTTGCTAAACTATCCCATCCTCATCGCCAAATGTTACAAATGCAGGGATGATTGTTGTGAAATTAATCTGAACTAGTGATGGGTTGTTCGCAAACGAGTCGGCTCTTGTAGGTGAACGTTGGGAGCCGGCTCACATATCAGAAGAGGCAAATCTATTTATAAAAATAGAAAAAAAATTAAGATATGAATAATCAAAATATTTGAACGAATAGAATTAACTCATTCAAAGAACATTATTTATTTTTTAAAACAATATAGGCCTAAATGCTCAAGCGCACACACATCTTATGTCTGCGGCAGGGTAGCCTAGTGGTTAGAGTGTGGGACTAGTAACTGGAAGGTTGCAAGTTCAAACCCCTGAGCTGACAAGGTACAAATCTGTCGTTCTGCCCCTGAACAGGCAGTTAACCCACTGTTCCTAGGCCATCATTGAAAATAAGAATTTGTTCTTAACTGACTTGCCTGGTTAAATAAAGGTAAAAAAATAAATAAAAAAACAGCCTCACCTGTTGTTCCTGTCAAACAGACACGCAGTGTCAAGCAATGAACAAAAGATCCGTGAGGGAGGGCCGAGCCAACACACAGTCACACACTTAGCAGCCGATGAGAGAGAGGAAGGACAGCTGTGAAAACAGCTGGAAAATGAGTCGGAAGCACAGTAGCATTTGGATGCATTTTAATAATGTAGACCATGTTGGAGCACAGTAGCATTTGGATGCATTTTAATAATGTAGACCATGTTGGAGCACAGTAGCATTTGGATGCATTTTAATAATGTAGACAATGTTGGAGCACAAAACAAAATCTCATATAAAGCCGGTTCTACGCACAACCTACACCGGCATATGTGAACTGTGCACTCAACTGTGAAGCTAGCTGGAGCGGAGCTTTGAGAAACTAGCGGGCCTGCTAGTGATAGTGGTGGAGCCAGCACCTCCACATGTGGAGATGTATCCACTTCGTCAAGCAGGCCTGCTCCATGACCCACAGCATTGTAGTCTTCTATGGGCCAGTTTATGCCAAAGTCTATGTCTGTAGCAAAACAAGGCCAAATTGATATTGCACTGGCTAAAATGATCACTACCGATTTCCAGCCATTTTCGATCGTGGAGGACAGAGGTTTTTAGAAATTATAGCAATAGTCTAAATCCAATGTACACAATTCCAAGCAGGAACATCCTTTCAAAATCACTTATTCCACCACTGTACAAGAGCACACAGGCTTCAGTGTGGGAAAGAGTCCAAAAAGCTACTGCAGTTTGTCTTACCACTGACTGCTGGACATCAAGAATAACCACTTCTTACATGTCAGTTACATGTCACTTCATTGAAGATTTTATGATGTCTAGCTGACTGCTTTGAGTTCAGTGACAGAAACACCTCAGAGAACTTGGCAGAGGAACTGTTGAGTGGCCAGAGAATGGCAAGTAGATGGAAAAGTGGTCTGTTGTGTTAGCAACAATGCAGCTAACATAACCAAAGCCATGAACATGTTTAAATGGACCCATCATCCATGTCTTGCCCACACAATCAACCTGATTGTAGGAGATGTTCTGAAGGAGATGAAGCCCACTGTGGACAAAGTGAAATCAGCTGTGGAATACTTCCACAGGAGCACAGTAGGTGCTGAAAAACTAAAGTCTACACAACGCCAGATGGGGATGCCTGAGCTGAGGCCTAAACCAGACTGCACTACAAGGTGGAATTCAACATTTTATATGTTGAAGCGGTTTCTTGAGTCAAAGGATGCCATCATCTCTACCCTGGCCATTGTCAATGCACCTGTTGATGCTCTGACCCAAGAGGAATGGCAGGTGGTGGAGGAGGAGTCCTGGAACCCTTTGAGCAGGTTACTGTGGAGATCAGTGGAGAGAAGTACAGTAAGCAGTTATTACTACATTATCCAGTATTATATATGTATATGAGCAGTAGATGAGAATGCAGTGTCAGTAGACAAAACATGAACCTGAACTAATAAGTTACTGTCTTTTCAGCTATGTGACAGCCTCAAAAATGATACTCCTGTGTAAGGGTCTGCAGCGAATCACAGCCAGCCGCCAGAGAGAAGCAAGTTTAACTACAGGACATGTGACAGAGTTGATGGACACACTATGTTCATCAATAGACAAAAAGTTCCACAGAATGGAATATAATCACGTGCTATCAGAAACCGCTGCACTTGAAAGTTAGCCTTCAGTGATGCCAGAGCGATTGATGAGGCTCTTCAAAGAATAACCTCAGCAGCAGGGAGAGACAGCCCCAGCAGTCAGATGTCTCGGGCACCAGGGCAACAGGAAGAAGAAAGAGCAGATGGAACAGAAGCACCAGCAGTAGTGCCACAAACGTCTGCTGTTTGGATGCTGTTTGACGAGAGAGCAACTGGGATGCAGCATGAAGTAATCCCTCAGCAGATGCCATAATGGAGGTCTGATCCTATTTGGAGGAGCCCCTCCTCCAAAGATCTTCAGATCCTCTGAGCTGGTGGAAGAACAAGGTCTCTGTCTACCCACGGCTTACTAAAGTCATGACAGGGAGACTACGTAGTGGCCACGTCTGTTCCCTTTGAGAGGGTCTTCTCAAAAACGGGACAAATCATTCCTGAGAGAAACCGCATCAGCCCCTCAAAAGGGAGGCAGCTTGCATTTCTGAATGCAAATCTCTCATAAAAGCTAAATATGGTCAGCATTGCTGTGTGCTGTTGGTTATAACATGGCAATAAAGAACAGAGAAAAAAGAGGGACCAGTTTAATGTTTTACGTGGGATGCTGCAGTTTTGCACATTGTTATTTATTTTTCTTTGGTGTGGTGCAATATTCTCTTATGCTGTTCCGATTGTATTCGTTTTGAATTGTTACGTTTATATGCACTTTGTTTATATACATTAAAAAGTTGTACTTTAAATACAAATGTTTAATATAATTTTTTAAATACATTGTGGTTAAGGTAGAGTATGGTTTCATTTAATAAGAATCGTTTTAACACCAATCATAGTCAAACTAACTGTTTGACTTGAAAAAATACAAAACATATTTTTTTAAAGAGCCGTTTGGGAGCCAGAAGAGCCGGTCCTTTTTGGTGAGCTGAGCCGAACGAGCCGGCTCACTGAAAAGACCCGGAATGCCCATCATTAACGAACGTCTTCTATTCGTACAAAACTAACGCCTCCGTTCACGCACCGTGCCTGATACATTCTTAAAGCAACAGTATTCAATATTCAACTGAGCTGCGACAACATATTACTGAACAAAACAGTAAATCTAGTAAGTCTATCCGTCAATAAAACTAACTGTGCCATCTCGTTTGAAAAGATTCACTTTTACTTTTGATAAAGATTATTTTAGCAATTACATTTCCTTTTGATACTTAAATATATTTCAAACCAAATACTTTCAGACTTTTACTCAAGTAAAATTTTACTGATTGAATTTCACTTTTACTTTAATCATTTTCTATTAAGGTATCTTTACTTTTACTCAAGTATGACAATGTATTACTTTTTCCACCACTGCCAGCACACCTGTTGCTTCACAAACTTTTTCTCCATTTCGTCCGCGCTTCTCGCCGCATTTTCCCATTAACTTGACGCATTTCTGCAATAGTGTAACAAGATTCAACGAAATCAAACAACTCTCACTTGTAGTCAAACAATCAGTCTCATTAGCTTCTAGACTCCTCCTTGCACAGTTTAACCGAGAACGTGTCTCTCTAAGTCATGTCCAAACAATTGAATTGGCTGATAGGTGCACTCCAATCAAGTTGTAGTGACATCTCAATGGTGATCACAGGAAATTGGATGCACCTGAGCTCAATTTGGAGTGTCATAGCAAAGGATGTGAATACTTGTAAATTAAATATTTATATTTAATTTTCAATATGTTTGCAAACATTTCTAAAATCACGTTTTCATTTTCTTTATGGGGTATTGTGTGTGTAGATGGGTGAGAGAAAAACATATATTTAATGAATGCAGGCTGTAACAACAAAATGAGTAAGCCAATTGGTGTGAATACTTTCTCGTGTTTATGTCCCACTGTAAATTTATAGTATATTTTTACTACGAATATATTAATTACTGCGGGCAAGAAAGGCGTGACAATATTTTGAAAGTTGAGTCGCGGTCGCTTACTGAGCCACACTGCGACTGCGCAGAAGATTCAAAACCGGATGTGTGATCAACTATTCGATTTGTCTCCGCTTCTTTTCTACAAAATAGCAAAGATGTCTGGCTCATCAAATCTCGTTGCGATGAAGAAAGTTGTTCAACAGCTGCGTTTTGAAGCGAGCATCAACAGAGTGAAGGTAATGTATTTCACACTCAAACATACTTGATAAACCTGTTCAGGGAAACTAGTCAGCTAGTATCAGTATCTAGCTAACAGTGGCTAATAGCTAGCTAAGGGCGTGGAATCTAGGCACAGAAATGGTGATCTTGCGATAACACAATATTTTGCTTAATCGTCTCTAATGGAATTGGAATTGTTGGTCATTATTGAGTGTTTCCTACCGCCCAATGATCATTCATAGCCTAATTAAGGATCTGTGTTCACACCTGATAGCTAGTATTGGCAACATCCATTCAAGGGGGATAGTTGTAGGAGTCTTAAAGCTAGCAATGAGTGCAATGTTACAGGTTGCAACAGGTCATTTTTTTTGTTCACAACTATATTCCTGTATTATGGTTTCTGTTCAGGTGTCCCAGGCAGCAGCAGACCTTCAGCAGTTCTGCATGCAGAATGCCCTCCAGGACCCCCTACTCACTGGGGTCTCCTCCAGCACCAACCCCTTCAGACCACAGAAGGTGTGCTCCTTCTTGTGAGACAGACCCATAGGACAGACAAACCACAGCATTATTTGGTGAGTCTCCCCTTGTGTCAAAACAAAAATGTGCTCTTCTGGTTGTCTATGTAGTCCTTCATTGGCCTGGAATCCAAACAGAATCAGTGTGGATTGCAGACTAGTATTTGGTTGCAATGCAGAGAAATTCAAGATACATGCATGTGCTTATCTCACTCTGTTCCTGTCTTGCAGGCCTTTGTTTTGATGCTACAGGGAAAAAGTTGACCTCAACACTGCTATTCATTTCCCATGGCATTCCACTGCCACAGAATCTCATGAAGTGTAGAATAACGTGTCAGAAATCATGTAAGGAAGACTTGCCATCTATTTTCAGCAAACCACCTTAGAGGAAATTATTACAGGTTTATTTTTTATGGCACAGGATGGTTTTCAAGTAAATTATTGTGCCTTTTTCTATTTTATTCATCATTGTTCTTGACTTTTTGTATTTAGAAATTAAAACATTATTCTTTCTCTACATGATTGTTTGCTAATCGTTCTTTGGTCCGACTGATAGTGGTATCTCAAATCTTAGATGCAAGTAGTTTATTTCATAACAGAATGCAAACAGAGCACCTTAACAATACAAAAGGGAAAGACTACTACTTTTGATAAAAACATCCATATCAATCAAAAAAAAAGCCACCATTTTAAGATGAAAGAATATGGTAAATAAGGAAATCAAAGAACACTTATGAACCTATATTCCCCACCCCCAAGTGCTTAAATATGCAGTCTGGGATCTTATGCACAAATTTGTAAAACAGTACACAAAATGGGGACCCGTTTTGGCTTGTAAGCACCACTTTCAAAACTACAGGCTGAGATTATACAAAGTTCCCAGAGCATCACTTTAAATAGATCATTGATGTACATGATGCTTAAAGATACTGATTTGATCATCTAATATTCATAGTGGCTCATTAGGGAAAAAAATTCAGTGATGGAGGAGCAATATTTCTAAGACTGCTTCAAACACATTTCCTCCAATTAATTACCATGCATTTTTTTTCTGAAATCAAAACCGTGTTCAAAAGTTTGTATATAATGAAAATATCAAGACAAGGTTAGGACATTTATCAGCAGGTCAGACATCTAGTGCACCTTTGCGTCCATCTGAAAAGGACTGTCTCCTAAATTAACCAATTCGGTTGAATCCGCTTCAGTAGCATGCTTGATTAGAATATTTTGAAACAAACTTAGGAAAAACTAAACAAACCTGTACAGTGTACTTTAAGACCTGTAAAATAATTTTATTCAAATAAAGGAATCAAGTCCTTACTTTCATAAACTAATATCACTCAGTTAACTAAAAACCGTATGATCACTGCCATGTCTTTTGTAAATTAATTTCACGGCGTAAACCATTTGGCATCGGTCATCACTTCAAGTAAAAGTACATTGACATTGCATAAGGATGCAAATAAGTTTTCTAAGCACCATCTTCTGCTGTCCATAAACGTCTTCAGCCTGGTCTGTCCGTCCAGCCTCTCAACCCTCCATAGATGACTGTCCTGTTGCACATGGAAGAGCATGGGGTGATGCTATGATGCATTAGCATTACTCTTCAGATGCTGGGTCTGGAGTGGCTTCACATGGTACTCGTAGATCTTCAGTGCTGGCCCCAGTTTGATGGACAGGCCTGTCAGGACATCGTTCCGCGTCATCAGAAGCAAAGACTTTCCATCGATTTCCTACGAAAAGAAGGGATTGGGAAGCTCTGACCCGCGCGAGAGAGAAGAATGTGCAACTTGCAAGGTTAGTAAATTATGTTCTGTTAATTTACCTGGTCCTGGAAAGCAGTAGCCTGCTCTTCAAATCCTGCAGCTTTGAAATAGTTAACGACATCAGTAACCGCCCAGTCAGCAGGATCCGGCAGCTGTCCATTCTCCACCTTACTAGAAAAACAGAACAGAGAGGACAGCATAATGGGTATAGGGACAAGGCAGAAGGCCATCAATCTTATCCCTCATCTATAGCCTCAGAAGGAAGACTACCCTCTAAACTTACGGCTTGGCTTCCACTGATCCATTGGTTTTGTTCTCCATTCCAGCTAGTAAAATAAAAAATAGAAGTTAGATTTGTAGAAAAGAGAACAAGAATCTAATCCAAAACTAGATTACGTTTACTAAATAAACCCAAGGTCTGTCATGAACTGAATACATTCACTACTTGCATGAAGTTTGTTCAATATGATGTGTTAAAAGGTTATCTGGAAATGGATCATTTGGGTTTCTGAAACCAACTACAGAGCATCTGATGAACTGAGTGTTGAACAGAGAAGCCAGAGTTGATTTGGAACAAAAAAATTAAATGATGCAATACTGACATGCATGAGTACACAGTTGCTAAGCGATGTGGAGAATGTGATACTGTTGAAATAGTAGGGTAAAAATGCATCGACCAGAAAGTGCATTTAATGATGCCCAAAAAGCACAGTCTTCATTGGATGATGGATATGGGCCATAAAGGGTATACATAACAAACGTGGAGGATATGATCATCCCATCACAGTAGTGGGCACACTGGAATACAAAGAGAGGTATGTGGGTTTATTAGTTGTGGATTCTGCTCTGATCAAAAGCCAAGGAACTCGTGCTCGGATGGGTCAATTTCAAAGACAGAGGAGCCATTTAAAGTCCCCTTATCTGCATTCTTAGAACTTCCCTATTCAATGAACATCTTCTACATGACCATGTGGTTTTATCATGAGCCGAATAGTCCAGAATTTACCCAAAGGCAATCTGTCTGTATTTGTGAAGCATTGTATATAGTTCAGTATTAGCTACCAATCTACCAGATGCTACCTACAGTCTTGGATTTTCAGCAGGTTATCTTTGGTTGGACAATTTCCAGCAGAAACTTCACTCTCACAGTTCTAACTTTAGACACTGCATTTCATTCAGGACCTATGCACATCAGTGGAAAGAAAGATCGCGGATCGTGATGATATTGTGGACAATATTACAATGTAACATTAATCAGGTGCAGCATGAAATATGGAGTAATTCATTACAATCTTGGAATAAGGAAAGCGCAATTCAGGCTACTTTATCTATTACTATAGCTTGATACCTTAAATTATATTATTGACACCATGAGCATTTCTTATTGACTTAAAAAAAAAGAAGAATTTCTCATCTAACATGTTATACGTTTTGTCAATAAGTATGTCTTGCTAATGCAGGGTTTACCAAACTCGGTGCACGTTTTGCACAGCCGATTAAAAATAATCAACTAATCATCTAGCTTTGATTATTTGAATCAACTGTGTAGTGTTAGGGCAAAAAACAAAACGTGCACCCCTTGGGGTCCCGAGGACCGAGTTCGGGAAACGCTGCGCTAACGTGTTCTGCTTCAGTCTATATTTGACACTTACCTTTTTATTGTTTATTAGTTGGCTTCGTTGATAGTTCTTCTGACAGCGTAAATGAATATCCTGTTTATTCACGAATGTATGCCTGGCGCTGCGCAGTTTATTCGATCTATAAACCACCTAAACTCCTCAAACTAATTCAATTATTCCGTTCTAATGTTGAAAGGATCTGCTAGTTGTCATGCGCCGCCTAGACAATACGCTCGTGAACAGCCGCAACATTCTCGAACCTGACTGGCCAGTTCACCAGAGGCAAAGGCGGAAATAGGAAGAGGGATTATGCGGCCGTAAACACTGATCTAAAGTCAGTTTATTTGATTTATTCTCCAAGTGGTAAATTAGGATTGTGGTATTATAAACTGATGTAAGATCTGCTTTAGAGACATCATCTGATTGATTGAATGAATGGATCATGTGAGAACGGCCAAGGCCAGTTGCTGTGGAAACGTGAATGGAGTCAACTCGTTTCGTGATGGAAGATATTCAACAAAGAAAAAGTAAGAGGGGAAGAAAACATTAGATAGTGAGCTAGCTATTTTACCGGCAACACCTCTTTTGGTGAAATAGCTAGCTACCAAGTTTATTTCGATCATTTTGTCCTGTTTACAGTGAAAAAGTTATTGCTACGTTAGCTAGCTAGCTATCTAGCGTTAGTTGACTTGAAAACAATGAACAAGAGGTCGTATTTTGCGTGTTTGCTTAGTTATAGTAATTGTCTAAATGCTTAAAAGTTGTCTACAAATACACATCTGCGACATGTTTGCATGACAAGTGATATCTGCTTGTATGCATTATGTAATCACGATCTATTATATAACTTCTTGTTGCGTGCATCTGCTCCTGTTTTCTTGCAAGTGTCCCATAACCATGGGCTAGAGCTGAATCTTCGCCATCATTAAACCAGAGGGCCACCGCCTAGCCTGGCCACCCCAGCCACATGATGCTCCAACAGGCAGGCTCTGTGCAGCTTCTCTGCCTCACTGCCAACAGTGGGGTTCCTTTCTTCACCCGGGGGGCCTCTAAGCAACTCCCCTTCTCCATCATCGGCTCCCTGAACGGTGTGCACATGTTCGGAGCGGGCCAGGGGGTGGTGCTGGCTGGCTGTGAGACTGATCGTGGAGGCCGGATGGTGTGGAGGGTATTTCAGGACAGCGTGATGCTCATAGCAGTGAGCAGCGGTAGGCAGGCCCAGCAGGAAGGTGGTGGTGCAGGTGAAGAAGACCTCCACCTGCGGCGCCTGCTGGAGAACGTGTGGAACTGCATGGTGCTGGTGCTGGGGCAGGATGAGCTGGCCAGCTTGAGGAACGTGGAGCGGCTGAAGAGGGACCTGCGCTCCTGCTACCGCCTCATCGACCAGCTCCTAGAGGGGGGACAAGGACAGGAGGGCATTATGGGGGACCTGACGCATTGCGCGGACTGCCTGCTGCCCCCCAATGCCACCCTGCTTCAGGAGGGCCTAGACGGCTTTACCCAGGCAGCAGATAGCGAGTTTGGCTGCCTGATGGTCCACGGACGGATAGCCACTGCCACGGAAAAATGGTGGCGTCTGGCGCCGCAGGAAGTGGTTCTCCTATCCGTTCTGACCCGCTCTCTCTCCCTCTCAGGCTCTGCATCCTGTGACACCCCTGTCTTCCTGCCCCAGGGCAGCCCCACCGTGGCACATCGCCTGCTCCGCTTCCAGCTGCTTCCGGGAGTGGATGTGTGCGTGCTGTGCGGCCCCAGTCCCACCCTGCACAGGGCTGAGAGCGAGCTGGTGGGTTGTTTCTGGTCTCCTCTACTGGAGGCCCTGAGAGGCAGCCTGGCCGTGGGGGAGCGCTGCCTGCCAGGCTCTGTGACCCTCCGCCCTGATGTCCTGGCTCTGTTGCTCATCAACAGAGAGTCCCGTCGCTCTGTCTCCTGTGTGAAGGCCATCATTACTAACCCCAACCATCCTCCCAGTGACCATCCTCTGCCCTCCAAGGCACGCTGCTGGGAGCTGCTCAGGCTCTTCTACACTTTCACCACCACTCGCTACTTTCCTCTGGAGGAGACCCCGGCCCTGACCCCAGGGGAGAAGGCCCAACGTGGGGACTCCCTCCGGGAGGACTTTGCCCTGGGCTTCTCCCACCAGCCGCTGCAGTGCTACCTGGTGACTGAGGAGTGTAAGTGTTTTGGCCTGCAGACTGCCCAACATCAGCTCTACCTGCTCACCCCTCTCTCAGTGCCTACCTTCGCCCTAAGCTCCGTGGCTACACAGACCCTCTCCGCCATCACTTTAGCCACAGGATTTTAGGCCATATTTTATAATGGGCATGGGCACATTGCTGTGAAACCTAGGGATAGCATTACACTGTTCACTATATGTACCACTTCTCAGGTGTGAATGGGGAGCAGGTGTGTTAAATTTGGTGTCATTGCTCTCACACTCCCTCATACTGACTTGGTCGTACATTGTAGCAAAGTGTCATTTCTTCAGTGTTGAAAAGTCATACTCAAATATTTACACAAATGTGAGGGGTGTACTCACTTTTGTGATATACTGTGTTATATATATATATACAGTGCCTTGCGAAAGTATTCGGCCCCCTTGAACTTTGCGACCTTTTGCCACATTTCAGGCTTCAAACATAAAGATATAAAACTGTATTTTTTTGTGAAGAATCAACAACAAGTGGGACACAATCATGAAGTGGAACGACATTTATTGGATATTTCAAACTTTTTTAACAAATCAAAAACTGAAAAATTGGGCGTGCAAAATGATTCAGCCCCTTTTACTTTCAGTGCAGCAAACTCTCTCCAGAAGTTCAGTGAGGATCTCTGAATGATCCAATGTTGACCTAAATGACTAATGCTGATAAATACAATCCACCTGTGTGTAATCAAGTCTCCGTATAAATGCACTCCATGAGGGTGGTATGAGGGCCCGCCGTCCACAGGTGGGGGTTGTGCTTTACAGCCCAACACCGTGCAGGATGTTTGGCATTTGCCAGAGAACACCAAGATTGGCAAATTCGCCACTGGCGCCCTGTGCTCTTCACAGATGAAAGCAGGTACACACTGAGCACATGTGACAGACGTGAAAGTCTGGAGACGCCGTAGAGAACGTTCTGCTGCCTGCAACATCCTCCAGCATGACCGGTTTGGCGGTGGGTCAGTCATGGTGTGGGGTGGCATTTCTTTGGGGGGCCGCACAGCCCTCCATGTGCTCGCCAGAGGTAGCCTGACTGCCATTAGGTACCGAGATGAGATCCTCAGACCCCTTGTGAGACCATATGTTGGTGCGGTTGGCCCTGGGTTCCTCCTAATGCAAGACAATGCTAGACCTCATGTGGCTGGAGTGTGTCAGCAGTTCCTGCAAGAGGAAGGCATTGATGCTATGGACTGGCCCGCCCGTTCCCCAGACCTGAATCCAATTGAGCACATCTGGGACATCATGTCTCGCTCCATCCACCAACGCCATGTTGCACCACAGACTGTCCAGAAGTTGGTGGATGCTTTAGTCCAGGTCTGGGAGGAGATCCCTCAGGAGACCATCCGCCACCTCATCAGGAGCATGCCCAGGCGTTGTAGGGAGGTCATACAGGCATGTGGAGGCCACACACACTACTGAGCCTCATTTTGACTTGTTTTAAGGACATTACATTAAAGTTGGATCAGCCTGTAGTGTGGTTTTCCACTTTAATTTTGAGTGTGACTCCAAATCCTCCAAATCCAGACCTCCATGGGTTGATAAATTTGATTTCCATTGATAATTTTTGTGTGATTTTGTTGTCAGCACATTCAACTATGTAAAGAAAAAAGTATTTAATAAGAATATTTCATTCATTCAGATCTAGGCTGTGTTATTTTAGTGTTCCCTTTACTTTTTTGAGCAGTGTGTGTGTGTGTATATATATATGTATATATCAACATGTCGAGTGCTTGAAACTTCAGTGCTGTTACTGTGTCTATTTTCTTATGATCATAAATAGTTTTGACATACGATGTTTGTTTAAAATATTGTTTAAAACTCCTGTTTCTATTGAGTTACTGCTGATAGAGATTATGGGTTATTTTCACTGTTTTTATACATCTATGTGGATGAATGTAATCTACTTTTGAGTTGTCTGTTGTGTTATTTCTTTGTGTGCAATAGTGATAAATACTTAACATGGCTAAGGTTGCCCCCTACTGGTAAAAGAAAACAACTTGTTGTTGACCATGGTGAGAAACCAGGACCAGGATTTGTGTGGACATTTTTAAAGGAACTGAAATATTGACTAAACTGGTGTCACCAGATGCCTGACCACAGAGAAAATATTTCTGAATGTTGGAAGTAAAGAAAAACTGAATAGCTTTTATATGCTGTAGTATCCTACATTTAAACATCAACATCTAAAAACACAGCACAAGAGACATATTTTCCATGGGTACCTGTTTTTGCATGGAAAACCTTAGCCATTTTGGGTTATTGACTATTTTTAGACTTCCTGTGGATGATGTTGAAAGTATCAATGGGAGTCTGAGACGATGTGGAAGAGGTTTTAGATCACGTAAACGGTCTGGTGTAGGAATCTAAAATGAATGTGCAGCTAAATCTTAATCAAACTGGATCTTTTATTTTTTTACTAGGCAAGTCAGTTAAGAACAAATTCTTATTTTCAATGACGGCCTAGGAACAGTGGGTTAACTGAACGACAGGGGCAGAACGACAGATTTGTAACTTGTCAGCTCGGGGATTTGAACTTGCAACCGTTCGGTTACTAGTCCAATGCTCTAACCACTAGGCTACCCTGCCGCCCCTACCCTGTTTCTCAGGTGTGCCAAAATCAAGTCAGGGTCAAATAGTTGGAACATCTGGCCCTACTTTACACAATAGTTGATGATATGTCATAACTGTTTACTTTGGCTGCAACACTTTCAAGCATCGCTGATACAATGATGATCGCATAGTTCAGGAGATTAACCATGAGGAAGATGGTTTCCCCCTGCTCTACCTGATTCCACTTTCTGTTCACTTCAGGCATGGATGAATGAGATTTTTTTTTAATTTTTATTTATTTTTTACCTTTATTTAACCAGGCAAGTCAGTTAAGAACACATTCTTATTTTCAATGACGGCCTGGGATGATGACTGAACCTCTGGTTCTTGATGACAAAATCTCATGTCGCAAGAAGGAAACAAATCAGAGTAAGCACTTGAGCCACACTGCTTTTACGTTTCAGTAGCTGGTGATAAATAGATGATACCATATGAGTACATTGAATATACTCAAATCGTTCCATTTATTTCTGAAGCTTCAATGGTGTGAACTTTCATATCTGTCTTGCTGTGTACTGCTCTCAACCCTTATCTTGTTTCCACTCAATGTACCTAGAGTCAAAGACCCAGATGAGTTTGTCATCAATTTTCATAAACTGAGAAGGTATGGTATGGAGCGAGCGGTCGCATCCGAGCGCTTCGGTCCGCAGGTAGTATAACTTTTCATTACATTTCATTATAGTACAACGGTTTGATTTGTCTAATCTTAGCAATTTCTTCTTAGCTAGCTACATAGCCGTCTTTGTATCAAAGATAATTGCGTAATTATCGTATTTCGTCGTCCTAACGTAGTCCACACTGCTATCTGCCCAGCAGCTAGCCAGCTAGCCAGCTAGCAAACGTCCACCGTCTTCCGAATAGCAGCACTGTAAAAACTATTACACTCAACTGAACGACTTGATTAGTGTAGTGTTAGCTAGCTACATAGTTGTCTTTGCTGTCTTCGTATCCAAGATAATTGTGTAGTTTAGAGTGTGTAGTCTTAGAGTGATTATCTTAATTTACCGAGGTTAGCTAGCCAGCTATTTGTCGTCCTTAACGTAGGAGACACTGCTAGCTAGCCAACAGCTAGCCAACGTCTACCGAATAGAACTTCCTCACTCAACAACCCGGTCGCATTCCGCTTCGCTCCACAGGTAGTATCACATTTTCATTTCATTTCATTACAGTACAACGGTTTGATTTGTTTGATCGTAGCTAGCTACATAGCTAGCTACATAGCCGTCTTTGTATCAAAGATAATTGTGTAGTCTAGAGCGATTTTCTAGGTTAGCTAGCCAGCTATTGTCGTTCTCTTAACGCAACGTAACGTAATCAACAGCCCCCGAATAGCAGCACTGTAGAAACTATCACACTCAACGGAACGACTTGATTAGTGTAGTGCCAACAACGCAGCCACTGCCAGCTAGCCTACAAAGTCAACAACGCAGCCACTGCCAGCTAGCCTACTTCAGCAGTACTGTATCATTTTAATCATTTTAGTCAATAAGATTCTTGCTACGTAAGTTTAACTTTCTGAACATTCGAGACGTGTAGTCCACTTGTCATTCCAATCTCCTTTGCATTAGCGTAGCCTCTTCTGTAGCCTGTCAACTATGTGTCTGTCTATCCCTGTTCTCTCCTCTCTGCACAGACCATACAAACGCTCCACACCGCGTGGCCGCGGCCACCCTAATCTGGTGGTCCCAGCGCGCACGACCCACGTGGAGTTCCAGGTCTCCGGTAGCCTCTGGAACTGCCGATCTGCGGCCAACAAGGCAGAGTTCATCTCAGCCTATGCCTCCCTCCAGTCCCTCGACTTCTTGGCTCTGACGGAAACATGGATCACCACAGATAACACTGCTACTCCTACTGCTCTCTCTTCGTCCGCCCACGTGTTTTCGCACACCCCGAGAGCTTCTGGTCAGCGGGGTGGTGGCACCGGGATCCTCATCTCTCCCAAGTGGTCATTCTCTCTTTCTCCCCTTACTCATCTGTCTATCGCCTCCTTTGAATTCCATGCTGTCACAGTTACCAGCCCTTTCAAGCTTAACATCCTTATCATTTATCGCCCTCCAGGTTCCCTCGGAGAGTTCATCAATGAGCTTGATGCCTTGATAAGCTCCTTTCCTGAGGACGGCTCACCTCTCACAGTTCTGGGCGACTTTAACCTCCCCACGTCTACCTTTGACTCATTCCTCTCTGCCTCCTTCTTTCCACTCCTCTCCTCTTTTGACCTCACCCTCTCACCTTTCCCCCCCTACTCACAAGGCAGGCAATACGCTCGACCTCATCTTTACTAGATGCTGTTCTTCCACTAACCTCACTGCAACTCCCCTCCAAGTCTCCGACCACTACCTTGTATCCTTTTCCCTCTCGCTCTCATCCAACACTTCCCACACTGCCCCTACTCGGATGGTATCGCGCCGTCCCAACCTTCGCTCTCTCTCCCCCGCTACTCTCTCCTCTTCCATCCTATCATCTCTTCCCTCTGCTCAAACCTTCTCCAACCTCTACATTTTCCTCTTCTGTCTCTGCTGCTAAAGCCACTTTCTACCACTCTAAATTCCAAGCATCTGCCTCTAACCCTAGGAAGCTCTTTGCCACCTTCTCCTCCCTCCTGAATCCTCCTCCCCCTCCCCCTCCTCCCTCTCTGCAGATGACTTCGTCAACCATTTTGAAAAGAAGGTCGACGACATCCGATCCTCGTTTGCTAAGTCAAACGACACCGCTGGTTCTGCTCACACTGCCCTACCCTGTGCTCTGACCTCTTTCTCCCCTCTCTCTCCAGATGAAATCTCGCGTCTTGTGACGGCCGGCCGCCCAACAACCTGCCCGCTTGACCCTATCCCCTCCTCTCTTCTCCAGACCATTTCCGGAGACCTTCTCCCTTACCTCACCTCGCTCATCAACTCATCCCTGACCGCTGGCTACGTCCCTTCCGTCTTCAAGAGAGCGAGAGTTGCACCCCTTCTGAAAAAACCTACACTCGATCCCTCCGATGTCAACAACTACAGACCAGTATCCCTTCTTTCTTTTCTCTCCAAAACTCTTGAACGTGCCGTCCTTGGCCAGCTCTCCCGCTATCTCTCTCAGAATGACCTTCTTGATCCAAATCAGTCAGGTTTCAAGACTAGTCATTCAACTGAGACTGCTCTTCTCTGTATCACGGAGGCGCTCCGCACTGCTAAAGCTAACTCTCTCTCCTCTGCTCTCATCCTTCTAGACCTATCGGCTGCCTTCGATACTGTGAACCATCAGATCCTCCTCTCCACCCTCTCCGAGTTGGGCATCTCCGGCGCGGCCCACGCTTGGATTGCGTCCTACCTGACAGGTCGCTCCTACCAGGTGGCGTGGCGAGAATCTGTCTCCTCACCACGCGCTCTCACCACTGGCGTCCCCAGGGCTCTGTTCTAGGCCCTCTCCTATTCTCGCTATACACCAAGTCACTTGGCTCTGTCATAACCTCACATGGTCTCTCCTATCATTGCTATGCAGACGACACACAATTAATCTTCTCCTTTCCCCTTCTGATGACCAGGTGGCGAATCGCATCTCTGCATGTCTGGCAGACATATCAGTGTGGATGACGGATCACCACCTCAAGCTGAACCTCGGCAAGACGGAGCTGCTCTTCCTCCCGGGGAAGGACTGCCCGTTCCATGATCTCGCCATCACGGTTGACAACTCCATTGTGTCCTCCTCCCAGAGCGCTAAGAACCTTGGCGTGATCCTGGACAACACCCTGTCGTTCTCAACTAACATCAAGGCGGTGGCCCGTTCCTGTAGGTTCATGCTCCACAACATCCGCAGAGTACGACCCTGCCTCACACAGGAAGCGGCGCAGGTCCTAATCCAGGCACTTGTCATCTCCCGTCTGGATTACTGCAACTCGCTGTTGGCTGGGCTCCCTGCCTGTGCCATTAAACCCCTACAACTCATCCAGAACGCCGCAGCCCGTCTGGTGTTCAACCTTCCCAAGTTCTCTCACGTCACCCCCGCTCCTCCGCTCTCTCCACTGGCTTCCAGTTGAAGCTCGCATCCGCTACAAGACCATGGTGCTTGCCTACGGAGCTGTGAGGGGAACGGCACCTCAGTACCTCCAGGCTCTGATCAGGCCCTACACCCAAACAAGGGCACTGCGTTCATCCACCTCTGGCCTGCTCGCCTCCCTACCACTGAGGAAGTACAGTTCCCGCTCAGCCCAGTCAAAACTGTTCGCTGCTCTGGCCCCCCAATGGTGGAACAAACTCCCTCACGACGCCAGGACAGCGGAGTCAATCATCACCTTCCGGAGACACCTGAAATCCCACCTCTTTAAGGAATACCTAGGATAGGATAAAGTAATCCTTCTCACCCCCCTTAAAAGATTTAGATGCACTATTGTAAAGTGGCTGTTCCACTGGATGTCTTAAGGTGAACGCACCAATTTGTAAGTCGCTCTGGATAAGAGCGTCTGCTAAATGACTTAAATGTAAATGTAATGTTATTTATTTTGTATGTCGTACAGAGGAACTGAGGAAGTGGTTTGCTCAGTATCTGCCACCAGCATATTGAGTCATTATCTCTGAAGCTTTACTTGGTTCATATGACCCATGGTTACATTTGTTAGAGAAACACTATAGTTGTGGTCACACACTCTAAATATTTACATTTGAGTCATTTAGTAGATGCTCTTATCCAAAGTGACTTACAGTTAGTTAGTGCATTCATCTTAAGATAGCTAAGTGAGGCAACTTCATCTCTGTTATTTTTCCTCAAAAATGTAGCTATCAGCAAAGCGAGTGCTAGTAGGAAAATGTTAATGAATGAGACTTGTGTGCAGACACTTGAACTGGAGTATGTAAAGGACCTAGTGGGAAAAAATGAGGTAAGTGATTTTATTGACCTGATCAAAGTTATGTAGAGGTGAAAATATATTATTGAGATGACTTTGATTGGGAGGAATATAACTCCTTTTTCCCAAGATGGTAGGCCTACGTAGATAAAAAATTATGTTTTGGTGTAGAAATTTGGACTTTATCACTATAGTGGGCAGGGTGCTGAGCAAAACTTGTTAGGACAAAAGAAACCATTAACAGATTGTATGCAGACGGTTGCAGGTATTAACAGCTCTATCATAACATTAGTTAATGATCACATGTTATCCATAGTTATATAACATCCATTGGGGACAGGGATCAAGCCATTGAGGGAAAAGACCAACTGCAAAGCAGGAAAATTGTCTTTAAATATATCCCCCTGTCTAAAACAATTTGGATCCGTCTCATACTGTCCTTGTAACACATATAGTGGTGGACCTCATTTAGATGCATGCAAATCAACAGTGCAATGATTTAGTTACGATAGGGACTGCTGCATATTGGAAGATACATGTATTGATTGTGAGCATAGCCCTTGGTAACTAAATTGTATGGTTGTATCTGAAACTGAGTGACTGATAAATATCCAGGGCGGGAAGGGAGGTGATATTGAACGGCATTGTATTGAGAAAATGATGTTGACACACTCAAGAGCCCACGCAAAGCAACTTATCTTATCACACTTATTTTTCAATTGCTACTAGGCTCTCTGCTGTGTTTTTACAACCATTGTGCTCAGTGTGTCTTTTGTACTAAGTTGAATTCTGTTTCATGGATGATTGTTTGGCCATGGAAGAAATTATCAGTGGAGTTTTCTCCAGGAAACACTGAAGATATGAAAGGTTGAATGGCTGGACTCTCCATTGGTGTCATGGTAATGCTGTAGTACAATGAGATGCTTACTTGCAGGTACACCCCTCAACTATGTGACAAAAATCAAAATAGAAGTTAAAAAAACAAACATACAAATTCAAGTTCAATAGAGTAAAATAGAATCACATTTGGCAGAGATATAAATCGACTAAATGGAAAGCACTCAAAACAAATGTATAGTAAAATATTGACTTACAGTATGTATGGAGAGCAAAGTGTTTGAATGGTGAAATACGTTGTGCAATAATAAAGGTGTGTATGGGTGCGTGTTGCAGAAGGACAGATGCTGTGTTTCTTCAGCAAATAGACAGGTTTGTTTGACAGCTGATATGTGACCCTATTCCTCTGTCAGGTCTGACCTTGTTCCTACACATTCCCAGAATACCACTGGCCTCAAATAACTGGACTCTAGCTTCCTTTCTGAGCTCCCAATCTTTTTAAAATGTATTTATTTAACTAGGCAAGTCAGTTAAAAACAAATTATTATTTACAATGATGGCCTAGCCTAGCCAAATCATAACCCGGATGACGCTGGGCCAATTGTGCGCCGCCCTATGGGACTCCCAATCACTGCCAGTTGTGATACAGCCTGGAAACTAACCAGGATCTGTAGTGATGTCTCTAGCACTGAGATGCAGTGACTTAGGGCTCCCGAGTGGCACAGCGGTCTATCTTAATACAGAACTAAATCACTTTGACTAAATGATGTCCCTTATCAGACCACTTTGATACTTGAAACTTTGTAAGTCAATAGTTGATCCGGTTCTTTGAGTCAAATCTGTCCACACTGTTGCAATGGAGATCTCCTATCCACTGTCACCATGCTCATCAACCCAATGATGTAATTAGGAAAATTGCACTAGGGGTAAGGCCTACTGAAAGTAGTCTATATGAAAGGTTATTTAGGAATGCTGTATCATTTGAATTTAGCATTTATGTTAAAGAACTGTCAGCTATAAATAAAGCAACATCTACCTCAGTCATTCACACTAAAACTAGCCTGGTGTGAAGGGCCCTTAAAACTTCACCAGTTGAGCACAGTGCACATTTCGTGTAAATATGCTGCTGCTACAAGCAGTGGGAGAACGGCTTGAGTTCAATTAGGAGGAGTTGCGCAAAATGTCTGCAGAATGGCCTTGTCAGCAGTCTAGAGTGCGCTGCCGGGTGTGTGTTAACAAACGAAAGAGAGGGAGTTCCATGGAAAGGGAGCAGGTTTGAAGCTGCGCCCGGTCTCCTCGCATTGGCTTATCGATTGTGTCTGTCGTCTCGGTAACCGGAGATCCTACCCTGACTGACAATTTATCCGTGCGTAGGCAAATGGGGATGCAGGTTGGATTCAACTCACAAAAGGGGTGTATGGGGGTGTAATGTTACAATGTGTGCGGTGTGCAGAAGAGAAAAGAGTGCACCAATCTGTGAATAACGGGTTGGGGAAACAGATCTTCTATCACTTCCCCTGAATAAAAAAAAAACTCACCTCATTCTATCGCAATTGCAAGGTTCAAAGCCCTGGTTGACTTTAAAAAAAATAATGTTTTTTGCCAACTGCACAACAAACAGTTGTCTGTGTGTGTGCATTCATTGAGCGTAGAGGGATCGCAGCACTTCACAGCTAAAGAGATAGAATATTGTAACATGTCTGCTTCGCGCATAGGACAAATTTTACCATCCAGAAGCGTGAGCGTTTTGAAACGAGGAAATGTATGGTTTTTCGGCGGCGGGGCGCAAGACCCCGCGGGGTACCTCGTCTCTGGGGTCCGCTCAATGCTGATTCCCTCTCAGCTGTCACCTTTCCCCCCCCAGAGTATAGCACTTTCAGGAGTCAGCGAACGGCGGCGTGGACTTGCCCAAGAGAAAATGACCGAGAATGGAGTGTTCTCCCGGGACAAGGTGTTGACCATCGACACCATGAACCCCAAGGTGAAGAACGTCGAGTATGCGGTGCGCGGACCCATTGTACAGCGCGCCATGCAGATCGAGAAAGAGCTGAGAGAGGTATGCTTAAAATAAACGTTATTAATTCAATCGTATTGTGATTTAGACTACCCTACACGCAAATGATTAGTTTCTCTCAGTTCGAAATATATTGCAGTTTTCAAAGTGGGAAAGCAATCTCTGACACTGTCCCATGCATTGTCAGTATTTTACCTAGACTCACTGCACCAGTCTGACTTTTAAGGCCTCACTGGCTCTGCTTTTCTGAAATTGCAACTGTAGCAGAGTGACACGCTTGTTAAACTTGCGTAATATAATTGACGAGACGATTTTGGTGGCCTGTCACTGGCTAAAGATGTCCCTGTAAATGCCATAAGAAAGAAACAAGCAACTCTGAAGTTAAATTGAGACTGATTATTTAAATAATCAAACGCTGATTCCAAGCAGATTTGCATGTACAAATTATGTACAGTACCTGTCAAAAGTTTGGACACACCTAATTATTCCATGGTTTTTCTTTATTTTTACGATTGTCTACATTGTAGAATAATAGTGAAGACATCAAAACTATGAAATAACACATATGGAATCATGTAGTAACAAGAAAAGTGTTAATTTGTGGAATTTCTTTCCTTTTTAATGCGTTTGAGCCAATCACTTGTTTTGTGACAAGGTAGGGGTGGTATACAGAAGATAGCCCTATTTGGTAAAAGATAAAGTCCATATTATGGAAATAACAGCTCAAATAAGCAATGGGAAACAACAGTCCTTTAAGACATGAATCTCAGTCAATTTAGAACATTTCTATGACTTTGAAAGTTTCTTCAAGTGCAGTCAGAAAACCATCAAGTGCTATGATGAAACTGGCTCTCATGAGGACCACCACAGGAAAGGAAGACCAGAGTTACCTCTGCTGCAGATGATATCTTCATTAGAGTTAACTGCACCTCAGAAATTGCAGCCCAAATAAAATCCTTCACAAAGTTTAAGTAACAGACACATCTCAACATCAACTCTTCAGAGGAGACTGCGTGAATCAGGTCTTCATGGTTGAATTGCTGCAAAAAAACACTACTAATGGACACCAATAATAAGAAGAGACTTGCTTGGGCCACGAAACATGAGCAATGAACATTAGACCAGTGGAAATCTGTCCTTTGGTCTAACGAGTCCAAATTAGAGATTTTTGTTTCCAACCACACAGAGTAGGTAATCGGATGATTCCCACCATGAAATGGATGATTCCCACCGATGATTCCCACCGTGAAGCATGGAGTAGGAGGTGTGATGATGTGGGGGTGCTTTGCCGCAGGCAGAACAGTTGAAACTGGAGCAGCAGCACGGCCTGGTGGATATGGGGACAGCAAGGAGTCATCATGCCAGGTAGTCCTGAGGCATGGTCCTAGGGCTCAGGTCCTCCGAGAGAGAGAAAGAAAGAGAGAATTATAAGACAGGAGAAGTACTCCAGATATAACAAACTGACCCTAGCCCCCGACACAAACTACTGCAGCATAAATACTGGAGGCTGAGACAAAAGGGGTCAGGAGACACTGTGGCCCCATCCTATGATACCCCGGACAGGGCCAAACAGGAAGGATATAACCCCACCCACTTTGCCAAAGCACAGCCCCCACACCACTAGAGGGATATCTTCAACCACCAACTTACCATCCTGAGACAAGGCCGAGTATAGCCCACAAAGATCTCCGCCACGGTAAGGGCTATTTGACCAATAAGGAGAGTGATGGTCCTGCATCACTGACCTGACCACAATCACCTGACCTCAACCCAATTGAGATGGTTTGGGATGAGTTGGACTGCAGAGTGAAGAAAAAGCAGCCATCAAGTGTTCAGCATATGTGGGAACTCCTTCAAGACTGTTGGAAAAGCCTTCCTCATATAGCTGGTTGAGAGAATGCCAAGAGTGTGCAAAGCTGTCATCAAGGCAAATGGTGGTTACTTTGAAGAATCTCAAATATAAAATGGTTACTACATGAGACAGAGGGTTACTACATGATATTGTTATTTCATAGTTTTGATGTCTTCACTCACTATTATTCTACAATGTAAAAAATAGTACAAATAAAGAAAAACCCTTGAATGAGTAGGTGTGTCCAAACTTTTGACTGATACTGTATATCCCTGTACCAAGCTCGTTTGCCATCACTGCTTTGCCACAGATCTGTTATGACAACATTTGATCCATAGGCGAAATTTCCACAATATATACAGTTCTTCAGAAAGTATTCACACCCCTAGAGTTTTTCCATGTTGTGTTAAAATGTGAGATTAAAATGGATTTAATTGTCATTTTTTTGTCAATGATCTACACAAAATACACTGTAATTTGAAAGTGGAAGAACAATTCTAATATTTGTAAAGAAATTATAAAAAATAAAACACAAATATATCTTCATTACATAAGTATTAACCTCCCTGAGTCAATACATTACATTACAGCGATTACAGTCTCTAAGAGCTTTGCACACCTGGATTGTACAATATTTGCACATTCTTATTTTCAAAATTCTTCAAGCTCTTTCAAGTTGGTTATTGTTCATTGCTAGACAGCCATTTTCAAGTCTTGCCATAGATTTCCAAGCCGATTTATGTCAAAACTGTAACTAGGTCACTCAGGAACATTCAATGTCATCTTGGTTAGTAACTCCAGTGTAAACTTGGCCTTGTGTTTTAGGGTGCGCTTTGTATTCAGGACATAAAGTTAGTTACTATATATATATATTGGTTGGGTGCCCACTGGAGGTCAGGGGGCCCCCAGATAGCATATGAACATGTTATGTTTGACATTGCTTATGTTATAAGCAATGTCAAAATGTACAGAATTGCGGGAAATGTAATTTAACTGTCGACTTGGCACTCCGGTACTGCTTGCCGTGTGGTAACAGAGAGAACAGTCTATGACTTGGGTGGCTGGATTCACACACACTCACACATACTGTGGACACACTTTCACACTCTTCACATATGCTGCTGCTACTCTGTTTATTATATATCCTTGATTGCCTAGTCACTTTTACCCCTACCTACATGTACATGTTACCTCAATTACCTCGACTAACCAGTGCCCCCGCACATTGACACGGTACCAGTACCCCCTGTATATAGCCTTGTTATTGTCATTTTATTGTGTTAAGTTTTTTACTTTAGTTTATTTAGTAAATATTTTCTTAACCAACAATGTAGTTTTAAGAAAATAAGAGTTTGTAAGTACACATTTCATGCTAAGGTTTACACCTGTTGTATTCAGCACATGTGATAAATAAAATTTGATTTGATTAGAATTCCTGTTGAGTACCTTTTCTTTCACTGAGACCGGAAGCTCAATAATTACTCACAGGTAAAAATCTGTCATTCTGCCCCGAGCAAGGCAGTTAACCCACTGTTCCCTGGGTGCCGAAGAGGTGGACGATTATGGCAGCCCCCCGCACTAGAGGTCGACCGAATATGAATACCGATTAATCGGACGATTACATTTTTTATTTATTTGTAATAATGACAATTACAACAATACTGAATAAACACTTATTTTAACTTAATATAATACATCAATAAAATCTATTTAGCCTCAAATAAATAATGAAACATGTTCAATTTGGTTTAAATAATGCAAAAACAAAGTGCTGGAGAAGAAAGTAAAAGTGCAATATGTGCCATGTAAGAAAGCTAACGTTTAAGTTCCTTGCTCAGAACATGAGAACATATGAAAGCTGCTGGTTCCTTTTAACATGAGTCTTCAATATTCCCAGGTAAGAAGTTTTAGGTTGTAGTTATTATAGGACTATTTCTCTCTATACCATTTGTATTTCATTAACCTTTGACTATTGGATTTTCTTATAGGCACTTTAGTATTGCCAGTGTAACAGTATAGCTTCCGTCCCTCTCCTCGCTCCTACCTGGGCTCGAACCAGGAACACAACGACAACAGCTACCCTCGAAGCAGCTTTACCCATGCAGAGCAAGGGAAACAACCACTCCAAGTCTCAGAGCGAGTGACGTTTGAAATGTTATTAGCGCGCACCCCGCTAACTAGCTAGCCATTTCACATCGGTTACACCAGCCTAATCTCGGGAGTTGATAGGCTTGAAGTCATAAACAGCTGCTGGCAAACGCTGTTGGTAAAGCTGCTGGCAAAGTGCTGTTTGAATGAATGCTTATGAGCCTGCTGCTGCCTACCATTGTTCAGTCAGTCAGACTGCTCTATCAAATCATAGACTTAATTATAACATAACACACAGAAATACGAGCTTTAGGTCATTGATATGGTCGAATCCGGAAACTATAATCTCGAAAACAAGACGTTAATTCTTTCAGTGAAAAACGGATCCGTTCCGTATTTTATCTAACGGGTGGCATCCATAAGTCTAAATATTCCTGTTACATTGCACAACCTTCAATGTTATGTCATAATTATGTAAAATTCTGGCAAATTAGGTGCCTCAAACTGTTGCATATACACTGACTGCGTGTGATGAACGCAAGAGAAGTGACACAATTTCACCTGGTTAACATTGCCTGCTAACCTGGATTTCTTTTAGCTAAATATGCAGGTTTAAAAATATATACTTCTGTGTATTGATTTTAAGAAAGTTTGTCGTTCTGCCCCTGAACGAGGCAGTTAACCCACCGTTCCTAGGCCGTCATTGAAAATAAGAATGTGTTCTTAACTGACTTGCCTAGTTAAATAAAGATGAACTAAAGGTGTAATAAAAAAATAAAAAAATCGGCCAAATCAGTGTCCAAAAATAATCGGCCATTCCGATTAATCGGTCAACCTCTACCCCGCACCTCTCTGATTAAGAGGTGTTAGGTTAACTGCAGTAAACACATTTCAGTTGAATGCATTCAGTTGTACAACTGACTAGGTATCCCCCTTTCCCTTTCTCTTTCCATTTCACTTGGATAAATCACATTTTGATCATGTGAATCCCATTTGTGTGTAGCCTTGTACTAGTTGTGCAATAACTGGTTTACAGTGACTTTAGCAACTCTTGTCATGTGCTTGCACTTCCCTTTGCCCTCCAGCCTAACTGTTCACCAAAATCTAGACTTTTTGGGTGCATTTACTCACACACCCAGTGTGTCATCCTCCTGCCAAAGTCTACTACCTTGAAGGTTAGTTGACATTTTTTCAGGTTTGTTGAGCCTTCTGTTGGTCATCTGTTGATTTTGAAGGCAGGCAGATTGACCCTCACCTCTGTCTCTGTGTCTCTCTCTCCCTCACCCTCTGTCTCTGTGTCTCTCTCTCTCCCTCAAACGCTGTCTCTCTCTCCCTCTGTCTCTGTGTCTCTCTCTCCCTCACCCTCTGTCTCTGTGTCTCTCTCTCTCCCTCACCCTTTGTCTCTCTCTCTCTCTCCCTCAAACTCTGTCTCTCTCACCATCTGTCTCTGTCTCTGTGTCTCTATCTCCCTCACCCTCTGTCTCTGTCTCTGTCTCTCTCTCTCTCTGTCTCTCTCTCTCTCACCCTTTGCCTCTCTCTCTCTCTCCCTCAAATTCTGTCTCTCTCTCCCTCACCCTCTGTCTCTGTGTCTCTCTCTCTCCCCCTCACCCTTTGTCTCTCTCTCTCTCTCTCCCTCTGTCTCTGTGTCCCTCTCCCTCTGTCTCTGTGTCTCTCTCTCTCCCTCACCCTTTGTCTCTCTCTCTCTCACCCTCTGTCTCTGTGTCTCTCCCTCCTTCACCCTCTGTCTCTGTGTCTCTCCCTCCTTCACCCTCTGTCTCTGTGTCTCTCCCTCCTTCACCCTCTGTCTCTGTCTCTCTCCTTCACCCTCTGTCTCTGTGTCTCTCCCTCCTTCACCCTCTGTCTCTGTCTCTCTCCTTCACCCTCTGTCTCTGTGTCTCTCTCACCTTCACCCTCTGTCTCTGTGTCTCTCCCTCACCCTCTGTGTCTTTCTCTCCCTCACCCTCTGTGTCTCTATCTCCTTCACCCTCTGTCTCTGTGTCTCTGTCTCCCTCGCCCTCTGTCTCTGTGTCTCTCTCCCTCGCCCTCTGTCTCTGTGTCTCTCTCTCCCTCTGTCTCTGTGTCTCTCCCTCACCCTCTGTCTCTGTGTCTCTCTCTCCCTCTGTCTCTGTGTCTCTCTCTCCCTCGCCCTCTACCTCTGTGTCTCTCTCTCCCTCTGTGTCTCTCTCGCCTTTGTCACTGTTTGTTCTCTGTTATACAGTATCAGAGTTATTCTCTGAGCTGAGAAAGATTCAGGTCAAAGTCCACAAGTCAAACAGAAAACTGAGAGATTCAGTTCAGTCTGTGGTCTGTTTTTACATCAGCTCTATTTAAACGTCTGACCTCACAATGTTGTACAGTATGTCATCTATCATCAGAGGTCAAATCCTCACTTTACCCCAGACCAATACCACTGTCTCCTTTAAAAGCAATAACTCATCACTCCTGTAGCCCCCCTGCAGTCCTGTGACATTTGTTATGTGAAATGGGTGAATGATCTAGACCAGAGATGGGAAACACTGATGGGGGTGGTGGCCATAAAAAAATCTGAACTCATCATGAGGGGCTTTAGTTGCTCGTG
Organism: Oncorhynchus nerka; assembly: GCF_034236695.1. Classification (NCBI taxonomy): domain Eukaryota; kingdom Metazoa; phylum Chordata; class Actinopteri; order Salmoniformes; family Salmonidae; genus Oncorhynchus; species Oncorhynchus nerka. Next base: position 31,054,466 of record NC_088424.1, on the reverse strand, counting down.
GGTCTGTGTACCCACATCCATACCCACACATGCAGTTGGAGCCGGCCTCAGCCTTTTGGGGGCCCTTAGTAAAATGTTTTACAGAAATGTTCCTGCAATTCTACAACTTCTGCCATAGGCTGGAGAGACATGTTAGCATTTTTAATATGAGAAATGGTTTTAATATGATATCTGATTGAGAATGACACACAAAATCAATGGGGGCCCCTCGGTCGGTAATCTACTTCTGTAACCGATGTGAAATGGCTAGCTAGTTAGCGGGGTGCGCGCTAATAGCGTTTCAATCGGTGACATCACTCGCTCTGAGATCTTGAAGTAGTTGTTCCCCTTGCTCTGCAAGGGCCGCGGCTTTTGTGGAGCAATGGGTAACGATGCTTCGGAGGGTGGCTGTTGTCGATGTGTGCAGAGGGTCCCTGGTTCGAGCCCAGGTAGGGGCGAGGAGAGGGACGGAAGCTATCCTGTTTCACTTGCTCCATAAAGATCCGATAATACCCCATGTGTAATCCTTACCTACCCCATGTGTAATCCTTACCTGCCCCATCCCCTCTTACTTTTAGGGGTTGACATGGAAACCCGGAGATACTTTACTGATTCCAGTGTAGTGTGCAAAGTGTCCCAATCTGAGTGCTATTTCTAGGAAAAAGATTGAAGTGTCTCTGTGGTTGAGAGAGAGAGAGGTACACTCTCTATCTGCGTAGGGGGGTGGAGGGACTGCCATATGGTCTATGGTGACCTTTGCCAGACGGCCCTATGGCTTTACCAAAATGCAAAACGTAATCTTCATGGATTTTCTCTTTCATTCAGGAGTCTACCTGGCTTTGGGGCAGGTTGGTCATTCAGGAACCTACCTGTCTTTGGGGCAGGTTGGTCATTCAGGAGCCTACCTGGCTTTGGGGCAGGTTGGCCATTCAGGAGCTTACCTGGCTTTGGGGCAGGTTGGTCATTCAGGAGCCTACCTGGCTTTGGGGCAGGTGGTCATTCAGGAGTCTACCTGGCTTTGGTGCAGGATGGTCATTCAGGAGTCTACCTGGCTTTGGGGCAGGTTGGTCAATCAGGAGCCTACGTGGCTTTGGTGCAGGATGGTCATTCAGGAGTCTACCTGGCTTTGGGGCAGGTTGGTCATTTGGGAGCCTACCTGGCTTTGGTGCAGGATGGTCATTCAGGAGTCTACCTGGCTTTGGGGCAGGTTGGTCATTCAGGAACCTACCTGGCTTTGGGGCAGGTTGGTCATTCAGGAGCCTACATGGCTTTGGGCCAGGTTGGTCATTCAGGAGCCTACATGGCTTTGGGCCAGGTTGGTCATTCAGGAGCCTACCTGGCTTTGGGGCAGGTTGGTCATTCAGGAGCCTACCTGGCTTTGGGGCAGGTTGGTCATTAAGGAGCCTACCTGGCTTTGGGGCAGGTTGGTCATTCAGGAGTCTACCTGGCTTTGGGGCAGGTTGGTCATTCAGGAGCCTACCTGGCTTTGGGGCAGGTTGATCATTCAGGAGCCTACCTGGCTTTGGTGCAGGATGGTCATTCAGGAGTCTACCTGGCTTTGGGGCAGGTTGGTCATTCAGGAGCCTACCTGGCTTTGGGGCAGGTTGGTCATTCAGGAACCTACCTGGCTTTTGGGAAGGTAGGTCATTCATGAGTCTACCTGGCTTTGGGGCAGGTTGGTCATTCAGGAACCTACCTGGCTTTGGGGCAGGTTGGTCATTGAGGAACCTACCTGGCTTTTGGGAAGGTTGGTCATTCAGGAACCTACCTGGCTTTGGGGCAGGTTGGTCATTCAGGAGCCTACCTGGCTTTGGGGCAGGTTGGTCATTAAGGAGCCTACCTGGCTTTGGTGCAGGATGGTCATTCAGGAGTCTACCTGGCTCTGGGGCAGGTTGGTCATTCAGGAGCCTACCTGGCTTTGGGGCAGGTTGGTCATTCAGGAACCAACCTGGCTTTGGGGCAGGTTGATCATTCAGGAGTCTACCTGGCTTTGGGGCAGGTTGGTCATTCAGGAGCCTACCTGGCTTTGGGGCAGGTTGGTCATTGAGGAACCTACCTGGCTTTTGGGAAGGTTGGTCATTCAGGAGTCTACCTGAATTTGGTGCAGGTTGGTCATTCAGGAGTTTACCTGGCTTTGGGGCAGGTTGGTCATTCAGGAACCTACCTGGCTTTGGGGCAGGTTGGTCATTCAGGAACCTACCTGGCTTTGGGGCAGGTTGGTCATTCAGGAGCCTACCTGGCTTTGGGGCAGGTTGGTCATTCAGGAACCTACCTGGCTTTGGGGCTGGTTGGTCATTCAGGAGTCTACCTGGCTTTGGGGCAGGTTGGTCATTCAGGAGCCTACCTGGCTTTGGGGCAGGTTGGTCATTCAGGAGCCTACCTGGCTTTGGGGCAGGTTGGTCATTCAGGAGTCTACCTGGCTTTGGGGCAGGTTGGTCATTCAGGAGTCTACCTGGCTTTGGGGCAGGTTGGTCATTCAGGAACCTACCTGGCTTTGGGGCTGGTTGGTCATTCAGGAGTCTACCTGGCTTTGGGGCAGGTTGGTCATTCAGGAGCCTACCTGGCTTTGGGGCAGGTTGGTCATTCAGGAGCCTACCTGGCTTTGGGGCAGGTTGGTCATTCAGGAGTCTACCTGGCTTTGGGGCAGGTTGGTCATTCAGGAGTCTACCTGGCTTTGGGGCAGGTTGGTCATTCAGGAACCTACCTGGCTTTGGGGCTGGTTGGTCATTCAGGAGTCTACCTGGCTTTGGGGCAGGTTGGTCATTCAGGAGCCTACCTGGCTTTGGGGCAGGTTGGTCATTCAGGAGCCTACCTGGCTTTGGGGCAGGTTGGTCATTCAGGAGTCTTCCTGGCTTTGGGGCAGGTTGGTCATTCAGGAGTCTACCTGAATTTGGTGCAGGTTGGTCATTCAGGAGTCTACCTGGCTTTGGGGCAGGTTGGTCATTCAGGAACCTACCTGGCTTTGGGGCTGGTTGGTCATTCAGGAGCCTACCTGGCTTTGGGGCAGGTTGGTCATTCAGGAGCCTACCTGGCTTTGGGGCAGGTTGGTCATTCAGGAGCCTACCTGGCTTTGGGGCAGGTTGGTCATTCAGGAGCCTACCTGGCTTTGGGGCAGGTTGGTCATTAAGGAGCCTACCTGGCTATGGTGCAGGATGGTCATTCAGGAGTCTACCTGGCTCTGGGGCAGGTTGGTCATTCAGGAGCCTACCTGGCTTTGGGGCAGGTTGGTCATTCAGGAACCAACCTGGCTTTGGGGCAGGTTGATCATTCAGGAGTCTACCTGGCTTTGGGGCAGGTTGGTCATTCAGGAGCCTACCTGGCTTTGGGGCAGGTTGGTCATTGAGGAACCTACCTGGCTTTTGGGAAGGTTGGTCATTCAGGAGTCTACCTGAATTTGGTGCAGGTTGGTCATTCAGGAGTCTACCTGGCTTTGGGGCAGGTTGGTCATTCAGGAATCTACCTGGCTTTGGGGCAGGTTGGTCATTCAGGAACCTACCTGGCTTTGGGGCAGGTTGGTCATTCAGGAGCCTACCTGGCTTTGGTGAAGGATGGTCATTCAGGAGTCTACCTGGCTTTGGGGCAGGTTGGTCATTCAGGAACCTACCTGGCTTTGGGGCAGGTTGGTCATTCAGGAGCCTACATGGCTTTGGGGCAGGTTGGTCATTCAGGAGCCTACCTGGCTTTGGGGCAGGTTGGTCATTCAGGAGCCTACCTGGCTTTGGGGCAGGTTGGTCATTAAGGAGCCTACCTGGCTTTGGGGCAGGTTGGTCATTCAGGAGTCTACCTGGCTTTGGGGCAGGTTGGTCATTCAGGAGCCTACCTGGCTTTGGGGCAGGTTGATCATTCAGGAGCCTACCTGGCTTTGGTGCAGGATGGTCATTCAGGAGCCTACCTGGCTTTGGGGCAGGTTGGTCATTCAGGAACCTACCTGGCTTTGGGGCAGGTTGGTCATTCAGGAGTCTACCTGGCTTTGGGGCAGGTTGGTCATTCAGGAGCCTACATGGCTTTGGGCCAGGTTGGTCATTCAGGAGCCTACCTGGCTTTGGGGCAGGTTGGTCATTCAGGAGCCTACCTGGCTTTGGGGCAGGTTGGTCATTAAGGAGCCTACCTGGCTTTGGTGCAGGATGGTCATTCAGGAGTCTACCTGGCTCTGGGGCAGGTTGGTCATTCAGGAGCCTACCTGGCTTTGGGGCAGGTTGGTCATTCAGGAACCAACCTGGCTTTGGGGCAGGTTGATCATTCAGGAGTCTACCTGGCTTTGGGGCAGGTTGGTCATTCAGGAGCCTACCTGGCTTTGGGGCAGGTTGGTCATTGAGGAACCTACCTGGCTTTTGGGAAGGTTGGTCATTCAGGAGTCTACCTGAATTTGGTGCAGGTTGGTCATTCAGGAGTCTACCTGGCTTTGGGGCAGGTTGGTCATTCAGGAACCTACCTGGCTTTGGGGCAGGTTGGTCATTCAGGAACCTACCTGGCTTTGGGGCAGGTTGGTCATTCAGGAGCCTACCTGGCTTTGGTGAAGGATGGTCATTCAGGAGTCTACCTGGCTTTGGGGCAGGTTGGTCATTCAGGAACCTACCTGGCTTTGGGGCAGGTTGGTCATTCAGGAGCCTACATGGCTTTGGGCCAGGTTGGTCATTCAGGAGCCTACCTGGCTTTGGGGCAGGTTGGTCATTCAGGAGCCTACCTGGCTTTGGGGCAGGTTGGTCATTCAGGAATCTACCTGGCTTTGGGGCAGGTTGGTCATTCAGGAACCTACCTGGCTTTGGGGCAGGTTGGTCATTCAGGAGCCTACCTGGCTTTGGTGAAGGATGGTCATTCAGGAGTCTACCTGGCTTTGGGGCAGGTTGGTCATTCAGGAACCTACCTGGCTTTGGGGCAGGTTGGTCATTCAGGAGCCTACATGGCTTTGGGGCAGGTTGGTCATTCAGGAGCCTACCTGGCTTTGGGGCAGGTTGGTCATTCAGGAGCCTACCTGGCTTTGGGGCAGGTTGGTCATTAAGGAGCCTACCTGGCTTTGGGGCAGGTTGGTCATTCAGGAGTCTACCTGGCTTTGGGGCAGGTTGGTCATTCAGGAGCCTACCTGGCTTTGGGGCAGGTTGATCATTCAGGAGCCTACCTGGCTTTGGTGCAGGATGGTCATTCAGGAGCCTACCTGGCTTTGGGGCAGGTTGGTCATTCAGGAACCTACCTGGCTTTGGGGCAGGTTGGTCATTCAGGAGTCTACCTGGCTTTGGGGCAGGTTGGTCATTCAGGAGCCTACATGGCTTTGGGCCAGGTTGGTCATTCAGGAGCCTACCTGGCTTTGGGGCAGGTTGGTCATTCAGGAGCCTACCTGGCTTTGGGGCAGGTTGGTCATTAAGGAGCCTACCTGGCTTTGGTGCAGGATGGTCATTCAGGAGTCTACCTGGCTCTGGGGCAGGTTGGTCATTCAGGAGCCTACCTGGCTTTGGGGCAGGTTGGTCATTCAGGAACCAACCTGGCTTTGGGGCAGGTTGATCATTCAGGAGTCTACCTGGCTTTGGGGCAGGTTGGTCATTCAGGAGCCTACCTGGCTTTGGGGCAGGTTGGTCATTGAGGAACCTACCTGGCTTTTGGGAAGGTTGGTCATTCAGGAGTCTACCTGAATTTGGTGCAGGTTGGTCATTCAGGAGTCTACCTGGCTTTGGGGCAGGTTGGTCATTCAGGAACCTACCTGGCTTTGGGGCAGGTTGGTCATTCAGGAACCTACCTGGCTTTGGGGCAGGTTGGTCATTCAGGAGCCTACCTGGCTTTGGTGAAGGATGGTCATTCAGGAGTCTACCTGGCTTTGGGGCAGGTTGGTCATTCAGGAACCTACCTGGCTTTGGGGCAGGTTGGTCATTCAGGAGCCTACATGGCTTTGGGCCAGGTTGGTCATTCAGGAGCCTACCTGGCTTTGGGGCAGGTTGGTCATTCAGGAGCCTACCTGGCTTTGGGGCAGGTTGGTCATTAAGGAGCCTACCTGGCTTTGGGGCAGGTTGGTCATTCAGGAGTCTACCTGGCTTTGGGGCAGGTTGGTCATTCAGGAGCCTACCTGGCTTTGGGGCAGGTTGATCATTCAGGAGTCTACCTGGCTTTGGTGCATGATGGTCATTCAGGAGCCTACCTGGCTTTGGGGCAGGTTGGTCATTCAGGAACCTACCTGGCTTTGGGGCAGGTTGGTCATTCAGGAGTCTACCTGGCTTTGGGGCAGGTTGGTCATTCAGGAGTCTACCTGAATTTGGTGCAGGTTGGTCATTCAGGAGTCTACCTGGCTTTGGGGCAGGTTGGTCATTCAGGAACCTACCTGGCTTTGGGGCTGGTTGGTCATTCAGGAGTCTACCTGGCTTTGGGGCAGGTTGGTCATTCAGGAGCCTACCTGGCTTTGGGGCAGGTTGGTCATTCAGGAGCCTACCTGGCTTTGGGGCAGGTTGGTCATTCAGGAGTCTACCTGGCTTTGGGGCAGGTTGGTCATTCAGGAGTCTACCTGGCTTTGGGGCAGGTTGGTCATTCAGGAACCTACCTGGCTTTGGGGCTGGTTGGTCATTCAGGAGTCTACCTGGCTTTGGGGCAGGTTGGTCATTCAGGAGCCTACCTGGCTTTGGGGCAGGTTGGTCATTCAGGAGCCTACCTGGCTTTGGGGCAGGTTGGTCATTCAGGAGTCTACCTGGCTTTGGGGCAGGTTGGTCATTCAGGAGTCTACCTGGCTTTGGGGCAGGTTGGTCATTCAGGAACCTACCTGGCTTTGGGGCTGGTTGGTCATTCAGGAGTCTACCTGGCTTTGGGGCAGGTTGGTCATTCAGGAGCCTACCTGGCTTTGGGGCAGGTTGGTCATTCAGGAGCCTACCTGGCTTTGGGGCAGGTTGGTCATTCAGGAGTCTTCCTGGCTTTGGGGCAGGTTGGTCATTCAGGAGTCTACCTGAATTTGGTGCAGGTTGGTCATTCAGGAGTCTACCTGGCTTTGGGGCAGGTTGGTCATTCAGGAACCTACCTGGCTTTGGGGCTGGTTGGTCATTCAGGAGCCTACCTGGCTTTGGGGCAGGTTGGTCATTCAGGAGCCTACCTGGCTTTGGGGCAGGTTGGTCATTCAGGAGCCTACCTGGCTTTGGGGCAGGTTGGTCATTCAGGAGCCTACCTGGCTTTGGGGCAGGTTGGTCATTAAGGAGCCTACCTGGCTATGGTGCAGGATGGTCATTCAGGAGTCTACCTGCCTCTGGGGCAGGTTGGTCATTCAGGAGCCTACCTGGCTTTGGGGCAGGTTGGTCATTCAGGAACCAACCTGGCTTTGGGGCAGGTTGATCATTCAGGAGTCTACCTGGCTTTGGGGCAGGTTGGTCATTCAGGAGCCTACCTGGCTTTGGGGCAGGTTGGTCATTGAGGAACCTACCTGGCTTTTGGGAAGGTTGGTCATTCAGGAGTCTACCTGAATTTGGTGCAGGTTGGTCATTCAGGAGTCTACCTGGCTTTGGGGCAGGTTGGTCATTCAGGAACCTACCTGGCTTTGGGGCAGGTTGGTCATTCAGGAACCTACCTGGCTTTGGGGCAGGTTGGTCATTCAGGAGCCTACCTGGCTTTGGTGAAGGATGGTCATTCAGGAGTCTACCTGGCTTTGGGGCAGGTTGGTCATTCAGGAACCTACCTGGCTTTGGGGCAGGTTGGTCATTCAGGAGCCTACATGGCTTTGGGCCAGGTTGGTCATTCAGGAGCCTACCTGGCTTTGGGGCAGGTTGGTCATTCAGGAGCCTACCTGGCTTTGGGGCAGGTTGGTCATTAAGGAGCCTACCTGGCTTTGGGGCAGGTTGGTCATTCAGGAGTCTACCTGGCTTTGGGGCAGGTTGGTCATTCAGGAGCCTACCTGGCTTTGGGGCAGGTTGATCATTCAGGAGCCTACCTGGCTTTGGTGCAGGATGGTCATTCAGGAGCCTACCTGGCTTTGGGGCAGGTTGGTCATTCAGGAACCTACCTGGCTTTGGGGCAGGTTGGTCATTCAGGAGTCTACCTGGCTTTGGGGCAGGTTGGTCATTCAGGAGTCTACCTGAATTTGGTGCAGGTTGGTCATTCAGGAGTCTACCTGGCTTTGGGGCAGGTTGGTCATTCAGGAACCTACCTGGCTTTGGGGCTGGTTGGTCATTCAGGAGTCTACCTGGCTTTGGGGCAGGTTGGTCATTCAGGAGCCTACCTGGCTTTGGGGCAGGTTGGTCATTCAGGAGCCTACCTGGCTTTGGGGCAGGTTGGTCATTCAGGAGTCTACCTGGCTTTGGGGCAGGTTGGTCATTCAGGAGTCTACCTGGCTTTGGGGCAGGTTGGTCATTCAGGAACCAACCTGGCTTTGGGGCAGGTTGGTCATTCAGGAGCCTACCTGGCTTTGGTGCAGGATGGTCATTCAGGAGCCTACCTGGCTTTGGGGCAGGTTGGTCATTGCGGAACCTACCTGGCTTTTGGGAAGGTTGGTCATTCAGGAGTCTACCTGAATTTGGTGCAGGTTGGTCATTCAGGAGTCTACCTGGCTTTGGGGCAGGTTGGTCATTCAGGAACCTACCTGGCTTTGGGGCAGGTTGGTCATTCAGGAACCTACCTGGCTTTGGGGCAGGTTGGTCATTCAGGAGCCTACCTGGCTTTGGTGAAGGATGGTCATTCAGGAGTCTACCTGGCTTTGGGGCAGGATGGTCATTCAGGAACCTACCTGGCTTTGGGGCAGGTTGGTCATTCAGGAGTCTACCTGAATTTGGTGCAGGTTGGTCATTCAGGAGTCTACCTGGCTTTGGGGCAGGTTGGTCATTCAGGAACCTACCTGGCTTTGGGGCTGGTTGGTCATTCAGGAGCCTACCTGGCTTTGGGGCAGGTTGGTCATTCAGGAGCCTACCTGGCTTTGGGGCAGGTTGGTCATTCAGGAGCCTACCTGGCTTTGGGGCAGGTTGGTCATTCAGGAGTCTACCTGGCTTTGGGGCAGGTTGGTCATTCAGGAGCCTACCTGGCTTTGGGGCAGGTTGGTCATTCAGGAACCAACCTGGCTTTGGGGCAGGTTGATTATTCAGGAGCCTACCTGGCTTTGGTGCAGGATGGTCATTCAGGAGTCTACCTGGCTTTGGGGCAGGTTGGTCATTCAGGTGCCTACTTGGCTTTGGGGCAGGTTGGTCATTCAGGAACCTACCTGGCTTTTGGGAAGGTTGGTCATTCAGGAGTCTACCTGGCTTTGGGGCAGGTTGGTCATTCAGGAACCTATCTGGCATTGGGGCTGGTTGGTCATTCAGGAGTCTACCTTGCTTTGGGGCAGGTTGGTCATTCAGGAGTCTACCTGGCTTTGGGGCAGGTTGGTCATTCAGGAGCCTACCTGGCTTTGGGGCAGGTTGGTCATTCAGGAGCCTACCTGGCTTTGGGGCAGGTTGGTCATTCAGGAGTCTACCTGGCTTTGGGGCAGGTTGGTCATTCAGGAGTCTACCTGGCTTTGGGGCAGGTTGGTCATTCAGGAACCTACCTGGCTTTGGGGCTGGTTGGTCATTCAGGAGTCTACCTGGCTTTGGGGCAGGTTGGTCATTCAGGAGCCTACCTGGCTTTGGGGCAGGTTGGTCATTCAGGAGCCTACCTGGCTTTGGGGCAGGTTGGTCATTCAGGAGTCTTCCTGGCTTTGGGGCAGGTTGGTCATTCAGGAGTCTACCTGAATTTGGTGCAGGTTGGTCATTCAGGAGTCTACCTGGCTTTGGGGCAGGTTGGTCATTCAGGAACCTACCTGGCTTTGGGGCTGGTTGGTCATTCAGGAGCCTACCTGGCTTTGGGGCAGGTTGGTCATTCAGGAGTCTACCTGGCTTTGGGGCAGGTTGGTCATTCAGGAGCCTACCTGGCTTTGGGGCAGGTTGGTCATTCAGGAACCAACCTGGCTTTGGGGCAGGTTGATTATTCAGGAGCCTACCTGGCTTTGGTGCAGGATGGTCATTCAGGAGTCTACCTGGCTTTGGGGCAGGTTGGTCATTCAGGTGCCTACTTGGCTTTGGGGCAGGTTGGTCATTCAGGAACCTACCTGGCTTTTGGGAAGGTTGGTCATTCAGGAGTCTACCTGGCTTTGGGGCAGGTTGGTCATTCAGGAACCTATCTGGCATTGGGGCTGGTTGGTCATTCAGGAGTCTACCTTGCTTTGGGGCAGGTTGGTCATTCAGGAGTCTACCTGGTTTTGGGGCAGGTTGGTCATTCAGGAGCCTACCTGGCTTTGGGGCAGGTTGGTCATTCAGGAGCCTACCTGGCTTTGGGGCAGGTTGGTCATTCAGGAGTCTACCTGGCTTTGGGGCAGGTTGGTCATTCAGGAGTCTACCTGGCTTTGGGGCAGGTTGGTCATTCAGGAACCTACCTGGCTTTGGGGCTGGTTGGTCATTCAGGAGTCTACCTGGCTTTGGGGCAGGTTGGTCATTCAGGAGCCTACCTGGCTTTGGGGCAGGTTGGTCATTCAGGAGCCTACCTGGCTTTGGGGCAGGTTGGTCATTCAGGAGTCTTCCTGGCTTTGGGGCAGGTTGGTCATTCAGGAGTCTACCTGAATTTGGTGCAGGTTGGTCATTCAGGAGTCTACCTGGCTTTGGGGCAGGTTGGTCATTCAGGAACCTACCTGGCTTTGGGGCTGGTTGGTCATTCAGGAGCCTACCTGGCTTTGGGGCAGGTTGGTCATTCAGGAGCCTACCTGGCTTTGGGGCAGGTTGGTCATTCAGGAGCCTACCTGGCTTTGGGGCAGGTTGGTCATTCAGGAGCCTACCTGGCTTTGGGGCAGGTTGGTCATTGCGGAACCTACCTGGCTTTTGGGAAGGTTGGTCATTCAGGAGTCTTCCTGGCTTTGGGGCAGGTTGGTCATTCAGGAGTCTACCTGAATTTGGTGCAGGTTGGTCATTCAGGAGTCTACCTGGCTTTGGGGCAGGTTGGTCATTCAGGAACCTACCTGGCTTTGGGGCTGGTTGGTCATTCAGGAGCCTACCTGGCTTTGGGGCAGGTTGGTCATTCAGGAGCCTACCTGGCTTTGGGGCAGGTTGGTCATTCAGGAGCCTACCTGGCTTTGGGGCAGGTTGGTCATTCAGGAGTCTACCTGGCTTTGGGGCAGGTTGGTCATTCAGGAGCCTACCTGGCTTTGGGGCAGGTTGGTCATTCAGGAACCAACCTGGCTTTGGGGCAGGTTGATTATTCAGGAGCCTACCTGGCTTTGGTGCAGGATGGTCATTCAGGAGTCTACCTGTCTTTGGGGCAGGTTGGTCATTCAGGAGCCTACCTGGCTTTGGGGCAGGTTGGCCATTCAGGAGCTTACCTGGCTTTGGGGCAGGTTGGTCATTCAGGAGCCTACCTGGCTTTGGGGCAGGTGGTCATTCAGGAGTCTACCTGGCTTTGGTGCAGGATGGTCATTCAGGAGTCTACCTGGCTTTGGGGCAGGTGGTCATTCAGGAGTCTATCTGGCTTTGGTGCAGGATGGTCATTCAGGAGTCTACCTGGCTTTGGGGCAGGTTGGTCAATCAGGAGCCTACGTGGCTTTGGTGCAGGATGGTCATTCAGGAGTCTACCTGGCTGTGGGGCAGGTTGGTAATTCGGGAGCCTACCTGGCTTTGGGGCTGGTTGGTCATTCAGGAGTCTACCTGGCTTTGGTGCAGGATGGTCATTCAGGAGTCTACCTGACTTTGGGGCAGGTTGGTCATTCAGGAACCTACCTGGCTTTGGGGCAGGTTGGTCATTCAGGAGCCTACCTGGCTTTGGGGCAGGTTGGTCATTCAGGAGCCTAGTTGGCTTTGGGGCAGGTTTGTCATTCAGGAGTCTTCCTGGCTTTGGAGCAGGTTGGTCATTCAGGAGTCTACCTGAATTTGGTGCAGGTTGGTCATTCAGGAGCCTACCTGGCTTTGGGGCAGGTTGGTCATTCAGGAGCCTACCTGGCTTTGGGGCAGGTTGGTCATTCAGGAGTCTACCTGGCTTTGGGGCAGGTTGGTCATTCAGGAGTCTACCTGGCTTTGGGGCAGGTTGGTCATTCAGGAACCTACCTGGCTTTGGGGCTGGTTGGTCATTCAGGAGTCTACCTGGCTTTGGGGCAGGTTGGTCATTCAGGAGCCTACCTGGCTTTGGGGCAGGTTGGTCATTCAGGAGCCTACCTGGCTTTGGGGCAGGTTGGTCATTCAGGAGTCTTCCTGGCTTTGGGGCAGGTTGGTCATTCAGGAGTCTACCTGAATTTGGTGCAGGTTGGTCATTCAGGAGTCTACCTGGCTTTGGGGCAGGTTGGTCATTCAGGAACCTACCTGGCTTTGGGGCTGGTTGGTCATTCAGGAGCCTACCTGGCTTTGGGGCAGGTTGGTCATTCAGGAGTCTACCTGGCTTTGGGGCAGGTTGGTCATTCAGGAGCCTACCTGGCTTTGGGGCAGGTTGGTCATTCAGGAACCAACCTGGCTTTGGGGCAGGTTGATTATTCAGGAGCCTACCTGGCTTTGGTGCAGGATGGTCATTCAGGAGTCTACCTGGCTTTGGGGCAGGTTGGTCATTCAGGTGCCTACTTGGCTTTGGGGCAGGTTGGTCATTCAGGAACCTACCTGGCTTTTGGGAAGGTTGGTCATTCAGGAGTCTACCTGGCTTTGGGGCAGGTTGGTCATTCAGGAACCTATCTGGCATTGGGGCTGGTTGGTCATTCAGGAGTCTACCTTGCTTTGGGGCAGGTTGGTCATTCAGGAGTCTACCTGGTTTTGGGGCAGGTTGGTCATTCAGGAGCCTACCTGGCTTTGGGGCAGGTTGGTCATTCAGGAGCCTACCTGGCTTTGGGGCAGGTTGGTCATTCAGGAGTCTACCTGGCTTTGGGGCAGGTTGGTCATTCAGGAGTCTACCTGGCTTTGGGGCAGGTTGGTCATTCAGGAACCTACCTGGCTTTGGGGCTGGTTGGTCATTCAGGAGTCTACCTGGCTTTGGGGCAGGTTGGTCATTCAGGAGCCTACCTGGCTTTGGGGCAGGTTGGTCATTCAGGAGCCTACCTGGCTTTGGGGCAGGTTGGTCATTCAGGAGTCTTCCTGGCTTTGGGGCAGGTTGGTCATTCAGGAGTCTACCTGAATTTGGTGCAGGTTGGTCATTCAGGAGTCTACCTGGCTTTGGGGCAGGTTGGTCATTCAGGAACCTACCTGGCTTTGGGGCTGGTTGGTCATTCAGGAGCCTACCTGGCTTTGGGGCAGGTTGGTCATTCAGGAGCCTACCTGGCTTTGGGGCAGGTTGGTCATTCAGGAGCCTACCTGGCTTTGGGGCAGGTTGGTCATTCAGGAGCCTACCTGGCTTTGGGGCAGGTTGGTCATTGCGGAACCTACCTGGCTTTTGGGAAGGTTGGTCATTCAGGAGTCTTCCTGGCTTTGGGGCAGGTTGGTCATTCAGGAGTCTACCTGAATTTGGTGCAGGTTGGTCATTCAGGAGTCTACCTGGCTTTGGGGGCAGGTTGGTCATTCAGGAACCTACCTGGCTTTGGGGCTGGTTGGTCATTCAGGAGCCTACCTGGCTTTGGGGCAGGTTGGTCATTCAGGAGCCTACCTGGCTTTGGGGCAGGTTGGTCATTCAGGAGCCTACCTGGCTTTGGGGCAGGTTGGTCATTCAGGAGTCTACCTGGCTTTGGGGCAGGTTGGTCATTCAGGAGCCTACCTGGCTTTGGGGCAGGTTGGTCATTCAGGAACCAACCTGGCTTTGGGGCAGGTTGATTATTCAGGAGCCTACCTGGCTTTGGTGCAGGATGGTCATTCAGGAGTCTACCTGTCTTTGGGGCAGGTTGGTCATTCAGGAGCCTACCTGGCTTTGGGGCAGGTTGGCCATTCAGGAGCTTACCTGGCTTTGGGGCAGGTTGGTCATTCAGGAGCCTACCTGGCTTTGGGGCAGGTGGTCATTCAGGAGTCTACCTGGCTTTGGTGCAGGATGGTCATTCAGGAGTCTACCTGGCTTTGGGGCAGGTGGTCATTCAGGAGTCTACCTGGCTTTGGTGCAGGATGGTCATTCAGGAGTCTACCTGGCTTTGGGGCAGGTTGGTCAATCAGGAGCCTACGTGGCTTTGGTGCAGGATGGTCATTCAGGAGTCTACCTGGCTGTGGGGCAGGTTGGTAATTCGGGAGCCTACCTGGCTTTGGGGCTGGTTGGTCATTCAGGAGTCTACCTGGCTTTGGTGCAGGATGGTCATTCAGGAGTCTACCTGACTTTGGGGCAGGTTGGTCATTCAGGAACCTACCTGGCTTTGGGGCAGGTTGGTCATTCAGGAGCCTACCTGGCTTTGGGGCAGGTTGGTCATTCAGGAGCCTAGTTGGCTTTGGGGCAGGTTTGTCATTCAGGAGTCTTCCTGGCTTTGGAGCAGGTTGGTCATTCAGGAGTCTACCTGAATTTGGTGCAGGTTGGTCATTCAGGAGTCTACCTGGCTTTGAGGCAGGTTGGTCATTCAGGAACCTACCTGGCTTTGGGGCTGGTTGGTCATTCAGGAGTCTACCTGGCTTTGGGGCAGGCTGGTCATTCAGGAGCCTACCTGGCTTTGGGGCAGGTTGGTCATTCAGGAGCCTACCTGGCTTTGGGGCAGGTTGGTCATTCAGGAGTCTTCCTGGCTTTGGGGCAGGTTGGTCATTCAGGAGTCTACCTGAATTTGGTGCAGGTTGGTCATTCAGGAGTCTACCTGGCTTTGGGGCAGGTTGGTCATTCAGGAACCTACCTGGCTTTGGGGCTGGTTGGTCATTCAGGAGTCTACCTGGCTTTGGGGCAGGTTGGTCATTCAGGAACCTACCTGGCTTTGGGGCAGGTTGGTCATTCAGGAGTCTACCTGGCTTTGGGGCAGGTTGGTCATTCAGGAGTCTACCTGGCTTTGGGGCAGGTTGGTCATTCAGGAGTCTACCTGGCTTAGGGGCAGGTTGGTCATTCAGGAGTCTACCTGGCTCTGGGGCAGGTTGGTCATTCAGGAACCTACCTGGCTTTGGGGCTGGTTGGTCATTCAGGAGTCTACCTGGCTTTGGGGCAGGTTGGTCATTCAGGAGCCTACCTGGCTTTGGGGCAGGTTGGTCATTCAGGAGCCTACCTGGCTTTGGGGCAGGTTGGTCATTCAGGAGTCTTCCTGGCTTTGGGGCAGGTTGGTCATTCAGGAGCCTACCTGGCTTTGGGGCAGGTTGGTCATTCAGGAGCCTACCTGGCTTTGGGGCAGGTTGGTCATTCAGGAACCAACCTGGCTTTGGGGCAGGTTGATTATTCAGGAGCCTACCTGGCTTTGGTGCAGGATGGTCATTCAGGAGTCTACCTGGCTTTGGGGCAGGTTGGTCATTCAGGAGCCTACTTGGCTTTGGGGCAGGTTGGTCATTCAGGAACCTACCTGGCTTTTGGGAAGGTTGGTCATTCAGGAGTCTACCTTGCTTTGGGGCAGGTTGGTCATTCAGGAGCCTACCTGGCTTTGGTGCAGGATGGTCATTCAGGAGTCTACCTGGCTTTGGGGCAGGTTGGTCATTCAGGAGCCTACCTGGCTTTGGTGCAGGATGGTCATTCAGGAGTCTACCTGGCTTTGGGGCAGGTTGGTCATTCAGGAGCCTACCTGGCTTTGGGGCAGGTTGGTCATTCAGGAGCCTACCTGGTTTTGGGGCAGGTTGGTCATTCAGGAGCCTGCCTGGCTTTGGGGCAGGTTGGTCATTCAGGTGCCTACCTGGCTTTGGGGCAGGTTGGTCATTCAGGAGTCTTCCTGGCTTTGGGGCAGGTTAGTCATTCAGGAGCCTACCTGGCTTTGGGGCCTGTTGGTCATTCAGGAGCCTACCTGGCTTTGGGGCAGGTGGTCATTCAGGAGTCTACCTGGCTTTGGGGCAGGTTGGTCATTCAGGAACCTACCTGTCTTTGGGGCAGGTTGGTCATTCAGGAGCCTACCTGGCTTTGGGGCAGGTTGGCCATTCAGGAGCCTACCTGGCTTTGGGGCAGGTGGTCATTCAGGAGTCTACCTGGCTTTGGTGCAGGATGGTCATTCAGGACTCTACCTGGCTTTGGGGCAGGTTGGTCATTCGGGAGCCTACCTGGCTTTGGGGCTGGTTGGTCATTCAGGAGCCTACATGGCTTTGGGGCAGGTTGGTCATTCAGGAGCCTACCTGGCTTTGGTGCAGGTTGGTCATTCAGGAGGCTACCTGGCTTTTGGGCAGGTTGGTCATTCAGGAGCCTACCTGGCTTTGGGGCAGGTTGATCATTCAGGAGCCTACCTGGCTTTGGTGCAGGATGGTCATTCAGGAGTCTACCTGGCTTTGGGGCAGGTTGGTCATTCAGGAGCCTACCTGGCTTTGGGGCAGGTTGGTCATTCAGGAACCTACCTGGCTTTTGGGAAGGTTGGTCATTCAGGAGTCTACCTGGCTTTGGGGCAGGTTGGTCATTCAGGAGCCTACCTGGCTTTGGGGCAGGTTGGTCATTGAGGAACCTACCTGGCTTTTGGGAAGGTTGGTCATTCAGGAGTCTACCTGAATTTGGTGCAGGTTGGTCATTCAGGAGTCTACCTGGCTTTGGGGCAAGTTGGTCATTCAGGAACCTACCTGGCTTTGGGGCAGGTTGGTCATTCAGGAGCCTACCTGGCTTTGGTGCAGGATGGTCATTCAGGAGTCTACCTGGCTTTGGGGCAGGTTGGTCATTCAGGAACCTACCTGGCTTTGGGGCAGGTTGGTCATTCAGGAGCCTACATGGCTTTGGGCCAGGTTGGTCATTCAGGAGCCTACCTGGCTTTGGGGCAGGTTGGTCATTCAGGAGCCTACCTGGCTTTGGGGCAGGTTGGTCATTAAGGAGCCTACCTGGCTTTGGGGCAGGTTGGTCATTCAGGAGTCTACCTGGCTTTGGGGCAGGTTGGTCATTCAGGAGCCTACCTGGCTTTGGGGCAGGTTGATCATTCAGGAGCCTACCTGGCTTTGGTGCAGGATGGTCATTCAGGAGTCTACCTGGCTTTGGGGCAGGTTGGTCATTCAGGAGCCTACCTGGCTTTGGGGCAGGTTGGTCATTCAGGAACCTACCTGGCTTTGGGGCAGGTTGGTCATTCAGGAGCCTACCTGGCTTTGGGGCAGGTTGGTCATTCAGGAGTCTTCCTGGCTTTGGAGCAGGTTGGTCATTCAGGAGTCTACCTGAATTTGGTGCAGGTTGGTCATTCAGGAGTCTACCTGGCTTTGGGGCAGGTTGGTCATTCAGGAACCTACCTGGCTTTGGGGCTGGTTGGTCATTCAGGAGTCTACCTGGCTTTGGGGCAGGTTGGTCATTCAGGAGTCTACCTGGCTTTGGGGCAGGTTGGTCATTCAGGAGCCTACCTGGCTTTGGGGCAGGTGGTCATTCAGGAGTCTACCTGGCTTTGGTGCAGGATGGTCATTCAGGAGTCTACCTGGCTTTGGGGCAGGTTGGTCAATCAGGAGCCTACGTGGCTTTGGTGCAGGATGGTCATTCAGGAGTCTACCTGGCTGTGGGGCAGGTTGGTAATTCGGGAGCCTACCTGGCTTTGGGGCTGGTTGGTCATTCAGGAGTCTACCTGGCTTTGGTGCAGGATGGTCATTCAGGAGTCTACCTGACTTTGGGGCAGGTTGGTCATTCAGGAACCTACCTGGCTTTGGGGCAGGTTGGTCATTCAGGAGCCTACCTGGCTTTGGGGCAGGTTGGTCATTCAGGAGCCTACCTGGCTTTGGGGCAGGTTGGTCATTCAGGAGTCTTCCTGGCTTTGGAGCAGGTTGGTCATTCAGGAGTCTACCTGATTTCGGTGCAGGTTGGTCATTCAGGAGTCTACCTGGCTTTGGGGCAGGTTGGTCATTCAGGAACCTACCTGGCTTTGGGGCTGGTTGGTCATTCAGGAGTCTACCTGGCTTTGGGGCAGGTTGGTCATTCAGGAGCCTACCTGGCTTTGGGGCAGGTTGGTCATTCAGGAGCCTACCTGGCTTTGGGGCAGGTTGGTCATTCAGGAGTCTTCCTGGCTTTGGGGCAGGTTGGTCATTCAGGAGTCTACCTGAATTTGGTGCAGGTTGGTCATTCAGGAGTCTACCTGGCTTTGGTGCAGGATGGTCATTCAGGACTCTACCTGGCTTTGGGGCAGGTTGGTCATTCGGGAGCCTACCTGGCTTTGGGGCTGGTTGGTCATTCAGGAGCCTACATGGCTTTGGGGCAGGTTGGTCATTCAGGAGCCTACCTGGCTTTGGTGCAGGTTGGTCATTCAGGAGGCTACCTGGCTTTTGGGCAGGTTGGTCATTCAGGAGCCTACCTGGCTTTGGGGCAGGTTGATCATTCAGGAGCCTACCTGGCTTTGGTGCAGGATGGTCATTCAGGAGTCTACCTGGCTTTGGGGCAGGTTGGTCATTCAGGAGCCTACCTGGCTTTGGGGCAGGTTGGTCATTCAGGAACCTACCTGGCTTTTGGGAAGGTTGGTCATTCAGGAGTCTACCTGGCTTTGGGGCAGGTTGGTCATTCAGGAGCCTACCTGGCTTTGGGGCAGGTTGGTCATTGAGGAACCTACCTGGCTTTTGGGAAGGTTGGTCATTCAGGAGTCTACCTGAATTTGGTGCAGGTTGGTCATTCAGGAGTCTACCTGGCTTTGGGGCAAGTTGGTCATTCAGGAACCTACCTGGCTTTGGGGCAGGTTGGTCATTCAGGAGCCTACCTGGCTTTGGTGCAGGATGGTCATTCAGGAGTCTACCTGGCTTTGGGGCAGGTTGGTCATTCAGGAACCTACCTGGCTTTGGGGCAGGTTGGTCATTCAGGAGCCTACATGGCTTTGGGCCAGGTTGGTCATTCAGGAGCCTACCTGGCTTTGGGGCAGGTTGGTCATTCAGGAGCCTACCTGGCTTTGGGGCAGGTTGGTCATTAAGGAGCCTACCTGGCTTTGGGGCAGGTTGGTCATTCAGGAGTCTACCTGGCTTTGGGGCAGGTTGGTCATTCAGGAGCCTACCTGGCTTTGGGGCAGGTTGATCATTCAGGAGCCTACCTGGCTTTGGTGCAGGATGGTCATTCAGGAGTCTACCTGGCTTTGGGGCAGGTTGGTCATTCAGGAGCCTACCTGGCTTTGGGGCAGGTTGGTCATTCAGGAACCTACCTGGCTTTGGGGCAGGTTGGTCATTCAGGAGCCTACCTGGCTTTGGGGCAGGTTGGTCATTCAGGAGTCTTCCTGGCTTTGGAGCAGGTTGGTCATTCAGGAGTCTACCTGAATTTGGTGCAGGTTGGTCATTCAGGAGTCTACCTGGCTTTGGGGCAGGTTGGTCATTCAGGAACCTACCTGGCTTTGGGGCTGGTTGGTCATTCAGGAGTCTACCTGGCTTTGGGGCAGGTTGGTCATTCAGGAGTCTACCTGGCTTTGGGGCAGGTTGGTCATTCAGGAGCCTACCTGGCTTTGGGGCAGGTGGTCATTCAGGAGTCTACCTGGCTTTGGTGCAGGATGGTCATTCAGGAGTCTACCTGGCTTTGGGGCAGGTTGGTCAATCAGGAGCCTACGTGGCTTTGGTGCAGGATGGTCATTCAGGAGTCTACCTGGCTGTGGGGCAGGTTGGTAATTCGGGAGCCTACCTGGCTTTGGGGCTGGTTGGTCATTCAGGAGTCTACCTGGCTTTGGTGCAGGATGGTCATTCAGGAGTCTACCTGACTTTGGGGCAGGTTGGTCATTCAGGAACCTACCTGGCTTTGGGGCAGGTTGGT
The DNA here is from genome assembly GCF_034236695.1 of Oncorhynchus nerka. Taxonomy (NCBI): domain Eukaryota; kingdom Metazoa; phylum Chordata; class Actinopteri; order Salmoniformes; family Salmonidae; genus Oncorhynchus; species Oncorhynchus nerka. Next base: position 31,034,885 of record NC_088424.1, on the reverse strand, counting down.
CATTCAGGAGCCTACCTGGCTTTGGGGCAGGTTGGTCATTCAGGAGCCTACCTGGCTTTGGGGCAGGTTGGTCATTCAGGAGTCTTCCTGGCTTTGGAGCAGGTTGGTCATTCAGGAGTCTACCTGATTTCGGTGCAGGTTGGTCATTCAGGAGTCTACCTGGCTTTGGGGCAGGTTGGTCATTCAGGAACCTACCTGGCTTTGGGGCTGGTTGGTCATTCAGGAGTCTACCTGGCTTTGGGGCAGGTTGGTCATTCAGGAGCCTACCTGGCTTTGGGGCAGGTTGGTCATTCAGGAGCCTACCTGGCTTTGGGGCAGGTTGGTCATTCAGGAGTCTTCCTGGCTTTGGGGCAGGTTGGTCATTCAGAGTCTACCTGAATTTGGTGCAGGTTGGTCATTCAGGAGTCTACCTGGCTTTGGGGCAGGTTGGTCATTCAGGAACCTACCTGGCTTTGGGGCTGGTTGGTCATTCAGGAGTCTACCTGGCTTTGGGGCAGGTTGGTCATTCAGGAGCCTACCTGGCTTTGGGGCAGGTTGGTCATTCAGGAGCCTACCTGGCTTTGGGGCAGGTTGGTCATTCAGGAGTCTACCTGGCTTTGGGGCAGGTTGGTCATTCAGGAGTCTACCTGGCTTTGGGGCAGGTTGGTCATTCAGGAACCTACCTGGCTTTGGGGCTGGTTGGTCATTCAGAGTCTACCTGGCTTTGGGGCAGGTTGGTCATTCAGGAGCCTACCTGGCTTTGGGGCAGGTTGGTCATTCAGGAGCCTACCTGGCTTTGGGGCAGGTTGGTCATTCAGGAGTCTACCTGGCTTTGGGGCAGGTTGGTCATTCAGGAGTCTACCTGAATTTGGTGCAGGTTGGTCATTCAGGAGTCTACCTGGCTTTGGGGCAGGTTGGTCATTCAGGAACCTACCTGGCTTTGGGGCTGGTTGGTCATTCAGGAGCCTACCTGGCTTTGGGGCAGGTTGGTCATTCAGGAGCCTACCTGGCTTTGGGGCAGGTTGGTCATTCAGGAGCCTACCTGGCTTTGGGGCAGGTTGGTCATTCAGGAGTCTACCTGGCTTTGGGGCAGGTTGGTCATTCAGGAGCCTACCTGGCTTTGGGGCAGGTTGGTCATTCAGGAACCAACCTGGCTTTGGGGCAGGTTGATTATTCAGGAGCCTACCTGGCTTTGGTGCAGGATGGTCATTCAGGAGTCTACCTGGCTTTGGGGCAGGTTGGTCATTCAGGAGCCTACTTGGCTTTGGGGCAGGTTGGTCATTCAGGAACCTACCTGGCTTTTGGGAAGGTTGGTCATTCAGGAGTCTACCTGAATTTGGTGCACGTTGGTCATTCAGGAGTCTACCTGGCTTTGGGGCAGGTTGGTCATTCAGGAACCTATCTGGCTTTTGGGCTGGTTGGTCATTCAGGAGTCTACCTTGCTTTGGGGCAGGTTGGTCATTCAGGAGCCTACCTGGCTTTGGTGCAGATGGATGGTCATTCAGGAGTCTACCTGGCTTTGGGGCAGGTTGGTCATTCAGGAGCCTACCTGGCTTTGGGGCAGGTTGGTCATTCAGGAGCCTATCTGGTTTTGGGGCAGGTTGGTCATTCAGGAGCCTGCCTGGCTTTGGGGCAGGTTGGTCATTCAGGTGCCTACCTGGCTTTGGGGCAGGTTGGTCATTCAGGAGTCTTCCTGGCTTTGGGGCAGGTTAGTCATTCAGGAGCCTACCTGGCTTTGGGGCATGTTGGTCATTCAGGAGCCTACCTGGCTTTGGGGCAGGTGGTCATTCAGGAGTCTACCTGGCTTTGGGGCAGGTTGGTCATTCAGGAGCCTACCTGGCTTTGGGGCAGGTTGGTCATTCAGGAGTCTTCCTGGCTTTGGAGCAGGTTGGTCATTCAGGAGTCTACCTGAATTTGGTGCAGGTTGGTCATTCAGGAGTCTACCTGGCTTTGGGGCAGGTTGGTCATTCAGGAACCTACCTGGCTTTGGGGCTGGTTGGTCATTCAGGAGTCTACCTGGCTTTGGGGCAGGTTGGTCATTCAGGAGTCTACCTGGCTTTGGGGCAGGTTGGTCATTCAGGAGCCTACCTGGCTTTGGGGCAGGTGGTCATTCAGGAGTCTACCTGGCTTTGGTGCAGGATGGTCATTCAGGAGTCTACCTGGCTTTGGGGCAGGTTGGTCAATCAGGAGCCTACGTGGCTTTGGTGCAGGATGGTCATTCAGGAGTCTACCTGGCTGTGGGGCAGGTTGGTAATTCAGGGAGCCTACCTGGCTTTGGGGCTGGTTGGTCATTCAGGAGTCTACCTGGCTTTGGTGCAGGATGGTCATTCAGGAGTCTACCTGACTTTGGGGCAGGTTGGTCATTCAGGAACCTACCTGGCTTTGGGGCAGGTTGGTCATTCAGGAGCCTACCTGGCTTTGGGGCAGGTTGGTCATTCAGGAGCCTACCTGGCTTTGGGGCAGGTTGGTCATTCAGGAGTCTTCCTGGCTTTGGAGCAGGTTGGTCATTCAGGAGTCTACCTGAATTTGGTGCAGGTTGGTCATTCAGGAGTCTACCTGGCTTTGGGGCAGGTTGGTCATTCAGGAACCTACCTGGCTTTGGGGCTGGTTGGTCATTCAGGAGTCTACCTGGCTTTGGGGCAGGTTGGTCATTCAGGAGCCTACCTGGCTTTGGGGCAGGTTGGTCATTCAGGAGCCTACCTGGCTTTGGGGCAGGTTGGTCATTCAGGAGTCTTCCTGGCTTTGGGGCAGGTTGGTCATTCAGGAGTCTACCTGAATTTGGTGCAGGTTGGTCATTCAGGAGTCTACCTGGCTTTGGGGCAGGTTGGTCATTCAGGAACCTACCTGGCTTTGGGGCTGGTTGGTCATTCAGGAGTCTACCTGGCTTTGGGGCAGGTTGGTCATTCAGGAGCCTACCTGGCTTTGGGGCAGGTTGGTCATTCAGGAGCCTACCTGGCTTTGGGGCAGGTTGGTCATTCAGGAGTCTACCTGGCTTTGGGGCAGGTTGGTCATTCAGAGTCTACCTGGCTTTGGGGCAGGTTGGTCATTCAGGAACCTACCTGGCTTTGGGGCTGGTTGGTCATTCAGGAGTCTACCTGGCTTTGGGGCAGGTTGGTCATTCAGGAGCCTACCTGGCTTTGTGGCAGGTTGGTCATTCAGGAGCCTACCTGGCTTTGGGGCAGGTTGGTCATTCAGGAGTCTACCTGGCTTTGGGGCAGGTTGGTCATTCAGGAGTCTACCTGAATTTGGTGCAGGTTGGTCATTCAGGAGTCTACCTGGCTTTGGGGCAGGTTGGTCATTCAGGAACCTACCTGGCTTTGGGGCTGGTTGGTCATTCAGGAGCCTACCTGGCTTTGGGGCAGGTTGGTCATTCAGGAGCCTACCTGGCTTTGGGGCAGGTTGGTCATTCAGGAGCCTACCTGGCTTTGGGGCAGGTTGGTCATTCAGGAGTCTACCTGGCTTTGGGGCAGGTTGGTCATTCAGGAGCCTACCTGGCTTTGGGGCAGGTTGGTCATTCAGGAACCAACCTGGCTTTGGGGCAGGTTGATTATTCAGGAGCCTACCTGGCTTTGGTGCAGGATGGTCATTCAGGAGTCTACCTGGCTTTGGGGCAGGTTGGTCATTCAGGAGCCTACTTGGCTTTGGGGCAGGTTGGTCATTCAGGAACCTACCTGGCTTTTGGGAAGGTTGGTCATTCAGGAGTCTACCTGAATTTGGTGCACGTTGGTCATTCAGGAGTCTACCTGGCTTTGGGGCAGGTTGGTCATTCAGGAACCTATCTGGCTTTTGGGCTGGTTGGTCATTCAGGAGTCTACCTTGCTTTGGGGCAGGTTGGTCATTCAGGAGCCTACCTGGCTTTGGTGCAGGATGGTCATTCAGGAGTCTACCTGGCTTTGGGGCAGGTTGGTCATTCAGGAGCCTACCTGGCTTTGGGGCAGGTTGGTCATTCAGGAGCCTATCTGGTTTTGGGGCAGGTTGGTCATTCAGGAGCCTGCCTGGCTTTGGGGCAGGTTGGTCATTCAGGTGCCTACCTGGCTTTGGGGCAGGTTGGTCATTCAGGAGTCTTCCTGGCTTTGGGGCAGGTTAGTCATTCAGGAGCCTACCTGGCTTTGGGGCATGTTGGTCATTCAGGAGCCTACCTGGCTTTGGGGCAGGTGGTCATTCAGGAGTCTACCTGGCTTTGGGGCAGGTTGGTCATTCAGGAACCTACCTGTCTTTGGGGCAGGTTGGTCATTCAGGAGCCTACCTGGCTTTGGGGCAGGTTGGCCATTCAGGAGCCTACCTGGCTTTGGGGCAGGTGGTCATTCAGGAGTCTACCTGGCTTTGGTGCAGGATGGTCATTCAGGACTCTACCTGGCTTTGGGGCAGGTTGGTCATTCGGGAGCCTACCTGGCTTTGGGGCTGGTTGGTCATTCAGGAGCCTACATGGCTTTGGGGCAGGTTGGTCATTCAGGAGCCTACCTGGCTTTGGTGCAGGTTGGTCATTCAGGAGGCTACCTGGCTTTTGGGCAGGTTGGTCATTCAGGAGCCTACCTGGCTTTGGGGCAGGTTGATCATTCAGAGCCTACCTGGCTTTGGTGCAGGATGGTCATTCAGGAGTCTACCTGGCTTTGGGGCAGGTTGGTCATTCAGGAGCCTACCTGGCTTTGGGGCAGGTTGGTCATTCAGGAACCTACCTGGCTTTTGGGAAGGTTGGTCATTCAGGAGTCTACCTGGCTTTGGGGCAGGTTGGTCATTCAGGAGCCTACCTGGCTTTGGGGCAGGTTGGTCATTGAGGAACCTACCTGGCTTTTGGGAAGGTTGGTCATTCAGGAGTCTACCTGAATTTGGTGCAGGTTGGTCATTCAGGAGTCTACCTGGCTTTGGGGCAGGTTGGTCATTCAGGAACCTACCTGGCTTTGGGGCAGGTTGGTCATTCAGGAGCCTACCTGGCTTTGGTGCAGGATGGTCATTCAGGAGTCTACCTGGCTTTGGGGCAGGTTGGTCATTCAGGAACCTACCTGGCTTTGGGGCAGGTTGGTCATTCAGGAGCCTACATGGCTTTGGGCCAGGTTGGTCATTCAGGAGCCTACCTGGCTTTGGGGCAGGTTGGTCATTCAGGAGCCTACCTGGCTTTGGGGCAGGTTGGTCATTAAGGAGCCTACCTGGCTTTGGGGCAGGTTGGTCATTCAGGAGTCTACCTGGCTTTGGGGCAGGTTGGTCATTCAGGAGCCTACCTGGCTTTGGGGCAGGTTGATCATTCAGGAGCCTACCTGGCTTTGGTGCAGGATGGTCATTCAGGAGTCTACCTGGCTTTGGGGCAGGTTGGTCATTCAGGAGCCTACCTGGCTTTGGGGCAGGTTGGTCATTCAGGAACCTACCTGGCTTTTGGGAAGGTAGGTCATTCAGGAGTCTACCTGGCTTTGGGGCAGGTTGGTAATTTAGGAGCCTACCTGGCTTTGGGGCAGGTTGGTCATTGAGGAACCTACCTGGCTTTTGGGAAGGTTGGTCATTCAGGAACCTACCTGGCTTTGGGGCAGGTTGGTCATTCAGGAGACTACATGGCTTTGGGCCAGGTTGGTCATTCAGGAGCCTACCTGGCTTTGGGGCAGGTTGGTCATTCAGGAGCCTACCTGGCTTTGGGGCAGGTTGGTCATTAAGGAGCCTACCTGGCTTTGGGGCAGGTTGGTCATTCAGGAACCTACCTGGCTTTTGGGAAGGTTGGTCATTCAGGAGTCTACCTGGCTTTGGGGCAGGTTGGTCATTCAGGAGCCTACCTGGCTTTGGGGCAGGTTGGTCATTGAGGAACCTACCTGGCTTTTGGGAAGGTTGGTCATTCAGGAGTCTACCTGAATTTGGTGCAGGTTGGTCATTCAGGAGTCTACCTGGCTTTGGGGCAGGTTGGTCATTCAGGAACCTACCTGGCTTTGGGGCAGGTTGGTCATTCAGGAGCCTACCTGGCTTTGGTGCAGGATGGTCATTCAGGAGTCTACCTGGCTTTGGGGCAGGTTGGTCATTCAGGAACCTACCTGGCTTTGGGGCAGGTTGGTCATTCAGGAGCCTACATGGCTTTGGGCCAGGTTGGTCATTCAGGAGCCTACCTGGCTTTGGGGCAGGTTGGTCATTCAGGAGCCTACCTGGCTTTGGGGCAGGTTGGTCATTAAGGAGCCTACCTGGCTTTGGGGCAGGTTGGTCATTCAGGAGTCTACCTGGCTTTGGGGCAGGTTGGTCATTCAGGAGCCTACCTGGCTTTGGGGCAGGTTGATCATTCAGGAGCCTACCTGGCTTTGGTGCAGGATGGTCATTCAGGAGTCTACCTGGCTTTGGGGCAGGTTGGTCATTCAGGAGCCTACCTGGCTTTGGGGCAGGTTGGTCATTCAGGAACCTACCTGGCTTTTGGGAAGGTAGGTCATTCAGGAGTCTACCTGGCTTTGGGGCAGGTTGGTAATTCAGGAGCCTACCTGGCTTTGGGGCAGGTTGGTCATTGAGGAACCTACCTGGCTTTTGGGAAGGTTGGTCATTCAGGAACCTACCTGGCTTTGGGGCAGGTTGGTCATTCAGGAGCCTACATGGCTTTGGGCCAGGTTGGTCATTCAGGAGCCTACCTGGCTTTGGGGCAGGTTGGTCATTCAGGAGCCTACCTGGCTTTGGGGCAGGTTGGTCATTCAGGAGCCTACCTGGCTTTGGGGCAGGTTGGTCATTAAGGAGCCTACCTGGCTTTGGTGCAGGATGGTCATTCAGGAGTCTACCTGGCTTTGGGGCTGGTTGGTCATTCAGGAGTCTACCTGGCTTTGGGGCAGGTTGGTCATTCAGGAGCCTACCTGGCTTTGGGGCAGGTTGGTCATTCAGGAGCCTACCTGGCTTTGGGGCAGGTTGGTCATTAAGGAACCAACCTGGCTTTGGGGCAGGTTGATCATTCAGGAGCCTAACTGGCTTTGGGGCAGGTTGGTCATTCAGGAACCCACCTGGCTTTTGGGAAGGTTGGTCATTCAGGAGTCTACCTGGCTTTGGGGCAGGTTGGTCATTGAGGAACCTACCTGGCTTTTGGGAAGGTTGGTCATTCAGGAGTCTACCTGAATTTGGTGCAGGTTGGTCATTCAGGAGTCTACCTGGCTTTGGGGCAGGTTGGTCATTCAGGAACCTACCTGGCTTTGGGGCAGGTTGGTCATTCAGGAACCTACCTGGCTTTGGGGCAGGTTGGTCATTCAGGAGCCTACCTGGCTTGGTGAAGGATGGTCATTCAGGAGTCTACCTGGCTTTGGGGCAGGTTGGTCATTCAGGAACCTACCTGGCTTTGGGGCAGGTTGGTCATTCAGGAGCCTACATGGCTTTGGGCCAGGTTGGTCATTCAGGAGCCTACCTGGCTTTGGGGCAGGTTGGTCATTCAGGAGCCTACCTGGCTTTGGGGCAGGTTGTTCATTAAGGAGCCTACCTGGCTTTGGGGCAGGTTGGTCATTCAGGAGTCTACCTGGCTTTGGGGCAGGTTGGTCATTCAGGAGCCTACCTGGCTTTGGGGCAGGTTGATCATTCAGGAGCCTACCTGGCTTTGGTGCAGGATGGTCATTCAGGAGTCTACCTGGCTCTGGGGCAGGTTGGTCATTAAGGAGCCTACCTGGCTTTGGTGCAGGATGGTCATTCAGGAGTCTACCTGGCTCTGGGGCAGGTTGGTCATTCAGGATCCTACCTGGCTTTGGGGCTGGTTGGTCATTCAGGAGTCTATCTGGCTTTGGGGCAGGTTGGTCATTCAGGAGCCTACCTGGCTTTGGGGCAGGTTGGTCATTCAGGAGCCTACCTGGCTTTGGGGCAGGTTGGTCATTAAGGAACCAACCTGGCTTTGGGGCAGGTTGATCATTCAGGAGCCTAACTGGCTTTGGGGCAGGTTGGTCATTCAGGAACCCACCTGGCTTTTGGGAAGGTTGGTCATTCAGGAGTCTACCTGGCTTTGGGGCAGGTTGGTCATTGAGGAACCTACCTGGCTTTTGGGAAGGTTGGTCATTCAGGAGTCTACCTGAATTTGGTGCAGGTTGGTCATTCAGGAGTCTACCTGGCTTTGGGGCAGGTTGGTCATTCAGGAACCTACCTGGCTTTGGGGCAGGTTGGTCATTCAGGAACCTACCTGGCTTTGGGGCAGGTTGGTCATTCAGGAGCCTACCTGGCTTGGTGAAGGATGGTCATTCAGGAGTCTACCTGGCTTTGGGGCAGGTTGGTCATTCAGGAACCTACCTGGCTTTGGGGCAGGTTGGTCATTCAGGAGCCTACATGGCTTTGGGCCAGGTTGGTCATTCAGGAGCCTACCTGGCTTTGGGGCAGGTTGGTCATTCAGGAGCCTACCTGGCTTTGGGGCAGGTTGTTCATTAAGGAGCCTACCTGGCTTTGGGGCAGGTTGGTCATTCAGGAGTCTACCTGGCTTTGGGGCAGGTTGGTCATTCAGGAGCCTACCTGGCTTTGGGGCAGGTTGATCATTCAGGAGCCTACCTGGCTTTGGTGCAGGATGGTCATTCAGGAGTCTACCTGGCTCTGGGGCAGGTTGGTCATTCAGGAGCCTACCTGGCTTTGGGCCAGGTTGGTCATTCAGGAACCTACCTGGCTTTGGGGCAGGTTGGTCATTCAGGAGTCTACCTGGCTCTGGGGCAGGTTGGTCATTCAGGAGCCTACCTGGCTTTGGGCCAGGTTGGTCATTCAGGAACCTACCTGGCTTTGGGGCAGGTTGGTCATTCAGGGGCCTGTCTGGCTTTGGGGCAGGTTGGTCATTCAGGAGCCTGTCTGGCTTTGGGGCAGGTTGGTCATTCAGTAGCCTACCTGGCTTTGGGGCAGGTTGGTCATTCAGGAGTCTTCCTGGCTTTGGGGCAGGTTAGTCATTCAGGAGCCGACCTGGCTTTGTGGCAGGTTGGTCATTCAGGAGCCTACCTGGCTTTGGGGCAGGTGCTCATTCAGGAGTCTACCTGGCTTTTGGGCAGGTTGGTCATTCAGGACCCTACCTGGCTTTGGGCAGGTTGGTCATTAAGGAACCTACCTGGCTTTAGGGCAGGTTGGTCATTAAGGAGCCTACATGGCTTTGGGCCAGGTTGGTCATTCAGGAGCTGTTACATTGCACAACCTTCAATGTTATGTCATAATTATGTAAAATTCTGGCAAATTAGGTGCCTCAAACTGTTGCATATACACTGACTGCGTGCAATGAACGCAAGAGAAGTGACACAATGTCACCTGGTTAACATTGCCTGCTAACCTGGATTTCTTTTATCTAAATATGCAGGTTTAAAAATATATACTTCTGTGTATTGATTTTAAGAAAGTCTGTCGTTCTGCCCCTGAACGAGGCAGTTAACCCACCGTTCCTAGGCCGTCATTGAAAATAAGAATGTGTTCTTAACTGACTTGCCTAGTTAAATAAAGATGAACTAAAGGTGTAATAAAAAAATAAAAAATAAAAAAATCGGCCAAATCAGTGTCCAAAAATAATCGGCCATTCCGATTAATCGGTCAACCTCTACCCCGCACCTCTCTGATTCAGAGGTGTTAGGTTAACTGCAGTAAACACATTTCAGTTGAATGCATTCAGTTGTACAACTGACTAGGTATCCCCCTTTCCCTTTCTCTTTCCATTTCACTTGGATAAATCACATTTTGATCATGTGAATCCCATTTGTGTGTAGCCTTGTACTAGTTGTGCAATAACTGGTTTACAGTGACTTTAGCAACTCTTGTCATGTGCTTGCACTTCCCTTTGCCCTCCAGCCTAACTGTTCACCAAAATCTAGACTTTTTGGGTGCATTTGCTCACACACCCAGTGAGTCACCCTCCTGCCAAAGTCTACAACCTTGAAGGTTAGTTGACATTTTTTCAGGTTTGTTGAGCCTTCTGTTGGTCATCTGTTGATTTTGAAGGCAGGCAGATTGACCCTCACCTCTGTCTCTGTGTCTCTATCTCCCTCACCCTCTGTCTCTCTCTCTCCCTCACCCTTTGCCTATCTCTCTCTCTCTCCCTCAAACTCTGTCTCTCTCTCCCTCTGTCTCTGTGTCTCTCTCACCCTCTGTCTCTGTGTCTCTATCTCCCTCGCCCTCTGTCTCTCTCTCTCTCTCTTCCTCACCCTTTGCCTCTCTCTCTCTCTCTCCCTCAAACTCTGTCTCTCTCTCCCTCACCCTCTGTCTCTCTCTCTCCCTCACCCTTTGCCTCTCTCTCTCTCTCCCTCAAACTCTCTCTCTCCCTCACCCTCTGTCTCCGTGTCTCTCTCTCACCCTCACCCTTTCGCTCTCTCTCTCTCTCCCTCAAACTCTGTATCTTTCTCCCTCTGTCTCTGTGTCCCTCTCCCTCTGTCTCTGGGTCTCTCTCTCCCTCACCCTCTGTCTCTGTGTCTCTCTCTCTCTCTCCCTCAAACTCTGTCTCTCTCTCCCTCTGTCTCTCTCTCTCCCTCTGTCTCTGTGTCTCTCTCCCTCTGTCTCTGTGTCTCTCTCTCCCTCACCCTCCGTGTCTCTCTCCCCCTCACCCTCTGTCTCTGTGTCTCTCCCTCCTTCACCCTCTGTCTCTGTGTCTCTCCTTCACCCTCTGTCTCTGTGTCTCTCTCTCCTTCACCCTCTGTCTCTGTGTCTCTCCCTCACCCTCTGTCTCTGTGTCTCTCTCTCCCTCACCCTCTGTGTCTCTCTCTCCTTCACCCTCTGTCTCTGTGTCTCTATATCCCTCACCCTCTGTCTCTCTCTCTCTCTCCCTCACCCTTTGCCTCTCTCTCTCTCTCTCTCTCTCTCTCTCTCTCGCTCTCTCAAACTCTGTCTCTCTCTCCCTCACCCTCTGTCTCTGTGTCTCTCTCTCCCTCACCCTCTGTGTCTCTCTCTCCTTCACCCTCTGTCTCTGTGTCTCTCTCTCCTTCACCCTCTGTCTCTGTGTCTCTCCCTCACCCTCTGTCTCTGTGTCTCTCTCTCCCTCACCCTCTGTGTCTCTCTCTCCTTCACCCTCTGTCTCTGTGTCTCTCTCTCCTTCACCCTCTGTCTCTGTGTCTCTCCCTCACCCTCTGTCTCTGTGTCTCTCTCTCTCCCTCACCCTTTGTCTCTCTCTCGCTCTCCCTCAAACTCTGTCTCTCTCTCCCTCTGTCTCTGTGTCTCTCTCACCCTCTGTCTCTGTGTCTCTATCTCCCTCACCCTCTGTCTCTCTCTCTCTCTCTTCCTCACCCTTTGCCTCTCTCTCTCTCTCTCCCTCAAACTCTGTCTCTCTCTCCCTCACCCTCTGTCTCTCTCTCTCTCCCTCACCCTTTGCCTCTCTCTCTCTCTCTCCCTCAAACTCTTTCTCTCTCTCCCTCACCCTCTGTCTCTGTGTCTCTCTCTCTCCCTCACCCTTTGTCTCTCTCTCTCTCCCTCAAACTCTGTCTCTCTCTCCCTCTGTCACTGTGTCCCTCTCCCTCTGTCTCTGTGTGTCTCTCCCTCTGTCTCTGTGTGTCTCTCTCTCTCTCCCTCAAACTCTTTCTCTCTCTCCCTCTGTCTCTGTGTCTCTCTCCCTCTGTCTCTGTGTCTCTCTCTCCCTCACCCTCTGTCTCTGTGTCTCTCCCTCCTTCACCCTCTGTCTCTGTGTCTCTCCTTCACCCTCTGTCTCTGTGTCTCTCTCTCCTTCACCCTCTGTCTCTGTGTCTCTCCCTCACCCTCTGTCTCTGTGTCTCTCTCTCCCTCACCCCCTGTCTCTCTCTCTCTCTCTTCCTCACCCTTTGCCTCTCTCTCTCTTTCTCTCTCTCTCTCCCTCAAACTCTGTCTCTCTCTCCCTCACCCTTTGCCCCTCTCTCTCTCTCTCTCTCTCTCTCTCTCTCTCTCTCTCTCTCTCTCTCTCCCTCACCCTCTGTCTCTGTGTCTCTCTCTCTCCCTCACCCTTTGTCTCTCTCTCTCTCTCCCTCAAACTCTGACTCTCTCTCCCTCTGTCTCTGTGTCCCTCTGTCTCTGTGTCTCTCTCTCCCTCACCCTCCGTCTCTGTGTCTCTCTCTCTCCCTCACCCTTTGTCTCTCTCTCTCTCTCTCCCTCACCCTCCGTGTCTCTCTCTCCCTCACCCTCTGTCTCTGTGTCTCTCCCTCCTTCACCCTCTGTCTCTGTGTCTCTCCTTCACCCTCTGTCTCTGTGTCTCTCTCTCCCTCACCCTCTGTCTCTGTGTCTCTCTCTCCTTCACCCTCTGTCTCTGTGTCTCTCCCTCACCCTCTGTATCTGTGTCTCTCCCTCACCCTCTGTCTCTGTGTCTCTCTCTCCCTCACCCTCTGTGTCTCTCTCTCCTTCACCCTCTGTCTCTGTGTCTCTCTCTCCTTCAGCCTCTGTCTCTGTGTCTCTCCCTCACCCTCTGTCTCTGTGTCTCTCTCTCCCTCACCCTCTGTGTCTCTATCTCCTTCACCCTCTGTCTCTGTGTTTCTCTCTCCCTCGCCCTCTGTCTCTGTGTCTCTCTCTCCCTCGCCCTCTGTCTCTGTGTCTCTCTCTCCTTCAGCCTCTGTCTCTGTGTCTCTCCCTCACCCTCTGTCTCTGTGTCTCTCTCTCCCTCACCCTCTGTGTCTCTATCTCCTTCACCCTCTGTCTCTGTGTCTCTCTCTCCCTCGCCCTCTGTCTCTGTGTCTCTCTCTCCCTCTCTCTCTGTGTCTCTCTCGCCCTTGTCACTGTTTGTTCTCTGTTATACAGTATCAGAGTTATTCTCTGAGCTGAGAAAGATTCAGGTCAAAGTCCACAAGTCAAACAGAAAACTGAGAGATTCAGTTCAGTCTGTGGTCTGTTTTTACATCAGCTCCATTTAAACGTCTGACCTCACAATGTTGTACAGTATGTCATCTATCATCAGAGGTCAGAGGTCAAATCCTCACTTTACCCCAGACCAATACCACTGTCTCCTTTAAAAGCAATAACTCATCACTCCTATAGCCCCCCTGCAGTCCTGTGACATTTGTTATGTGAAATGGGTGAATGATCTAGACCAGAGATGGGAAACACTGATGGGGGGTGGTGGCCACAAAAAAATCTGAACTCATCATGAGGGGCTTTAGTTGCTCGTGGGTCTGTGTACCCACATCCATACCCACACATGCAGTCGGAGCCGGCCTCAGCCTTTTTGGGGGTCCTTAGTAAAATGTTTTACAGAAATGTTCCTGCAATTCTACAACTTCTGCCATAGGCTGGAGAGACATGTTAGCATTTTTAATATGAGAAATGGTTTTAATATGATATCTGATTGAGAATGACACACAAAATCAATGGGGGCCCCTCGGTCGGTAATCTACTTCTGTAACCGATGTGAAATGGCTAGCTAGTTAGCGGGGTGCGCGCTAATAGCGTTTCAATCGGTGACATCACTCGCTCTGAGATCTTGAAGTAGTTGTTCCCCTTGCTCTGCAAGGGCGGCGGCTTTTGTGGAGCAATGGGTAACGATGCTTCGGAGGGTGGCTGTTGTCGATGTGTGCAGAGGGTCCCTGGTTCGAGCCCAGGTAGGGGCGAGGAGAGGGACGGAAGCTATCCTGTTTCACTTGCTCCATAAAGATCCGATAATACCCCATGTGTAATCCTTACCTGCCCCATCCCCTCTTGCTTTCAGGGGTTGACATGGAAACCCGGAGATAGTTTACTGATTCCAGTGTAGTGTGCAAAGTGGCCCAATCTGAGTGCTATTTCTAGGAAAAAGATTGAAGTGTCTCTGTGGTTGAGAGAGAGAGAGGTACACTCTCTATCTGCGTAGGGGGGTGGAGGGACTGCCATATGGTCTATGGTGACCTTTGCCAGACGGCCCTATGGCTTTACCAAAATGCAAAACGTAATCTTCATGGATTTTCTCTTTTATTTGTTCTGACTCATCCTCAATCACCCCAGGCAACCAGGAGCCTACCTGGCTTTGGGGCAGGTTGGTCATTCAGGACCCTACCTGGCTTTGGGGCAGGTTGGTCATTCAGGAGCCTACCTGGCTTTGGGGCAGGTTGGTCATTCAGGAGCCTACCTGGCTTTGGGGCAGGTTGGTCATTCAGGACCCCACCTGGCTTTGGGGCAGGTTGGTCATTCAGGAACCTACCTGTCTTTGGGGCAGGATGGTCATTCAGGAGCCTACCTCAGGGGTTTCCCAATAAGTTATTACATCGTTATGTCATACTGAGCACCTAGAAATAGAAACAATGTTTCTGTTTTGTCAGGTATGGGGACATCCAAATATCCAACTAACACACAAACCATGTGCTGTATCAGGTGTAGTCTATCTGTAGACTCTTCCAAGTATAGCTGGGCCAAACTAGTCTTGTCTTTTGTAACTAAGAATACCTGCTTTTTAAACTGAGCTCTGGTGAGTGTTAGGCTTGTATGTGAAAACAGGGCACAAAGCTTACATTCACTTGCTTGCCTTTATCTAAACTAGGTAAGGAAATAACACACACTTTCAACAAAATACATTTAGTCTTTCTCTGCTCTCTCTCTATCCTCTTTTCACCCTGTCTCTATGTTGTCTTTCTCTGCTCTCTCTCTATCCTCTTTTCACCCTGTCTCTATGTTGTCTTTCTCTGCTCTCTCTCTATCCTCTTTTCACCCTGTCTCTATGTTGTCTTACTAACATACAAACCTTTTTTTTGAGATAAAGTTCAGGAAAATGTTCTGATACCTGAGCCGACTTAAATAGTCATCATTAGTTAATTCCCCTCTTAGCCAAGCAGAAAGAGAAAAAACAGTGTGAGCACAACAACGTCACATCAACAAATCTGTTGTGTACTTTGGTGGTCATTGCTGGTTCAGCTGACCCAATTAGATTGGATAAAGTCTCTGGTGAGTAGAACAACAGCGGGCCTGCTTTGCTTCCCACTGAGTTTGAATGAGTTCCACTTGAGGCCACCAACCGCTGTCTATCTTGTTATATAGGGTGTCAAATACCAAACATCTGGACACTCACTGAGGAGTCTGTGTTCTTGGCCAGTTCAGTTCCATCATCCATCAAGGCCAGTTTGATACGTTCAACTGCTTGACATATTGTTCTCCGTTACTGTATTCTGAGAGAAGTAGCTAAGTAGTTGCATTTTATTGACCTATAAGGACAGAGAAAATGGTACAGGCAGCTACCCGTTGTTTCTATTGGCTTATAAGGACATAATGTCACCACACTCCCAAAAAACCTCCCCAAATTCAGTTTTTACCGTTCTCCATGTCTCTTTTGAGTCTATTTTTAAAAAACTCTGCAGTTGACACCTGCTTTACTACTTAACGTCTGTATGTTTCTACAGCTGGAGTCTAGCTGATGCAACACTTGACAAGGCTTTCAGGCAGCCTGGGAATGTGTGTCTCTTTTTGTTTTCCAGATAGCATTTTCTCTGCTTTAATATACACTGAGTGTACAAAACATTATGAACACCTGTTCTTTCCGTGATACAGACTGACCAGGTGAATCTAGGTGAAAGCTGTGAACCCTTATTGATGTCACTAATTAAATTAACTTAAATCAGTGTAGATGAAGGTAAGGAGACAGGTTAAAGAAGGATTTTCAAGCCTTTAGACAACGGAGACATTGATTATGTATGTTTACCATTCAGAGGGTGAATAGTCAAGACAAAAGATTTAAGTGCCTATAAACGGGGTATGGTGGTAGGTGCCAGGTGCTCCAGTTTGAGTGAACACTGCTGGGATTTTCACGCTCAACAGTTCCTGTGTGTATCATGAATGGTCCACTACCCAAAGGACATCCAGCCAACTTGACACAACTGTGGGAAGCATTGGAGTCAACATGGGCCAGCATCCCTGTGGAACGCTTTCGACACCTTGTAGAGTCCATGCCCTGACACATTGAGGCTGTTATGAGGGCAAAAGGTGGTGCAACTCAATATTAGGACAGTGTTCCTAATGTTTTGTACACTCAAGGTGAGTCTTGTTTTGACTCTCTCCAGCCTGCTTCCAAACACACGTAGACGCACATTACGTGGTATGTATTTGTAGGTAGGTGTGTCTTATCTTATCATTTGCGAACCCTGCCTCCCTTTACACATTACACCTTCACAGAGACCGCTAACATTGGATTGTATTACTCCCGTTTTATGTTTTTTTTTACAGTGCTAATGTCCTACATTTTAGGACAAAAGGCAAGGGGAGTGGAGAGCATGTATTGAACCAGTTTGCATAATACCTGATGTTTGCAAAAGACTATACCTGATGTTTGCATAAGACTATACCTGATGTTTGCAAAAGACTATACCTAATGTTTGCAAAAGACTATACCTGATGTTTGCAAAAGACTATACCTGATGTTTGCAAAAGACTATACCTGATGTTTGCATAAGACTATACCTGATGTTTGCAAAAGACTATACCTGATGTTTTCAAAAGACTATACCTGATGTTTGCAAAAGACTATACCTGATGTTTGCAAAAGACTATACCTGATGTTTGCAAAAGACTATACCTGATGTTTGCAAAAGACTATACCTGATGTTTGCAAAAGACTATACCTGATGTTTGCATAAGACTATACCTGATGTTTGCAAAAGACTATACCTGATGTTTGCAAAAGACTATACCTGATGTTTGCAAAAGACTATACCTGATGTTTGCATAAGACTATACCTGATGTTTGCATAAGACTATACCTGATGTTTGCATAAGACTATACCTGATGTTTGCATAAGACTATACCTGATTTTGTGTTTGTGCTTGAGAGTTGAATAAGTAAAAACACTTGGTAAAGAAAATTATAAAGAGCTGTTTGGCTGTTACTAAGGGTTGTCTATTTTAGTGCATTTGCTATCGACTAACATTGTTTGAGAGAGAGAGAGAGAGAGAGAGAGAGAGAGAGAGAGAGAGAGAGAGAGAGGTTGGGAGAGGAGAGGAGGGAGGGAGAGAAAGAACGAGACAGTGTGTGAGAGGGAGGGAGAAAGAGAGAGGGAGAAAGAGAGTGAGACAGAAAGAGAAATATAGCTGACGCCAATGCCAAGCCTTTTCCAGAGCTCTTGTTTGTTCTCCTGATAGCATGACTACAGTAGATGGGCACCGTTAGCTTTACCTGAGGTAGTGGAGACATCTGAGATTAGAGCCGTGGCTGGAGTCTAGGAGGACGTGACCTCATACTCATGTCTTAGTTATAGAGGGACACACTCAGATTAAGTAGTTAGAAATGGTTAAGTATGAGTTTATAGGTTTATAAAGAATAAGGTAACGTATTGGTCTGCATTTCTGCACTGCACACCCCTGGGATCCAGCAAATCCTTCATCCATCTCTTTCTTCCTTGCCCTAGTCTTTTCATCGTTTTGTGTCTTGTTTCTGTGTCCTGAAGGGAGTGAAGAAGCCTTTCACTGAGGTCATCAAGGCCAACATCGGTGACGCCCATGCCATGGGCCAGCAGCCAATCACCTTCTTCCGACAGGTCTGCTTTTATTCCCTAAGTTCCAAACCATTTATTTAATACCTCAGTTCTCTTTTTGATTACAGGATGTCTTTCATTCTCCTTTATCATTTGAAACCGTTCTGTCAAAGGCAAAAACACATTGTGACCTTTTCATGCAGATTCATGTGGTGTTTCATGCAGATTTGTGTACGTTATTCAGCATCAACTTCTGCCTGTTCCTCACCTTACTCTCTGTCCTCCCTTCCTCCTCAAGGTCTTGGCACTCTGCTCCTACCCGGAACTATTGAATGAAAACATGTTTCCAGAGGATGCCAAAAACAGAGCACGACGCATTCTGCAGGCTTGTGGAGGCGGTAGTGTGGGTATGTTGTTCATGCACTGGATGGAATGTGTATTGTAAGGATGTAAGTTAAAATATAATTATGTTTTGGCCAATAGGCCTGTGTTAGCCTTTTGGTGACCGCATAAATAATGAAATGACCTCCAACTCCGGTCCTGGAGCACTGTAGTGTATTGAGTTCTCTCTCTCTCTCTCTCTCTCTCAGGTGCATACAGTGCCAGCCAGGGAATAGACTGTGTGCGGCAGGACGTGGCTCGCTACATCGAGCGTCGGGACGGGGGTGTACCCTGTGACCCAGACAACGTCTACCTCACCACCGGCGCCAGCGACGGCATCGTAGTAAGAACTCAATACAAAATCAAATAATTGTGTTTTAAAGTAACATTCTCACTGCAGATAAAGAGGAAGGCGTAAGGAGAGCTTTGAGGATTATAGGTTTGAGGTGCACCTATCAGTCGGTCTATCTCCCAGCAACTTTATCACCTATTATTCTTGATTGATTGATTGATTGATTGCATGAATGACCTACCATTTGCTCACCAACTCACTCCCTTCTCCTCTCCCCTGTCTTTCCTAGACCATGCTGAAACTATTGGTGCGTGGTGAGGGTGCATCGAGGACAGGGGTGATGATCTCCATCCCTCAGTACCCTCTGTACTCGGCTGCCCTGGCTGAGCTGGGCGCTGTACAGGTCAACTACTACCTGAACGAGGAAAAGTGCTGGAGCATGGACCTTAGTGAGCTAGAGAGCTCCCTAGCGGAGGCCAGGAAGCACTGCAACCCCAAAGCCCTCTGCATCATCAACCCTGGTAACCCCACTGGTAAGTAGCCAAGCTTAACGGGGGGTTGAACTTCCTGATTTAGCCTTGGTTTCAATTCTCCTCATTAAGAAATGCGACTGAGAACGAGATTTGAGTCTTGAAGACGTGCTTTGATGTGGGTGTCTCTCTTGTGTGTTCAAACATTAGAAGTGTATGTATTTTTGCTCTGCCAAAACAGTTACACTCACCCTTCTAGATAACTTGCAACTTTCTAAACAGTTCTTGTGTCTGTTCTTGCGTTATTCCTAATTATCTTGCAAAATATCAGTTTTCCTCCCAGTCATGACACTAGATGGGGCCAGAGGACAAAGATCCCACTTGGACAGAAACCAAAATGCCCAGTTCTACTAATATGATTCTGAACCTTTCCCTCTCCAACTCTGTGATAGGTCAGGTCCAGAGCAGACAGTGTATTGAGGACGTGATCCGATTCGCTGCTAAAGAGCGACTCTTCCTGATGGCTGATGAGGTAAACCAATCAGACCTTTTTGTCATCCTCCTCATAAACATAATTTCACCTCTACATTCATCTCTTAACTCCTGACATCCCTCTCTCTCTGTCCCTCTCCTCCAGGTGTACCAGGATAATGTGTATGCGGAGGGTTGCCAGTTCCATTCCTTTAAGAAGGTGCTTTTTGAGTTGGGACCAGAGTACTCTGACAATGTAGAACTGGCGTCCTTCCACTCCACCTCCAAGTGCTACATGGGAGAGTAAGATCATTCTCATTACTTTAACATGACCTGAAATATCAACCATTATATGACCTTACTACTTCAACCAATATAGAAATAGGGAGACCTGTAGATATGGTGCAGTTGTGTCTTGCCTTCTGAGTCTCTGGTTTCTCTCTCTCTTCTCCTGCCTGCTAGGTGTGGTTTCCGTGGGGGTTACATGGAGGTGATTAATATGGATGCGGAGGTGCAGGCCCAGCTCTCTAAGCTGGTGTCGGTCAGACTGTGTCCCCCCGTCCCTGGTCAGGCTCTGATGGACCTGGTGGTCAACTCTCCCCAGCCTGGAGAACCTTCCCACATCACCTTCATGAAGGTAATGATATATGGTCATTAAGCAGACATTGACTTAAATGACATACCAGACTGTCAACATTGATAGGGACACACATTCAATATATACTGAGTATACAAAACATTAAGAACACTGGCTCTTTCCCTGACATAGACTGACCAGGTGAATCCAGGTGAAAGCTGGGATTATTGATGTCACTTGTTAAATCCACTTCAATCAGTGTAGATGATTAAATGTAAATGTATGAAGGGGAGGAGACATGTTAAAGAAGGATGTTTAAGCCTTGAGACAATTGATACATGGATTGTGTATGTGTGCCACACACACACACACACACACACACACACACACACACACACACACACACACACACACACACACACCACACACACTCTTCTCCATGTCCAGGAGCGCACAGCCACCCTCAGTCTCCTGGCAGAGAAGGCTAAACTGACAGAGCAAATTCTGAACACAGTACCTGGGATCACATGTAACCCTGTTCAGGGAGCCATGTACTCATTCCCTAACATCAGCCTACCAGAGAAATCCATCGAGGAAGCTAAGGTCAGTTAATACCACTATAATTTACCAGGGCCCCCTTTGTGGGGTTAGCCCTGTATACACATGAATAAACAACAATTACACTATATATATTATATACACATCAATTACCCAATTATTCATTTGGTTGCAAAACACAATCATATGAAACAAACACATTCTTCAGTAGATGTACAACACAGCAGCTCTGGTGTTGAGGACTGAAATACTAATCCAGGAAATTAGAAAATTATAATTATGGAGTTTATGGTCCCATCACCTGTTGAAATAAATACACCAATTAAGTTGATATATTTGATTGTGAGATGCGTTTCCTGTATACAGTATGTACAGTACCAGTCAAAAGTTTGGACACCCCTACCTACTCATTCAAGGGTTTTTCTTTATTTGTACTCTTTTCTACATTGTAGAATAATAGTGAAGACATCAAAACTATGAAATAACACATATGGAATCATGTAGCAACCAAACAAGTGTTAAACAAATCAACATATATGTAATATTTTAGATTCTTCAAAGTAGTCATCCTTTGCCTTAAGGACAGCTTTGCACACTCTTGGCATTCTCTCAACCAGCTACACGTGGAATGCTTTTCCAACCGTCTTGAAGGAGTTCCCACATATGCTGAGCACTTGTTGGCTGCTTTTCATTCACTCTGCAGTCCAACTCATCTCAAACCATCTTAATTGGGGTGAGGTCAGGTGATTGTGGAGGCCAGGTCATCTGATAAAGCACTCCATCACTCTCCTTGGTCAAATAGCCCTTAAACAGCCTGGAGGTGTGTTGGGTCATTGTCCTGTTGAAAAACAAATGATAGTCCCACTAAGCGCAAACCAGATGGGATAGTGTATCACTACAGAATGCTGTGAATTCAGACAGTGTCACCAGCAAAGCACCCCCACACCATCACTACTCCATGCTTCACGGTGGGAACCACACATGCAGAGATCATCCGTTCACCTACTCTGCATCTCACAAAGACATGGCGGTTGGAACCAAAAATGTCCAATTTGGACTCGTCAGACCAAAGGACAGATTTCCACCGGTCTAATGTTCATTGCTGGTGTTTCTTGGCTCAAGCAAGTCTCTTCTTCTTATTGGTGTCCTTTAGTAGGAAATTCCACAAATTAACTTTTAACAAGGCACACCTGTTAATTGAAATCCATTCCAGGTGACTACCTCATGAAGCTGGTTGAGAGAATGCCAAGAGTGTGCAAAGCTGTCTTCAAGGCAAATGGTGGCTACTTTGATGAATCTCAAATCTAAAATATACTGTATTTTGAATTGTTTAACACTTTTTTGTTTACTACATGATTCCATGTGTTTTTTCATAGTTTTGATGTCTTCACTATTATTCTACAATGTAGAAAATAGTAAAAATAAAGAAAAACCCTTGAATAAGTAGGTGTGTCCAAACTTTTGACCAGTACTGTATGTGTCATCCCACTGTAATACCTCTTTTCCTCTTTGTCTCTCTCTCTCTCCCCCCAGGCGCTTGGCCAGGCTCCAGACATGTTCTACTGTATGAAGCTGTTGGAGGAGACTGGCATCTGTCTGGTCCCAGGAAGTGGCTTCGGACAGAAGGACGGCACCTACCACTTCAGGTCTGGACAACCCAGTTTACTCAAACATTTTACCACAGCCTTTCACATCCTTAGATAGGCATATCAAAAAGGGAAATTATACCCAACAAGGTAGAAATGTATGCAACAGAAAAATAGTGTATATGGCCTTTAGTTTCCAATGCCCTGCATTTCGTTCAAAGTTCCCTTTCTCTCTCTCTCTTCCTCTTTCCCTCGTTCCAGGATGACCATTCTGCCGCCCACAGACAAGCTGAAGATCTTACTGGCTAAAGTAAAAGAGTTCCACCAGAAATTCACTCAGCAGTACTCTTAACTATCTTCCTTGACTTCCTAACTTTCACCCAATCAGAAGAGAATAGCACACTGAACACTATGCGCAGTCTACCAGCCAACCTAACAGAATTTCTGTCACTAAGTGCCTACTGTGTTAGTGACTCTGTCGCCAGTCACCTTGATCATGCACTTTAGCCCCTTAGCTTATAAGATTCCAATAAATGGTGGACTCCGACTGTACATGTAAAACTGTAGTGATTATGAACACCCGGGATATTGGGAGATGTAGTTTTTAGAAATCAGGACAAGAGCTGTAGTTTTTTGGGACATATCAAATTCAGTTCAATCTGGCATACTTGATAAAATGTATATTAATTGTCATCTCAGTTGTGTTTTTGTGTGTGTGCGTGCGTGTGTGTGGGAAAGAGGTTATGTGTCCTTTTGTGTGTTTCATGATTACAACTCAAGGCCAGTATGATGGTACAGTAGTGCTGTATGAAATGAAGAAACTGAAAGCACTAGTACATTATTTCCAAACTCTGTAGAAATGATTTTGTCAGTATTGTAGACAAAGGCACAGGGAAGTATTGTATATTCTAGAAGCTTTCACAATGATTTTAAATTGAAAGTTGATTTTATTGTTTTGAAAATCTCCATCATATAGTCTTTTATAATCATAGTTTCAGTTTGGCCCTTTTTTGTGTGTACATTTTCACCATCGTACATTCTATATAGCAAACTAATGGAAAAACCTGGACAAAGAAAAGACAGCAGGGAGAAGAATTTTGAATAGCAGGAGTATGAAATTCAAGGTTAGTGCGATTCTTTTTTTTAAATGCAGTCAGGGATTTTCTGAATTATGAACAGCCGTGCATGACAATTATCATGGGAGTGAGTGAGGAGGTTCCTGAACAAACACACACACACTCCCTTGGGAGAGGCTGTAAGTCCACCTGTCTGTCCCCTGTGGAGTCTGTCAGATCTAGAGGATAAAAGCACATCATGTTCCACAACTACCTACATTACATGGTACATAACAACCACCGTACAATACACCAGCCAGCACCACCTTACAACCATACATCCAACCCCTCCTCTCCAGCCATACAGACAGCCCTCCTGAGCTCCCATACCTACAGAGTGGGAAAGGGAGTTGGGTTGAGTCCATTAAAACTCAAGCTTTTAGTCTGTAAAGATTTTTCTCCCTCCTTCTCTCTACAGGGGATGCCAGCCTTCATTATCCATGACAAAGCACAGCCCCTTTCTTAATTAACCACCTTTTAGTATTTCTATATCCCTTACAATCCCCCCTCACAGCCCTTACAATCTCCCCTCACAGCCCTTACATCCCCTCACAGCCCTTACAA
The DNA here is from genome assembly GCF_034236695.1 of Oncorhynchus nerka. Taxonomy (NCBI): domain Eukaryota; kingdom Metazoa; phylum Chordata; class Actinopteri; order Salmoniformes; family Salmonidae; genus Oncorhynchus; species Oncorhynchus nerka. The sequence continues at coordinate 31,011,655 of NC_088424.1, read as the reverse complement.
TCTTTCCTCACAGCCCTTATATCTCCTCTCACAGCCCTTACAATCTCCCCTCACAGCCCTTACAATCTCCCCTCACAGCCCTTACATCTCCTCTCACAGCCCATACAATCTTCCCTCAGCCCTCACATCTGCCCTAATAATCTCCCCTCACAGCCCTTACAATCTCAACTCACAGCCCTTACATCTCCTCTCACAGCCCTTACAATCTCCCCTCACAGCCCTTATAATCTCCCCTCACAGCCCTTACATCCCACATCACAGCCCTTACATCTCCTCTCACAGCCCTTACAATCTTCCCTCACAGCCCTTACATCTCCTCTCACAGCCCTTGCAATCTTCCCTCAGCCCTTACATCTGCCCTTACAATCTCCTCTCACAGCCCTAACATCTCCCCTCACAGCCCTTACAATCTCCCCTCACAGCCCTTACAATCTCCCCTTACATCTCCTCTCACAGCCCTTACAATGTCCCCTCACAGCCCTTACAATCTCCCCTCACAGCCCTTACAATCTTTCCTCACAGCCCTTACAATCTCCCCTTACATCTCCTCTCACAGCCCTTACAATGTCCCCTCACAGCCCTAACATCTCACCTCACAGCCCTTACAATCTCATCTCACAGCCCTTACAATCTCATCTCACAGCCCTTACATCTCCCCTCACAGCTCATACAATCTCCCCTCACAGTCCTTACATCCCACCGCACAGCCCTTACATCTCCTCTCACAGCCCTTACAATCTCATCTCACAGCCCTTACATCTCCCCTCACAGCTCCTACAATCTCCCCTCACAGTCCTTACATCCCACCGCACAGCCCTTACATCTCCCCTCACAGCCCTTACAATCTCCCCTCACAACCCTTACAATCTCCCCTCGCAGCCCTTACAATCTCCCCTCACATCTCCCCTCACAGCCCTTACATCTCCCCTCACAGTCCTCACTAATTTAATTGGGTGCGCTTGTTTTACACAGTCACCGTTCTACATCTTCGTTCCCTGAGAGACAGAAAAAATGTTCTCTTTGTCATGATAGTGGTAACTCCTCTTTCGGATAATAATTCAGATATGAATGATATTCAAGTGGGTGAATAAGTGATTGAAACAATCAAGCCAACAAGATTGAAACAAATCATTTGAGAGAGAGAGACTGAGGGGGACCATCTGTCCAGAAAGCCTTTTCTCCATGTCCAGCAGATGTCCTGATATTGGATGGTATTTATCTACATGGTATTAACTCACAAGTGGAGAAATGGGGTGTCAACAACATACTAGTACTATTGTTCAAATATGACAACTTCAGATAAGGATGGATTCCCAGTGGATTATCTGTGTAAAGGTTTTCCTCCTCTTCGTCTGAAGAGGAGGTGTAGCAAGGATCGGACCAAGATGCGGCGTGGTAAGTGTCCATGGTTGTTTATTTAAAAACATGAACTGAACACTCAATGAATACAAAACAATAAACGTGAACAAAACCGAAACAGTACCGTGTGGCGAACAAACACAGACACGGAAACAATCACCCACAAACACACAGTGAAACCCAGGCTACCTAAGTATGATTCTCAATCAGAGACAACTAATGACACCTGCCTCTGATTGAGAACCATACTAGGCCGAAACATAGAAATTCCCAAAACCTAGAAAAACAAACATAGACAACCCACCCAACTCACGCCCTGACCACACTAAATAAATACAAAACAAAGGAAATTAAGGTCAGAACGTGACAATCTGACCCTTATATCTGACCATAACCTACTTTGCCATACTATCTACATGTATAATTTTGAATATTAACATGTAATAATGTTAATTTACAAATGAACTTCAAAACATTTTCACAACCACTACCAAACTATTTTATATAGCAATACAAAATTACAGAAATCTCTATATTGCAGGCTCATGAACACAAGAAAACACAAGCTTAACTAGCAATTGTCTCATGATGACACTGTATCGGTTTCTCTGCCTCTACTACTACAGACCTGGCCCAATATATGATTTCCTCTCCTTTCACTGCATGTTGTCATTTTAGTGCAATTAAAGCGGCACTAAGATATGTGCTTCCTGTTGCATTGTGGGAACTCAGATCAACTGTTGGACCGAACACTCATCTTCAATCAGGGACTCCATTGTTTTCGTACATGCTTATTCAAGGTCATGTGCGACAGATGATAGTGTAGTTTGCTAAGCGTGACTACTGTCAGAGCTGGGACCAAACCAAATGCAGACACCACTCATGTTGCAATCAGAGAGGGTGTGGTGGAGCGATTACTGAACTGAACTGAAGTGTAATGACTTGAAGAGTGAATGAGAGGGGAAAGCAATTAACTTCTGATTGTGATTTGTGTTTTTCCTGTAATTGTTGTGTACTGTATGTATTCTCTCTCTCTCTCTCTCTCTCCCTTTCTCTCTCTCCCTTTCTCTCTCTCTCTCTCTCTCTCTCTCTCTCTCTCTCTCTCAAAACATAGTAAACAAAAATCTGGGACACTCAAATTAGTATGATATGTTACGTTTGGTATGGCATGTATTAATTTGTGGACGTCCATTATGTTACGAATTACAATTTGAATTATATTTTACGAATTGCAATTCCTACGTTATGTTGCAAATTTGCTATACGAATGATTAGATAAGAATTCCAATTTGTTGTGGCTAACATTAGCTAGGTGGCTAATGCTAACCTTAGCTAGATGGCGAAGGTTTTTTTATTTTTTTTATTTTACCTTTATTTAACTAGGCAAGTCAGTTAAAAACAAATTCTTATTTTCAATGACGGCCTAGTGGGTTAACTGCCTGATCAGGGGCAGAACGACAGATCTGTACCTTGTCAACTCGGGGGTTTTGAACTTGCAACCTTCCGGTTACTAGTCCAACGCTCTAACCATTAGGCTACCCTGCCGCCCCTTAAGGGTTAAGGTTAGGGTTAGGAGTTAATGGAAGGATTAGCTAATATGCAAAGTAGATAAAAAGTAGTTGAAAGGTTTCCAATTAGTTGCTAGACGTTCGCGTTATACCTCTACACATCCACCACGACCAACCACACTTTTTTTTTCTTAAGTAACCTTATTGTCTTATGTAACCACTTGCTGTTTTCCTCCTCTCCTTTCACACTCATTCATAAACCTCTACCATCACACGTTAACATGATAGCCCAATGACTCTGCATTTTTGAATAACACATGTATTATTCTACCTAGTCTACTTATCATTCTATAATTCCTATCATTCTACCTAATAAAAGGGGTATACAAATATAAAGTGTGAGAGAGCTAGTGGAGATTGGTGGGAGGTGATCTATCTTTTTCTGATCAGGTTTCTCTATCACTCCAGCAGCACCTCAGAACCTCTCGCAGCCAGAGTAATTAATCAATCTCAGACTGGCCTGATCGATTGGTGTCTCTGTGTTCTCCTGGCGTGTTTACAATCCTCCATCTCATTTGCCACTAAGCTCCTCGCCACCGCTCAATCTCATTGGCAGAGAGTGTGACACCCCGCCCCACTGATGTCACCAGCAAGTGAAGCATGGATCGGTGCCCCTCTAAGAATCCATCCTCTCTTTTTCATTTGGGGGATTTGTTTTTGTCTAGTGTCTACCTGTCACATGCCTTTGCAGTTAGGGTGTGCCAGGTCCATTTTACTGTCTGTTTCAGAAGGCCTACTTTAAAGTCTGTGTAGCACCTCATATTCAATGCCAGAATGCATAATCAGCTAAGACCCCAAAATGCATTATCTAAATATATGACCAATAGTAGTAATTTTGCTTTTGAGATGCTTCTATTTCAGTCAGTGATAAGACTTGATAGGTTCTAGAGATGATGTAACCACCATTGATCAGCTAGCCTGGTAAGCTACAGGACACACTTTGGTATAGGACACGCTTTGAGGGGGTGGTGGTGTGGTCACGCTTGCGTCTCCTTCCTGCTGAGTTGAACTGTTATCTATCTGTGCCATTCTCTGTTGTATGGAGAGAAAAAGGTTTACAAAGAGATTCTGCAGAAAGAGCAGAATGTGTGACAAGCATCATTTGAAACATGCAGCCATCCAACAAACAGGACAGATTATTAATTGATAAAATGACTAATTGAATCAATATCTTAACTTTGACACAGGCATTTGTGTCATTGGCATGAGATTCCTAACGGCCGTGAGGAATATATTGTATATTTTGCTATCCAAACATGTGGAATAGTAATGACAAGATTCTTTAGACTACAATGTTATCCACTTGATACTTCTTATAGGCATATAGAGTTGTATTGACTCAGGCAGCAATGAATATTGTTTTGCCACTCTAGTCATGTTATCCACCTGTCATTCATATTTCATGGAACTCTCTCACTAACTGACAAGGAGAAGTTTAGGTGAACTGACAGCGCACCTCATATCTCGTTAGAATACTGAAAAAGTCTTCATTTTGATCAATTGGCTTGATGTTTTATTCATTCATTCTTCGAAGGAGCCCTTCCCCATCACTGTCCCAGGCTGATTGTAAATGAACTGCATATTGCAAAATGTGAAGTCTCCCAAGCAACCTGTCGAAGCTTAGCATTAAGCCTCGTTTTTATATCTTATCCACTGGATCTTTTATATTCTACAGCAAAGGGGTTCTTATGAACTGAACAACATTCTGGGTTGGATACTTCAGACACACATAGCATATTCACATGACATACTGTATATGTATAGATGTGCATGTACATACATAACACACACACGTGAGCACGTGTCCACACACCCACATATGGAGGCTGAGTCAGTGAACACTTGTTGCAGGTTGGCCTCTTCCCCCCCCCCTGCTGGCATGGGCCTTCTGTGATTCAGTGTGACTAAAAGATCATGAGTTTAAATTAGACCACAGTAGGCTACTATATCACTATAATGTCACTGTGATGTACTGTAATGCAGACCTGGGATAACTGTAGTTTCAAGTATTCTTTTTGGAAATAAACTATTTTTCCAGGGTAACAAACAAACTTTGGAGGTGACCACAACTATTTGAATACAGATCCCCAAAAAATGACTACTTTTCAAAACTATTTGAATACAGATCTGAGAAATCAACTACTTTAAAAAAAAACTATTTGAATACAGATCTGAGAAATCAACTACTTTAAAAAAAAACTATTTGAATACAGATCTGAGAAATCAACTACTTTAAAAAAAAAACTATTTGAATACAGATCTCAGGAAGTGATTACTTTTCTGAAACTATTGGATTGGCAGCTTTTAACTAATGGCAGGGCTGAATCTGGAACTACATCAGATAACATACAATCTCCTATACTATTCCAATCTCTCTGAGTTATATTTCATCTACACAATACATTTATATCTGAAAATCTCTAAATGTCCATTCTCCTGAATGTCCATTGCCCCAGGTGTATTTAATCAAGTCAAACCAATTAACCAATTATATTTTGTACAGATAAGTATAAATAAGTTGTGACACATAAATACTGTAAGAGTCTTTCAACATGCCACTGAAAAGGGTGAAAGTTGAAATAAATGGTATGATATCTGAAAATACTGCAGGGGAAGGTGGTATCTGAGGGTAAGCGTTCTTGTTTCAAACACACACCATCTTTAAAGGGATAGTTTACTCAGAATACAAACTAACATGATTTTGAACCTACCTTAGCTGTTTTGAAGGCAGTTTTGGGATATTTTTTTCCCTTTCAACACTTTTAACAACCATATTTTGTTACCGTTAGCATTCTCCTTAACACTTAACATTAAATTGTTCTTGTGCCTGTGTAATCAAACTGTAATTACTTTTGGAGCAAGATTTTATTAGCATGTTGTTACATAACAGTTTGGTAATTGCATAGAAATGAGCTGTGAGTTTCTGTAACTACTGTACACAAGAGGAATAGTGACTGTTCCTTATTCCACTTATGTAATAACTCCATTATTATGCAGTCATAAAACATTTTCCAAAGTCCTATGTAACCACAATGTTGCTATTGTAATATTCACTAAGTTACTACACATGTACAAGAACTGGATGTCAAGTGTTACTGGATATGTCACTCATTAGGAACATATTAGTCATTTTGTTAGTCTACTCTAATGTCTACGTGATTCCATGTCCCTCATGTATTTAATTCTAGGCTAAAGGCTATGTTAAGATGAATATCTAAGAGCCTTCCAACCCATGTGCTTATGCTAATATACAGTATTTAGACTAATTCAACTAACTGTTGACGTTTTTGGTTCTTCATTAAATATTTGGCAGCCATCAAGTAAATATTTTTTGATTATTTGGTTTTCTGAGAGGTATCCAAAATCGTTACAATTTTAAGAGACCTGTATTTGAATATCAAAGAAAAGTTGCCTTTTTGTTAAAATGCTATATAAATTCGACTACCTTTGAGTATTTGAAAAGTTGGTATTTTCAAATAAACTACAAAATACAACTATTTTCTGCCCAAGTCTGCAGTAATGTACACAACTACAGTGAAGAAACGAACAACTTATATCAGTACAGTTTTACCTTATCAATATTACCCTACCGCATTGTTGTTGCAATGCCGTTCTTCCCAAAATATGTCTTTCCTCTGCCTCTCCGCAGCCACACCACCCATGGTAACCCATGGCAACATCCTAACGTCATCCCTCCCCGACTGCACCAATTAGCCCTTCATCAGTCAAACAACACTCCGACACACCTTCTGTGGTTCTAAAGTTACCTCACATCCATGCCATGGGATCTTTAATTACCACGGTGAGATAGGACATCGGTTTAACCTCTCGCCCTAAGACTGAATCTGACATCTGAACCTCAAAAAATTAAATGTCTCTCAGTTGATTGCGTCATCATTCCGAGGTATCCCGTCATTTCATCTTTCAATGTATATGGGGTCATACACCCACCCCCACCCAATGCCCTCTGTCTCTATGACTTTATTGATTTCCTCCAGAATGATTAATTGGACACAGGGGGAGCTGAGGTGTGACCAGGTACCAATTGTACAACCGATGTCCTCTGTAGCCATCCAGAAAGGCCATTCTACAAACAACATCACTCCGTTAGTGGACATTCAAATATGAGACTACACCCCCCCCCCCCCCCCCCCCCCTCCCCTCTGAGTACCTTTCCCTTAACATCCATCTGATATCAGAGCTAATCTCCTCCCCTCTCCAAACATTCACGAAAAGGTAATCACTGTGACCATCTCGAAGACATCGTAGCATGGTGAACTTGTATGTGTCTGCTTTATCCCAATTGGCGCAAAAGCGTAGGCAGAAAGTGGATGCTACATCTATAAACTATTGCGAGTGTTAGTTTAATACAAATTTAAGGCTCCAATGTGATGTTATTGAGCCATACCAGTGCGGAAAGGAGAAAAAATAATGGACTTTGTGGGGCGTAAAAGTTGAATGTATCAATACCATTTCAAGACAAGGACGCGGGATAACATTTCAATAGCCTGCCTTGTATAGATTACGCACACACATTTATTCGTTATTTTCTGATCGTTAAAGTGCACCGGCAACAAGAATCCCTCTCATCCGGCAAGATTTCGTCCAGAAGCAGACTGGAAGACCGTCCACTTCGGAGGTTGGCCGGTAGGACGCGGATGATCGCCACAGGTGTTTGTGGAGTAGTCATGGTGCTAGTGTTGGTTATCCTGATTCCGGTGCTGGTCAACTCCGCCGGCATATCCGCGCGCTACGAAATGCTCGGATCCTGTCAGATGGTGTGTGATCCCCACGGGACCAAGTCCACGGCCACGGCCACGGACAAAGCCAATACCATCAGAGACAGCCGCTTGGTCCAGTCTCTACCAACCTTAATCCAAGGTCCAAAAGGGGAGCCCGGACGCACAGGAAGAATTGGCCCTAGGGGTCCTCTTGGCGAGCCAGGACCACCCGGACCTGCCGGCCCGCCTGGGGAGAGAGGAGGGCCCGGTCCGCCAGGACTACCCGGAACGCCCGGAGCCACAGGTGCCATAAGCGCAGCCACATACAACACGTTTCCAAAGATAGCTTTCTACGCCGGGCTGAAAAAACAACATGAGGGCTACGAAGTGCTGAAATTTGACGACGTAGTCACCAACCTTGGCAACCACTACGACCCTACGACGGGGAAATTCACCTGCTCGATACCGGGCATCTACTTCTTCGTTTACCATGTGCTGATGCGAGGCGGGGATGGCACCAGTATGTGGGCTGATCTTTGTAAGAACAACCAGGTGAGACATATACTGACTTGTTCAATCAAATGAAACTGAAACATAACACTTCTCATCTATAATATGTAACTGTTGATTAGGATTCAAAACATAAAACAGCTTAGACTACAATTTTACGCACACAAACTGCGTTTTACGCACGTAATCCGCTTTCATCAAAGCGTCGCTGTCAGTGGTGTTGAAGTTCCAGCTCTACGCCCCTTTCATTACTGAAACTCCAGTTCACTAACATGACCAAATGATACTGCATTGATTGTTGTGTTAACGGAACATAAATAAAAACATGGTATCAGAAAGATTGGTGACTAATAACAATGCTCTCCAGGTGCGAGCGAGCGCCATCGCCCAAGACGCCGATCAGAACTACGATTATGCCAGCAACAGCGTTGTCCTGCATCTCGAACCCGGCGATGAGATCTACATCAAGCTGGACGGGGGCAAGGCGCACGGGGGCAACAACAACAAGTACAGCACCTTCTCCGGATTCATTGTCTACGCCGATTAACAGAACACCATATATTCTACATTAGGCTGTTCACTGCACCTTCATCTGCTATTATTCTCTCCTTTGGATTGGCTACACCGCTGTCGTTTAGAAGACATGTGGTTACAGAGAGACAGGGGGATCTTGACGCAGAAGTGAACATTAACACGCTTAAATAGACCTTTCCTTTCGTGCGTAAAACCCCAAATTATGCAATGCCCAGTGATGAACTTGCAAACGTGGAAACATGGAAGGAGATGAGTCAAAGTTGCATGTGTATAAGCTCATATTATGTACAACAGGTTAAACAGGAATGGTGTTAATGCTTCATTGCTTTTGCCATTGGGTCAATTAATTCATGTTTCAAATGGTCTTGTAACGCATCTCAGTTCATGTTAGAGTCTATGGAATAGGAAAACATAGGCAACGCATATAGGTGATTAAAAGTGTACTGCAGGAAGTAATGATTGGTGTGTTTCTGTCTGCATCTTCTTACTTTAGTTGGGTTACTTACTGCAGTGTTGTTCTGACCATTACTAGTGTTTTATCAGCCTACTGCATGAGTGTAAAATAGCTATCATGATCATAATGTATATATATGCCTTCTGTCCAATTCAACATTTTCCTGAAGAATGAATTAAGTGCTCAGTGCTTGACTAAGATTGATTAGGCCTACAGCCAGTTTTTGATATGGAAACAGCTACATTATCTGGAAGAAAAACATGCCACCAGAGAAAATAAATCTAACTATTTGAATGATTTCTGCACAGTATTCCTGTTCTACAAACAGCAACAAATCAAAAAGTAAATTATAATTTAAACAGAGCATTGAAAATAGAAAAAATATTCCGTGGTCACATTTTTCCTCTGAATGTTCCATTTGGTGATGTATCAGAACACAGGAGACTTTCCTACTGTACCTGCACTTCCTAACTTTTTTATCCTATCACACACTGTCCTGAAGTGACATAATGGTTATGTATTGTCTGCTGTGATGTCATTGATCATGTGGTGAAGTCACTCTGTGATGCCACCTGTTCCCAGAAGGAGAGACCATGTCCTTCAGGATGACCTACCGTCCAACCAGCTCCCTCCCATAGCCACCCCACCATGTGACATCACAACAACTCATCTAACAAGCTTTGAATGCCCAGTATGTTGATGAAGAAAACTGTGAAAGAGTTAGCTCTGTCAGTGCCCTTTTGGTACCCTAGTCTCTATTAGCAATACAAAAATATCAAATGGGGAATACATATTTATTAATGCTACTACTTATCAAAGACTGTTTGTGAAATGTCATTACTACTGACAAAGCTGTTACTGCTTTCAATAAAACTAATCAGCACAATATTTACAAGTAAAGCACCATGTGCAGACCATGTCCTTGAGTTTGATTGGACAGAAATTGTGGCTTTGTCTTGTTAAATTACATTGGGCTTCTGTGTTGCTGCCGCATTTACATTTAGTCTTCCATTTCTTTTCAAACTGAGATTTTGGATGGAAATTAGGCCTTTTGTGCGACTAAGGCTATAGTATTGAGGATCACTCTACAAAGCAGATGGTTTTGGTTTTTTGCTTACAGTATTAATGATTAATTACAAACATTACTTGAAGCTTTGATTCAGTCATAGCTCTTATGTGAAATAAATTGAATAATTTCCTCACTCAGCTGTCAGAAGGTTCAACAATTCAATTTTTTCCCCATGTTTACTTCTCCATAATACATTTCAATTCAGTACATCCCAGCGAAGTAGCAACAATAAAAAGTGTCAACTTCTGACGTCAATTTTGTTTGGTGATTTGCAAGTATTTTTTACTGTGTTCAATAGCTGATACAAAAGACAAAGGCCTACGGAGCAGGCTTCCTCTGTCTGGGTGATCGGATTCTGATCCTTCATTTGAATGTGAGCCAGCGTTTAGAGTTTTCTATGAGGGCCTTGTCCATCTGGGTCTGGTTGATCACTGTGTGAGTAGTCCTGGCCTCCGTACTTGGTGAGACGGTTCTTGGTGTGGATGTCATAGGCGATGACAATGTTGTCCTCATAACCTTCCTGGACCAGGAACGCCACACTGGAGAGATGGAGGTCTACACTCGCACATGAACACACAACGAAACAGATACATGGGTGTTATTTCGCTGTTTACATTTTGTAAAGTATCGTGAAGTAGATAGAGACAACCACATAGACCTTGTTAGGCTGTTGGTTGTCTAGTGCAGGATGTATGGTCTTCATTTGATCACCCTTTAGTTGCAGGAAATGCAAACCTGTAGTGTATTTGAGATTTTAAAATGCTTCTAAAGTTAGTAATTTCAACTTAAAATGTTCAGACTTGATTTGTCCTAACTAAACATGAATCAACCTCTACAAAAATGTCCATAAATTATAATCCACACAATAATTCACATTTCCTGTTCCTGCAGGATTATGTTCATGCTGTGGAAAACAGGGTTAAATTAAGATCCTAAATCTGTAGGTCGTTTGGTAGCAACATAAAGAGTTCTCACAGTTTGACTCTCTGGCTGTCACTGGGCATGTCCACCTCCAGGTTATAGGCATAGTTCAGCATCTCTGTTCCAAACAGGTTGTACTCCAGGTTATAGGCATAGTTCAGCATCTCTGTTCCAAACAGGTTGTACTCCAGGTTATAGGCATAGTTCAGCATCTCTGTTCCAAACAGGTTGTACTCCAGGTTATAGGCATAGTTCAGCATCTCTGTTCCAAACAGGTTGTACTCCAGGTTATAGGCATAGTTCAGCATCTCTGTTCCAAACAGGTTGTACTCCAGGTTATAGTTGGTTATAAGTTATAAGTTGGTGGTTGAAGATATCCCTCTAGTGGTGTGGGGGCTGTGCTTTGGCAAAGTGGGTGGGGTTATATCCTTCCTGTTTGGCCCTGTCCGGGGGTGTCCTCGGATGGGGCCACAGTGTCTCCTGACCCCTCCTGTCTCAGCCTCCAGTATTTATGCTGCAGTAGTTTATGTGTCAGGGGGCTAGGGTTAGTTTGTTATATCTGGAGTACTTCTCCTGTCCTATTCGGTGTCCTGTGTGAATCTAAGTGTGCGTTCTCTAATTCTCTCCTTCTCTCTTTCTTTCTCTCTCTCGGAGGACCTAAGCCCTAGGACCATGCCCCAGGACTACCTGACATGATGACTCCTTGCTGTCCCCAGTCCACCTGGCTGTGCTGCTGCTCCAGTTTAAACTGTTCTGCCTTATTATTATTCGACCATGCTGGTCATTTATGAACATTTGAACATCTTGGCCATGTTCTGTTATAATCTCCACCCGGCACAGCCAGAAGAGGACTGGCCACCCCACATAGCCTGGTTCCTCTCTAGGTTTCTTCCTAGGTTTTGGCCTTTCTAGGGAGTTTTTCCTAGCCACCGTGCTTCTACACCTGCATTGCTTGCTGTTTGGGGTTTTAGGCTGGGTTTCTGTACAGCACTTTGAGATATCAGCTGATGTACGAAGGGCTATATAAATACATTTGATTTGATTTGATTTGAAATTTGATAGGCATAGTTCAGCATCTCTGTTCCAAACAGGTTGTACTCCAGGTTATAGGCATAGTTCAGCATCTCTGTTCCAAACAGGTTGTACTCCAGGTTATAGGCATAGTTCAGCATCTCTGTTCCAAACAGGTTGTACTCCAGGTTATAGGCATAGTTCAGCATTTCTGTTTCAAACAGGTTGTACTCCAGGTTATAAGCATAGTTCAGCATCTTTGTTTCAAACAGGTTGTACTCCAGGTTATAGGCATAGTTCAGCATCTCTGTTTCAAACAGGTTGTACTCCAGGTTATAAGCATAGTTCAGCATCTCTGTTTCAAACAGGTTGTACTCCAGGTTATAGGCATAGTTCAGCATCTCTGTTCCAAACAGGTTGTACTCCAGGTTATAGGCATAGTTCAGCATCTCTGTTCCAAACAGGTTGTACTCCAGGTTATTCCTCATTTTAGCAAACTCCAACAGCTCTCCATTGTCAAAAATGGTTCTGTGTTAGAAAACTCCCACTATAAATAATTTACAGTCAGCATCACAGATGCTACTGTACCGTTGTCTTCAGCAGATGAAAATACTCCACAATAAGCATTATTACCTTGCTGAACATAACAGGTATATAGAAGCTTGATTTATAAGTAGAATAGTTTATACTATATTATAAACCCATGTAGGGCCCATAGTTTTTCCAGACCAGGACAAACTCTTAGCCATATCATAAGTCCTGTCACCCCCTCCATATCCAGTCCAGTCTGGGTCCTGAGAACCCTCACCTGTCCAGGTGTGGCATGCCTCCTGCAGGAGGCAGACTATCTCAGTGGGGCGCCAGGGTTCCAGCCCAGGTGGAGGATGACTGGGCAGCCAGGCTCGATATGAGCGTGTGCAGTGGCCTGCATCAACTTCTTCTCACTGTCCATGATTGGTCAGCTGCAGTCAATCTCTGTACCGTCCACCCCCTGGAGCACCTCGCTGACGATGATGTCTGTGAGCTGGACAGAGACATCAGGTGTTATGCCTCATTCACATTAACCATAGGCACTCCATTACATTGCGCCGGATGTAATTCATTTCAATGGGGTCGTCCACAGCACAGTGGACTCGTAACACCCCCTTGTGCAAAGTTGTAATTTTTCAAAACTTCGTCATCTTCAGTCCAGCTCGAGTTTGTTGAAGAACAGGAAGTGACCAAACCACAGAAGTTAGATTAAATATGTGGTTTTCAGTGATGGCTTTATAGGATACAGTAGCTAGCAACTTGTAAGCAATGACCCATTCCTATAAGTGAGTACTATTTTAATAGTAATGTTAATAGTAAGTTTACTATTAAAATAGTAATGCTACCACCCCAAAGCCGTAAACACGGGCACCCTCATAGATATCATCCTAACCAACTTGCCCTCTAAATACACCTCTGCTCTTTTCAACCAAGATCTCAGCGATCACTGCCTCATTGCCTGCATCCGTAATGGGTCAGCGGTCAAACGACCTCCACTCATCACTGTCAAACGCTCCCTGAAACACTTCAGCGAGCAGGCCTTTCTAATCGACCTGGCCGGGGTATCCTGGAAGGATATTGATCTCATCCCGTCAGTAGAAGATGCCTGGTTATTAAAAAAAAAGCCTTCCTCACCATCTTAAATAAGCATGCCCCATTCAAGAAATTTAGAACCAGGAACAGATATAGCCCTTGGTTCTCCCCAGACCTGACTGCCCTTAACCAACACAAAAACATCCTATGGCGTTCTGCATTAGCATCGAAAAGCCCCCATGATATGCAACTTTTCAGGGAAGCTAGAAACCAATATACACAGAAAGTTGGAAAAGCCAAGGATAGCTTTTTCAAGCAGAAATTTGCTTCCTGCAACACAAACTCAAAAAAGTTCTGGGACACTGTAAAGTCCATGGAGAATAAGAGCACCTCCTCCCAGCTGCCCACTGCTCTGAGGATAGGAAACACTGTCACCACCGATAATTCCACTATAACTGAGAATTTCAATAAGCATTTTTCTACGGCTGGCCATGCTTTCCACCTGGCTACCCCTACCCCGGTCAACAGCACTGCACCCACCATAGCAACTCGCCCAAGGCTTCTCCACTTCTCCTTCTCCCAAATCCAGTCAGCTGATGTTCGGAAAGAGCTGCAAAATCTGGACCCCTACAAATCAGCAGGGCTAGACAATCTGGACCCTTTCTTTCTAAAATTATCTGCCGAAATTGTTGCAACCCCTATTACTAGCCTGTTCAACCTCTTTCGTGTCATCTGAGACTCATTGACCTGGCCAAGGCTTTCGACTCTGTCAATCAACACATCCTCATCGGGAGACTCGATAGCCTTGGTTTCTCAAATGATTGCCTCGCCTGGTTCACCAACTACTTCTCTGATAGAGTTCAATGTGTCAAATCAGAGGGCCTGTTGTCCGGGCCTGTGGCAGTCTATGGCGGTGCCACAGGGTTCAATTCTTGGACCGACTCTCTTCTCTGTATACATCAATGATGTCGCTCTTGCTGCTGGTGAGTCTCTGATCCACCTCTACGCAGACGACACCATTCTGTATACTTCTGGCCCTTCTTTGGACACTGTGTTAACAACCCTCCAGACGAGCTTCAATGCCATACAACTCCCCTTTACGTGGCCTCCAATTGCTCTTAAATATAAGTAAAACTAAATGCATGCTCTTCCACCGATCGCTGCCTGCACCTGCCCGCCCGCCCGTCCATCATCACTACTCTGGACGGTTCTGACTTAGAATATGTGGACAACTACAAATACCTAGCTGTCTGGTTAGACTGTAAACTCTCCTTCCAGACTCACATCAAACATCTCCAATCCAAAGTTAAATCTAGAATTGGCTTCCTATTTCGCAACAAAGCATCCTTCAGTCATGCTGCCAAACATACCCTTGTAAAACTGACCATCCTACCGATCCTCGACTTCAGCGATTTCATTTACAAAATAGCCTCCAATACCCTACTCAATCATTTTGGATGCAGTCTATCACAGTGCCATCCGTTTTGTCACCAAAGCCCCATATACTACCCACCACTGCGACCTGTATGCTCTCGTTGGCTGGCCCTCGCTTCATACTCGTCGCCAAATCCACTGGCTCCAGGTCATCTACAAGACCCTGCTAGGTAAAGTCCCCCCTTATCTCAGCTCGCTGGTCACCATAGCAGCACCCACCTGTAGCACGCGCTCCAGCAGGTATATCTCTCTGGTCACCCCCAAAACCAATTCTTCCTTTGGCCGCCTCTCCTTCCAGTTCTCTGCTGTCAATAACTGGAACGAACTACAAAAATCTCTGAAACTGGAAACACTTATCTCCCTCACTAGCTTTAAGCACCAGCTGTCAGAGCAGCTCACAGATTACTGCACCTGTACATAGTCCATCTATAATTTAGCCCAAACAACTACCTCTCCCCCTACTGTATTTATTTATTTTGCTCATTTGCTCCCCATTTTCTCTCTCTACATTGCACATTCTTCCACTGCAAATCTACCATTCCAATGTTTTACTTGCTCTATTGTATTTACTTTGCCACCATGGCCTTGTTTTGCCTTTACCTCCCTTATCTCACCTCACTTGCTCACATTGTATATAGACTTATTTGTCTACTGTACTATTGACTGTATGTTTGTTATACTCCATGTGTAACTGTGTTGTTGTATGTGTCGAATTGCTTTATCTTGGCCAGGTCTGTCACCCTCTGACCTTAGTTCCTTTTTTATGTCTTTGTGTTAGGTTGGTCAGGGCGTTAGTTGGGGTGGGTAGTCTATGTCCTTTTTCTATGTTATATTTCTATGTGTTTGGCCTAGTATGGTTCTCAATCAGAGGCAGGTGTCGTTCGTTGTCTCTGATTGAGAATCATACTTAGGTAGCCTGTTTTCCCCATTTTGGTTGTGGGTGTTTAATTTCTGTTTAGTGTCTGTTCACCTGGCTGAACTGTTTTGTTTTCTCTTCTTTATAATTTTGTGTTACGTTGGGGTTGTGTTGAGACGTTGGGGTTGTTAGTGCGCTGGACCGTGTACTCTGTGTTTTGGGTTGGTCAGTATTTTCGCACCCTGTGTTTTGGGCATTGTATTTTGGTGCCATATTAAAGTGCACTTTTCCCTGTGGAACTTTCTGCTCTCTGCGCCTGATTCTTACCTCACACATCCAGTCCCTCGTGACAAGGTCACAATTGTAAATGAGAAATTGTTCTCAACTTGCCTACCTGGTTAAATAAAGTATAAAATATATTTTAAAAATACACATTGGCTGTTAAGCCTCCCGTTTAGGTTTATTGTGATTGATGGTGATAAGAATTAACAAAAATTCAGGAGAGAGGACCAGACTTGAATGCAACATTTGAACTACTGTAGTTTCATTGAATGCAGCTCCCTACTAACTTAACAAGCACCAGATGTTACTAACTGCCAATCAGTTTACAAGCCTTTTGCAACACTTTAACTAGTTGCCGTGAACACAGCTCCTCAACAGCATTTGTTGCAACACATTGCAGATCTGCCTTCACACCTGTCCTCACTCTTCTTAATCACCACCCTACTTAAACCTGACCCTACTAACAGTCCTCCTCTGTCTTCTGCAGTGCATGTTGCGTTGCACGACACTGTGCACTACTAGCCTCATCAAGTTTTGCATCCCCTTCTATCTATTATCTCCTGGGGGGATTGCCATCCTCACAGCAGTCTATCTAACTATTAGACAATGGACACAAACTGGCCATAACTCCTTCAGTTGGGAGACAGCTGACCAAAGCCAATTGGAAGTGTCTTACTGAGACACCGTCTCCTACAAATAGGCCAGTACACATCAGACACAAACTATATATACTACACCATAAACCTTTCCAACCGTCATCTTCCTGGCGTCCTCAGAGTGGGTGCCATCCACATAGAACCCTGCCCCTTCTATGATGTGTACACCTGTACCTTGGACAGCTGTTTGAGGAAGAGCAGGTCCCTGGCAATACTCTGGGTAGTGGTTTCTCAGATGGTTCCTGTTCCTGCATTTTGGTACTCACGAAACACTTCCCGCACAGCACTGGTCTCCTGCAACAGAAGCAGGTTCTCATGGCTAATGAAGAAGAATACTTTATTGTCCATTGTCACAGAGATTTAACAGGTTCTAGACTGCCTGCTGTGTGGATTATAGACTACCCGTGTAAGAGTTCTAGAAAACTGCCAACTGTATTGGTTTTAGACTACCTGCTGTAAGGGTTTTAGACTACCTGCTGTAAGGGTTTTAGACTACCTGCTATAACAGGTTTTAGACTACCTGCTGTAAGGGTTTTAGACTACCTGCTGTAAGGGTTTTAGACTACCTGCTGTAAGGGTTTAAGACATCCTGCTGTAAAGGTTCTAGACTACCTGCGGTAAGGGTTTAAGACATCCTGCTGTAAGGGTTTTAGACCACCTGCTGTAAGGGTTTAAGACCACCTGCTGTAAGGGTTTTAGACTACCTACTGTAAGGGTTTTAGACTACCTGCTGTAAGGGTTTAAGACATCCTGCTGTAAGGGTTTTAGACTACCTGCTGTAAGGGTTTTAGACTACCTGCTATAACAGGTTTTAGACTACCTGCTGTAAAGGTTCTAGACTACCTGCTGTAAGGGTTTAAGACATCCTGCTGTAAGGGTTTTAGACTACCTGCTATAACAGGTTTTAGACTACCTGCTGTAAAGGTTCTAGACTACCTGCTGTAAGGGTTTTAGACTACCTGCTGTAAGGGTTTTAGACTACCTGCTATAACAGGTTTTAGACTACCTGCTGTAAAGGTTCTAGACTACCTGCTGTAAGGGTTTTAGACTACCTGCTGTAAGGGTTTTAGACTACCTGCTATAACAGGTTTTAGACTACCTGCTGTAAAGGTTCTAGACTACCTGCTGTAAGGGTTTTAGACTACCTGCTGTAAGGGTTTTAGACTACCTGCTGTAAGGGTTTTAGACTACCTGCTATAACAGGTTTTAGACTACCTGCTGTAAGGGTTTTAGACTACCTGCTGTAAGGGTTTTAGACTACCTGCTGTAAGGGTTTTAGACTACCTGCTGTAACGGTTTTAGACTACCTGCTGTAACGGTTTTAGACTACCTGCTGTAAGGGTTTAAGACATCCTGCTGTAAGGGTTTTAGACTACCTGCTGTAACGGTTTTAGACTACCTGCTGTAAGGGTTTTAGACTACCTGCTGTAAGGGTTTTAGACTACCTGCTGTAACGGTTTTAGACTACCTGCTGTAAGGGTTTTAGACTACCTGCTGTAAGGGTTTTAGACTACCTGCTGTAACGGTTTTAGACTACCTGCTGTAACGGTTTTAGACTACCTGCTGTAAGGGTTTAAGACATCCTGCTGTAAGGGTTTTAGACTACCTGCTGTAACGGTTTTAGACTACCTGCTGTAAGGGTTTTAGACTACCTGCTGTAAGGGTTTTAGACTACCTGCTGTAAGGGTTTTAGACTACCTGCTGTAACGGTTTTAGACTACCTGCTGTAAGGGTTTTAGACTACCTGCTGTAAGGGGTTTAGACTACCTGCTATAACAGGTTTTAGACTACCTGCTATAACAGGTTTTAGACTACCTGCTGTAAGGGTTTTAGACTACCTGCTATAACAGGTTTTAGACTACCTGCTGTAAGGGGTTTAGACTACCTGCTGTAAGGGTTTTAGACTACCTGTTATAACAGGTTTCTAGACTACCTGCTATAACAGGTTTTAGACTACCTGCTGTAAGGGTTTTAGACTACCTGTTATAACAGGTTTTAGACTACCTGCTATAACAGGTTTTAGACCACCTGCTGTAAGGGTTTTAGACTACCTGTTATAACAGGTTTTAGACTACCTGCTATAACAGGTTTTAGACTACCTGCTGTAAGGGTTTTCGACTACCTGCTGTAAGGGTTTTAGACTACCTGCTGTAAGGGTTTTAGACTACCTGCTATAACAGGTTTTAGACTACCTGCTGTAAGTGTTTTAGACTACCTGCTGTAAGGGTTTTAGACTACCTGCTGTAAGGGTTTTAGACTACCTGCTATAACAGGTTTTAGACTACCTGCTGTAAGGGTTTTAGACTACCTGCTGTAAGGGTTTTAGACTACCTGCTGTAAGGGGTTTAGACTTCCTGCTGTAAGGGGTTTAGACTACCTGCTGTAAGGGTTTTAGACTACCTGCTGTAAGGGTTTTAGACTACCTGCTATAACAGGTTTCTAGACTACCTGCTACATGGGTTCTAGAAAAGTGCCTTTTGTATTGGTTCTAGACTACCTGCTGTATGGGTTCTTGAAAACTGCCTGCTATATTGGTTTTAGATTACCTACTGTTAAGGTTCTAGACTACCTGCAGTACAGGTTCTAGACTACCTGCTGTAGGGTTCTAGACTACCTGCTGTATGGGTTTTTCAGCAGCAGGGTCTGGGAGACTAGTCAGGATCGAGGCAAAGATGAACGGAGCAAAATACAGAGAGATCCTTGATGAAAACCTGCTCCAGAGCTCTCAGGACCTCAGACAAGTCTCTGAATTTCCTTGAGTGGCCCAGCCAGAGACCAGACTTGAACCAGATCGAACATCTCTGGAGAGACCTGAAAATAGCTGTGCAGCGACGCTCCTCATCGAACCTGACAGAGCTTGAGAGGATCTGCAGAAAGGAATGGGAGAAACTCCCCAAATACAGCTGCGCCAAGCTTTTAGCGTGATAGCCAATAAGATTTGGCACTGTAATCGCTGCCAAAGGTGCTTCAACAAGGTACTGAGTAAAGGGTCTGAATACTTTTGCAAATGTGATATTTCAGTTTTTACATTTTTATAAATAAGCAAAAACAAATACTGTTTTATCAAGATTTCATTCAGATATTTCATTCAGAGACTTGTCCCGAAGCCTCGCCTGCTTTGACTTGGCTGTTTACATAGGATCGTTGTCCTGTTGGAAGGTGAATCTGGGTTCTGAATCCAAGATGGCGTAGCAGTAAGTCCTTTCGTGTCGTGTCTCTGTATATATCTCTTTCGTTTTTTTACCAATTTTTCTTCGCATATCTCCTTAAAAACTTTTTGCTAAACCTAAGCTTCCAATTACTCTCCTGCAACCCGCCTCACCCAATGTAGCTATTTTTCCTAAAGTATTTATATTTATATTTACTTGGAACCGGAACCCCTCAACTGAAGCTAGCCAGCAAACCACTAGCCATGCTAGCGGTCTTCAGCTAACCGGTCATCAGCTAACCTTCAGTCCGGAAAGCTCTCGCCAGTTCGAACAACGCGACTCTAACCAGAGCATAACGGACCTATTTTTTTTTTTTCATCCACCGATTTCTTCCCCGGATTCCCACCGCAAATGGAACATTTTTCAGCTGGATCTTCACAACTAGCTATCTAGCTATCTACGAACTGTTAGCTTGCTAGCACAGGCATGCTAACCGTCTGCATCGCCGCATCCCAAACACCCATATTTACTTTCTATCTCTTTTTGATTTTAATTTGTTTATACCTTCCGGAAACCTGCCTCACCCAATGTGATACAGAATCGCTATTATTTTTAATTTTTTAGAACACACTCAAGAACCTCCAGAAGCTAACTAGCTACAAGCTATTTAGTCATTGTTCGTTTTTTTTTACCTGGATAACACTTGCCAGTCCAGCTTCCCTGCCCCATCCACCGCTGCCCCCTGGACACTGATCTCTTGGCCACATAGCTGATGCACGCTGGACTGTCCATTAATCACGGTACTCCATTCTGCTTGTTTGTTTTATCTGTTGGCCCCGTTGCCTAGTCAACGCCATTTTACCTGCTGTTGTCGTGCCAGCTGATTAGCTGTTGTTGTCAAACCTACTGTTTTAGCTAGCTTTCCCAATTCAACACCTGTGATTACTGTATGCCTCGCTGTATGTCTCTCTCAAATGTCGATATGCCTTGTATACTGTTGTTCAGGTTAGTTATCATTGTTTTAGTTCACAATGGACCCCCTAGTTCCACTCCTCATACCCCTGATAACTCCTTTGTCCCACCTCCCACACATGCGGTGACCTCACCCATTACAACCAGCATGTCCAGAGATACAACCTCTCTCATCATCACCCAGTGCCTGGGCTTACCTCCGCTGCACCCGCACCCCACCATACCCCTGTCTGCGCATTATGCCCTGAATATATTCTACCATGCCCAGAAACCTGCTCCTCTTATTCTCTGTCCCCAACGCTCTAGGCGACCAGTTTTGATAGCCTTTAGCCGCACCCTCATACTACTCCTTCTCTGTTCCGCGGGTGATGTGGAGGTAAACCCAGGCCCTGCATGTCCCCTGGCACCCTCATTTGTTGACTTCTGTGATCGAAAAAGCCTTGGTTTCATGCATGTCAACATCAGAAGCCTCCTCCCTAAGTTTGTTTTACTCACTGCTTTAGCACACTCTGCTAACCCTGATGTCCTTGCTGTGTCTGAATCCTGGCTCAGGAAGGCCACCAAAAATTCAGAGATTTCCATACCCAACTATAACATCTTCCGTCAAGATAGAACTGCCAAAGGGGGAGGAGTTGCAGTCTACTGCAGAGATAGCCTGCAAAGTAATGTCATACTTTCCAGGTCCATACCCAAACAGTTCGAACTACTAATTTTGAAAATTACTCTCTCCAGAAATAAGTCTCTCACTGTTGCCGCCTGCTACCGACCCCCTCAGCTCCCAGCTGTGCCCTGACACCATTTGTGAATTGATCGCCCTCCATCTAGCTTCAGAGTTTGTTCTGTTAGGTGACCTAAACTGGGATATGCTTAACACCCCGGCAGTCCTACAATCTAAGCTAGATGCCCTCAATCTCACACAAATCATCAAGGAACCCACCAGATACAACCCTAACTCTGTAAACAAGGGCACCCTCATAGACGTCATCCTGACCAACTGGCCCTCCAAATACACCTCCGCTGTCTTCAACCAGGATCTCAGCGATCACTGCCTCATTGCCTGTATTCGCTACGGAGCCGCAGTCAAACGACCACCCCTCATCACTGTCAAACGCTCCCTAAAACACTTCTGTGAGCAGGCCTTCCTAATCGACCTGGCCCGGGTATCCTGGAAGGACATTGACCTCATCCCGTCAGTTGAGGATGCCTGGTCATTCTTTAAAAGCAACTTCCTCTCCATTTTAGATAAGCATGCTCCGTTCAAAAAATGCAGAACCAAGAACCGATACAGCCCTTGGTTCACTCCAGACCTGACTGCCCTCGACCAGCACAAAAACATCCTGTGGCGGACTGCAATAGCATCGAAGAGTCCCCGGGATATGCAACTGTTCAGGGAAGTCAGGAACCAATACACGCAGTCAGTCAGGAAAGCTAAGGCCAGCTTCTTCAGGCAGAAGTTTGCATCCTGTAGCTCCAACTCCAAAAATTCTGGGACACTGTGAAGTCCATGGAGAACAAGAGCACCTCCTCCCAGCTGCCCACTGCACTGAGGCTAGGTAACACGGTCACCACCGATAAATCCATGATTATCGAAAACTTCAATAAGCATTTCTCAACGGCTGGCCATGCCTTCCGCCTGGCTTCTCCAACCTCGGCCAACAGCTCCGCCCCCCCCCGCAGCGCCTCGCCCAAGCCTCTCCAGGTTCTCCTTTACCCAAATCCAGATAGCAGATGTTCTGAAAGAGCTCCAAAACCTGGACCCGTACAAATCAGCTGGGCTTGACAATCTGGACCCTCTATTTCTGAAACTATCCGCCGCCATTGTCGCAACCCCTATTACCAGCCTGTTCAACCTCTCTTTCATATCGTCCGAGATCCCCAAGGATTGGAAAGCTGCCGCAGTCATCCCCCTCTTCAAAGGGGGAGACACCCTGGACCCAAAGTGCTACAGACCTATATCCATCCTGCCCTGCCTATCTAAGGTCTTCGAAAGCCAAGTCAACAAACAGGTCACTGACCATCTCGAATCCCACCGTACCTTCTCCGCTGTGCAATCTGGTTTCCGAGCCGGTCACGGGTGCACCTCAGCCACACTCAAGGTACTAAACGATATCATAACCGCCATCGATAAAAGACAGTACTGTGCAGCCGTCTTCATCGACCTTGCCAAGGCCTTCGACTCTGTCAATCACCATATTCTTATCGGCAGACTCAGTAGCCTCGGTTTTTCGGATGACTGCCTTGCCTGGTTCACCAATTACTTTGCAGACAGAGTTCAGTGTGTCAAATCGGAGGGCATGCTGTCCGGTCCTCTGGCAGTCTCTATGGGGGTGCCACAGGGTTCAATTCTCGGGCCGACTCTTTTCTCTGTATATATCAATGATGTTGCTCTTGCTGCGGGTGATTCCCTGATCCACCTCTACGCAGACGACACCATTCTATATACTTTCGGCCCGTCATTGGACACTGTGCTATCTAACCTCCAAACGAGCTTCAATGCCATACAACACTCCTACCGTGGCCTCCAACTGCTCTTAAACGCTAGTAAAACCAAATGCATGCTTTTCAACCGATCGCTGCCTGCACCCGCATGCCCGACTAGCATCACCACCCTGGATGGTTCCGACCTTGAATATGTGGACATCTATAAGTACCTAGGTGTCTGGCTAGACTGCAAACTCTCCTTCCAGACTCATATCAAACATCTCCAATCGAAAATCAAACCAAGAGTCGGCTTTCTATTCCGCAACAAAGCCTCCTTCACTCACGCCGCCAAGCTTACCCTAGTAAAACTGACTATCCTACCGATCCTCGACTTCGGCGATGTCATCTACAAAATGGCTTCCAACACTCTACTCAGCAAACTGGATGCAGTCTATCACAGTGCCATCCGCTTTGTCACTAAAGCACCTTATACCACCCACCACTGCGACTTGTATGCTCTAGTCGGCTGGCCCTCGCTACATATTCGTCGCCAGACCCACTGGCTCCAGGTCATCTACAAGTCCATGCTAGGTAAAGCTCTGCCTTATCTCAGTTCACTGGTCACGATGGCAACACCCATCCGTAGCACGCGCTCCAGCAGGTGTATCTCATTGATCATCCCTAAAGCCAACACCTCATTCGGCCGCCTTTCGTTCCAGTACTCTGCTGCCTGTGACTGGAACGAATTGCAAAAATCGCTGAAGTTGGAGACTTTTATCTCCCTCACCAACTTCAAACATCAGCTATCTGAGCAGCTAACCGATCGCTGCAGCTGTACATAGTCTATTGGTAAATAGCCCACCCATTTTCACCTACCTCATCCCCATACTGTTTTTATTTATTTACTTTTCTGCTCTTTTGCACACCAATATCTCTACCTGTACATGACCATCTGATCATTTATCACTCCAGTGTTAATCTGCAAAATTGTAATTATTCGCCTACCTCATGCCTTTTGCACACATTGTATATAGACTCCCCCCTTTTTTTTCTTTCTACTGTGTTATTGACTTGTTAATTGTTTACTCCATGTGTAACTCTGTGTTGTCTGTTCACACTGCTATGCTTTATCTTGGCCAGGTCGCAGTTGCAAATGAGAACTTGTTCTCAACTAGCCTACCTGGTTAAATAAAGGTGAAAAAAATAAAATAATAATAATAATCTTTGCCCCAGTCTGAGGTCCTGAGCGCTCTGGAGCAGGTTTTCATCAAGGATCTCTCTGTATTTTGCTCTGTTCATCTTTGCCTCGATCCTGACTAGTCTCCCAGACCCTGCTGCTGAAAAACACAAATACTGTTTTTGCTTTGTCATTATGAGGTAGTGTGTAGATTGATGAGGGGAAAAAACAATATAATCAATTTTAGAATAAGGCTGTAACATAACAAAATGTGGAAAAAGTGAAGGGGCATGAATACTTTCCGAATGCACTGTACCATAGTGAGAATATGACTGATACAAAGTATAGTAGGTTACTACCAGAATATATTATGAGCATATCATTTGATGCAATTTATCATCATAATGACATTACTTATGAAGTCATTAACATAACAATAATGGCCTATTGTACCACGGGTTTAAAGACCAGAGTATTAATACCAACAAATGTTTTTCTTTTTTTTTAAAGGTGAAATCTTGATATGAGCCTCAGAAAAGATCTGTTCTCAGTCATAAATTGAGTTGCTTAGCACGCTTCTCTTTCCAGAGTCCACCACGACCCCATCCTGAGAGTAGGCTACTTTGATTTGATCATATGTGACAAGAGTTCTTCTCCATTATGTTCATTAAACTCTCAGGAGTAGCAATAGATAAGTTATTAACTCACTGCAAATTGTGCCAGGAATCTAATTAACCTCCTTGCCTTTAACAGCTGTATGTATGGGATTAGAGAAAGAAACGCCCGTATCTATCTCTAAAGGATTGATTGCAAATTGAGCATGTTGTTTTCACATTCCTGGTTGGTCTCTATTTTTCTCAGACTGCCAACATATCCTCTCTATCCCCCCTTTTATTTTTTACATAGCCCATTTCTTGAACAGCTTGAAAGACAGATGGATTAGGTAACCACAGTTTATCATTCTCCAACTGTCACTCAGTGACCAGCCCAGTGGATGTGCACTCATACAGCATGTGAGATCATTGCAGAGAGTCTGACATAGGCAACAATTGGAGTTAGGGCCAACTTCTATGCTCTCTCTGAACACACTTTTGCCATATCTGTTACAATTATGTTCTCCAGCGTTTGGTTTTGAGAAATGCCAATGGTTGACCAAATGACCGACTACGGCTGTTCTCCATCTGTAGACTTTGCAAGATCATGACCTATCAACAGTGTCACGTGGCAGAAGGGACAGTGAGAGAGAGAGGATATGATGAGTAATTCTTCTGATGTACAATAAGAATAAAAGTTTTACCTTGATTATTGTCTATAACTGGGCCTCTGAGATTTTTCAGCTCAGATCGCATGATCAGAAAAAACTCAAGGCCCTAAAGATTACTGAAAACTAAAACTAGAGGTCCCCTGCCCTATGCACAGTGTTACAGCGGCTTTACACATGACCCAACGTGCTCCTCGCTCCAGGGTCCCTCGTTAGTGAAGCTCTGTCCTGTCACTGTCATCAGTCACCCTAACTCTGCTGCACACACACACACACACACACACACACACACACACACACACACACACACACACACACACACACACACACACACACACACACACACACAGGCATGTGGGATTATGACAAAGAGAGATGACTGAAGCAAGGCCTGATATCCACAGAGACCTCTGTAGAGACAACCCATTTATTTAGGATGAATCTCAGTGGGACACAGAGTCGAGGGTTGGATGTGATTTGATTCATAGTTTTGTTGTGCTTTGATACTAGTCATTGTTCATTGCCATTTTTTAATTATTGCGAGTTGGGGTAGGCTGGTGTTGCAACCCATGAGTTCTTGGTTTTCAGACAAAAAGAGGTACAAAAATATGTATAAAAGACGTCAAAACCTTAGCATTTAGATGCTATCCTGCATTTATAGAGGAGTAAATTTACTACGTACTATTATTTATTACGTTTAAAAAGCTCTCGTCCTGCTAGAAATGAGGATATTGGGCCATTTTCAGTACGAAAACATTTTGGAATGTAGCAGATAGAAATGACTAGAGCCGGCGTTATTCTTTATTCTACATGTCAGAGAGCTTTTTTTGTTGTACATACAGTATGTAACAAAATGTCCTGCTGAATGCCCTCTGGGTTAACGATTAGATTCTAGGGCCCTCTGGGGGTGGAAAGGGAGAGCTGCATGTCAACTGACTATTCAATGATCCAAAAGTCAATGAATAGACTGCAAGGATGATCACAGACAGGAGAGAAAACTGTACAAAATGAGTTTTAAAAAACAGCTAAATGTGAATATCACTATGATTACCCCATCCATCGTTCCCCCCCTCTTCTCCATATCCTTCTCCCAGATATCACTATGATTACCCCATCCATCGTTCCCCCCCTCTTCTCCATATCCTTCTCCCAGATATCACTATGATTACCCCATCCATCGTTCCCCCTCTTCTCCATATCCTTCTCCCAGATATCACTATGATTACCCCATCCATCGTTCCCCCCTCTTCTCCATATCCTTCTCCCAGATATCACTATGATTACCCCATCCATCGTTCCCCCCCTCTTCTCCATATCCTTCTCCCAGATATCACTATGATTACCCCATCCATCGTTCCCCCCTCTTCTCCATATCCTTCTCCCAGATATCACTATGATTACCCCATCCATCGTTCCCCCCCTCTTCTCCATATCCTTTTCCCAGATTAGTACATCAGCTGTTAGTTTATTTTAACCTTTATTTAACTAGTTAACTACCATTCCCATGTAACAGGGGACCATTCCCACGTGACAGGGGACCATTCCCACGTGATAGGGGACCATTCCCACGTGACAGGGGGTCATTCCCACGTGATAGGGGACCATTCCCACGTGATAGGGGACCATTCCCACGTGACAGGGGACCATTCCCACGTGACAGGGGACCATTCCCACGTGATAGGGGACCATTCCCACGTGATAGGGGTCATTCCCACGTGATAGGGGACCATTCCCACGTGATAGGGGACCATTCCCACGTGACAGGGGGTCATTCCCACGTGATAGGGGACTATTCCCACGTGATAGGGGACTATTCCCACGTGATAGGGGACCATTCCCACGTGATAGGGGTCATTCCCACGTGATAGGGGACCATTCCCACGTGATAGGGGACTATCCCACATGATAGGGGACCATCCCCACATGATAGGGGACCATTCCCATGGGAAAGGGGACCATTCCCGTGACCCATCTAAGAGGTTTAAGCATATTTTTCCCAGGACCATCATGCTAATCAATAGACATGCTCTGGTCAATGAATAGTGCTGCAGTCTCTGATCAGTGGATAAACATTATCACTGCAAACCACAAAATACATCTCTTAACATATTTATGTATTATAGGTCCACTGGAAGAGGTGGTCATCCTGTTAAGTATTTGTATTTATTAAAGATCCCCATTAGTTCCTGCCAAGGCATAAGCTACTCTTCCTGGGGTCCTAACCACATTAAGACACTTATATAACACATAAAACAAAAGATAAAACAGTATATCATATAACACTGTCACACCACCACATATCTACAATTCAAAATGTATAATACCACAATATTACAATGTACAGTACCGGTCAAAAGTTTGGACACCTACTCATTTGAGGGTTTTTCTTTATTTGTACTATTTTCTACATTGTAGAATAATAACGAAGACATCAAAACTATGAAATACACATACGGAATCATGTAGTAATATTTTATGTTTGAGATTCTTCAAAGTAGCCACCCTTTGCCTTGATGACAGTTTTGCACACTCTTGGCATTCTCTCAACCAGCTTCATGAGGTAGTCACCTGGAATGCATTTAACAGATAGGCCTTGTTAAAAGTTAATTTGTGGAATTTCTTTCCTTCTTAATGTGTTTGAGCCAAGCAGTTGTGTTGTGACAAGGTAGGGGTAGTATTCAGAAGATAGCCCTATTTGGTAAAATACCAAGTCCATATTATGGCAAGAACAGCTCAAATAAGCAAAGAGAAACGACAGTCCGTCATTACTTTAAGACATGAAGGTCAGTCAATCCGGATATTTCAATACCTTTGAAAGTTTCTTCAAGTGCAGTCGCAAAAACCATCAAGCGCTATGATGAAACTGGCTCTCATGGGGACCGCCAGAGGAAATGAAGACCCAGAGTTACCTCTTCTGCAGAGGATAAGTTCATTAGAGTTAACCGCACCTCAGAAATTCCAGCCCAAATGAATGCTTCACAGAGTTCAAGTAACAGACACATCTCAACATCAACAGTTCAGAGGAGATTGTGTGAATCAGGCTTTCATGGTCAAATTGCTGCAAAGAAACCACTACTAAAGACACCAATAAGAAGAGACTTGCTTGGGCCAAGAAATATGAGCAATGAACCTTAGACTGGTGGAAAGCATGAAGCATGGAGGAGGAGGTGTGATGGTGTGGGGATGTTTTACTGGTGACACTGTCAGGGATTTATTTAGATTTAAAGGCACACTTAACCAGCATGGCTACCACAGCATTCTGCAGCGATATGCCAGATGACTTGACCTCCATAATCACCCGACCTCATCCCAATTGAGATGGTTTCGGATGAGTTGGACGAAGCAAAAGTGAAGGAAAAGTGAAGTAAAAGCAGCTAGTGAAGGAAAAGAGTGAAGGAAAAGCAGCTAACAAGTGATTAACATATGTATGAACTCCTTCAAGACTGTTGGAAAAGCATTTCAGGTGAAGCTGCTTGAGAGAATGCCAAGAGTGTGCAAAGCTGTCATCAAAGCAGAGGGTGGCTACTTTGAAGAATCTCAAATATAAAATACATTTGTATTTGTTTATCACTTTTTGGTTACTACATGATTCCGTATGTGTTATTTCATCGTTTTGATGTCTTCACTATTATTCTACAATGTAGAAAAGAGTAAAAATAAATGAAAACCCTTAAATGAGTAGGTTTGTCCAAACTTTTGGCTGGTACTATATGCGCATGTAGAGTGCGTATGCTAGCGTTTGTGTGCGTACGCTTGTGTCTGTACCTGTGTGTGTCTCTTCACAGTCCCCACTGTTCTATAAGGTGTATTTTTATCTGTTTAAAAACATCTGATTCTACTGCTGCATCATTTACCTGATGTGGAATAGAGTTCCATGTAGTCATGACTCTATGTAGTAATGTGCGCCTCCCATAGTCTGTTCTGAACTTGGGGACTGTGAAGAGACCTCTGGTGGCATGTCTTGTGGGGTATGCATGGGTGTCTGAGCTGTGTGCTAGTAGCACACAACACCTCTTACAAAAACATGTAATGATGAAGTCAATCTCTCCTCCACTTTGAGCCATGAGAGATTGACATGCATATAATTAATGTTAGATCTCCATGTACATTTAAGGGCCAGCCACGCTGCCCTGCTCTGAACCAATTGCAATTTTCTCTTTGTGGCATCTGACCACACGACTGAACAGTAGTCCAGGTGCGACAAAGAACTAAAGGCTATCATTTCCCATCTGGTAGACTTAGTCTATTATATAGAGTTCTAGATATTACTGAGGAGTGATCTGGGACACTGTGTGCTGCTAATAGTGCTATTCTTAACATGTGCACTAATATCTGAGTTTTCGTGATCTGATTAACATGATCCAATCACTATCTGATCAAGGTTTGTCACGTACAAACATTGTTTTAAAATGTGTCTCTTATCCGTCCACTGTGTCCACATTGTAATCAGATTAGCTGGTGCCTCCCTGTATGCAAATCATTTGACATATATTCCTTCAATATAATATGAATTCATTTGTTTTATCATAACTACTGATGCCATAAGTCCTTGATGCTACCTGTCAATGATTTTAGAGGCCAGTATAATGATGATTTAATGTATTGACCAACCAGATCTGTTTACACTCGATTGATATCCAGACACCCATCTGTGCTTGACTATCTCCATTTTTATACACCTAAAAATGTGGGTACAATCAGAATGTGGAAAAAAATCAGGACAAAGGTGCAGCAGGTATAAACAGGGCTTTAGATTTGATATTAAACCAAAATCCAGACTCTATATAGACATTGGGGCCCTTTCCCAGAGCCAGAATCTGGACTAAACCACTCATAGAGATTATCTATGGCCCAATTACACTAATTGCAAGAACCTGTATTTTTTGGCCCACTTGATTTTAGCATATATTAATTTACTTTTTGAAATGCAGATCCATGAAATCCATACATTTGTCTAATGTCAGATTCTAAGTAAGTAGTAGCTTTAACAGTTGCATCACATACAGGTATGCTCTAACTACACTAAACCATGTTTTTTTAAAAATCCAGTAGTAGTGAGTTTTCATTCAAATAAATGAGTTGTTTTCTCTGAAAATCCACATTTTGGCACGTCACACGTGGTGTGTTTCTGACTTCTAGGAGGATTCATAACCCACTTACCCCTCACATTTCCCAAAGGTTTCATTGTATAGCCCAGTTATTTTGTTGCTTTGTCAAAGTCATTACAGAAAGATGATCATTTAATTCATTTTAAAGTCAACCCGGTTTATGCGAACTGAACTCTCATTTTAATATGGTGAAACTATTCCTTTTTAAACGTAGTCATAGTGTGAGAGCAGATGAGGTGGCTCTACGCTTTTTAGCCATTTTCCGATGTTGAGGTAGAAAACTGAGTGTCAAGCACAACATGTCAACCCTGTTACATACATGTAGATAGATGGGATAGAAATGTTTTACCAAGTTGAAATGTTTTGTGAAGCTTGCATTCAATTTCCCCTCCCTGTTGCACACAACAAGCTTCCATTTCCCCTGTCACAAGGAGTTATGGCTGATTTAAGACATCGTCAACCCTGTTATGGTCAACCCTGTTACTTTAATTGGCACTTTACTTAATTTAACCTCGAGGAAAATTATTTTTATGAAGTGGACACATGCTCTGTATGACTGAATATAACATTTAGGTGAAATAAGTAGTTATTCATGACAGAATTACACTACTCAAGGGTTACTCTTCATGGTACGATCATAGATGACTCATCTTTGTATCTGAACCATTATGGCGTCTGAGAGCACGGGCAAAGCCATCTCCATTTTAAAGTAGTCACATTTCTTATTTTTTTATTTGAAAAACGCATACATTTCTTATATTGGTGATTTACCGCCAGGAGTCCTGAACCAAATCCGGTGTGTCATTCATTTATTGTGGCCACTAGATGGCAATGATACAGCTTCAAGCCCTTTAAATCAGGTAACTAAATTTGAAGAAGCCAATTCTGTGATCATTGACTGATCCCTCCAGACCCATAGGAACCCCACCCAGTTGACTAAGATTAAGATAACTTTATTGGTCAATTGCACACAAGGTCCAACCTATTATAGTCTACTAGATAACTTTATTGGTCGATTATGGCATCCCCCAGCACCTCTCTGATTCAAAGGGATTGGGAAATATGCAGTAGACACATTTCAGTTGAAGGCATTCAGTTGAACAACTAGTTGTACAACTGACTAGCTATACCTTACTATAGCGCTTCTGCTCCATCCAGTATAGGGGAGTTGACACAGCAGCAACATAGCCTCACAGATGGGGTCAGCATTTACACAGCAGCAACATAGCCTCACAGATGGGGTCAGCATTTATACAGCAGCAACATAGCCTCACAGATGGGGTCAGCATTTATACAGCAGCAACATAGGCTCACAGATGGGGTCAGCATTTAAAAAGCAGCAACATAGCCTCATGGATGGGGTCAGTGTTTACACAGCAGCAACATAGCCTCATGGATGGGGTCAGCATTTATACAGCAGCAACATAGCCTCACAGATGGGGTCAGCATTTACACAACAGCAACATGGGCAAACAAATGGGGTTAGAATTTATACAGCAGCAACTTAGCCTCACAGATGGGGTCAGCATTTACACTGCAGCAACATAGCCTCACAGATGGGGTCAGCATTTACACTGCAGCAACATGGGCTCAAGGATGGGGTCAGCATTTACACAGCAGCAACATGGGCTCACAGATGGAGTCAGCATTTACACAGCAGCAACATAGGCTCAAGGATGGGGTCAGCATTTATACAGCAGCAACATAGGCTCACAGATGGGGTCAGCATTTACACAGCAGCAACATAGCCTCACAGATGGGGTCAGCATTTACACTGCAGCAACATGGGATCAAGGATGGGGTCAGCATTTACACTGCAGCAACATAGGCTCACAGATGGCGTCAGCATTTACACAGCAGCAACATAGGCTCAAGGATGGGGTCAGCATTTACAGAGCAGCAACATAGCCTCACAGATGGGTCAGCATTTACACTGCAGCAACATGGGATCAAGGATGGGGTCAGCATTTACACTGCAGCAACATAGGCTCACAGATGGCGTCAGCATTTACACAGCAGCAACATAGGCTCAAGGATGGGGTCAG
Organism: Oncorhynchus nerka; assembly: GCF_034236695.1. NCBI lineage: Eukaryota > Metazoa > Chordata > Actinopteri > Salmoniformes > Salmonidae > Oncorhynchus > Oncorhynchus nerka. Next base: position 30,978,584 of record NC_088424.1, on the reverse strand, counting down.
CATTTACAGAGCAGCAACATAGCCTCACAGATGGGTAGCATTTACACTGCAGCAACATGGGCTCAAGGATGGGGTCAGCATTTACACAGCAGTAACATAGCCTCACAGATGGGGTCAGCATTTACATAGCAGCAACATAGCCTCACAGATTGGGTCAGCATTTACACAGCAGCAACATGGGCTCAAGGATGGGGTCAGCATTTACACAGCAGCAACATAGCCTCACAGATGGGGTCAGCATTTAAACAGCAGCAACATAGGCTCACAGATGGGGTCAGCATTTAAAAAGCAGCAACATAGCCTCATGGATGGGGTCAGTGTTTACACAGCAGCAACATAGCCTCATGGATGGGGTCAGCATTTATACAGCAGCAACATGGGCAAACAAATGGGGTTAGAATTTATACAGCAGCAACATGGGCTCAAGGATGGGGTCAGCATTTAAACAGCAGCAACATAGGCTCACAGATGGGGTCAGCATTTACACTGCAGCAACATAGCCTCACAGATGGGGTCAGCATTTACACAGCAGCAACATGGGCTCAAGGATGGGGTCAGCATTTACACAGCAGCAACATAGCCTCACAGATGGGGTCAGCATTTACACAGCAGCAACATGGGCTCAAGGATGGGGTCAGCATTTACACTGCAGCAACATAGGCTCACAGATGGGGTCAGCATTTACACAGCAACAACATAGCTTCAATGATGGGGTCAGCATTTACACAGCAACATAGGCTCAAGGATGGAGTCAGCATTTACATAGTAGCAACATAGCCTCAAGGATGGAGTCAGCATTTACACAGCAACATAGGCTCAATGATGGAGTCAGCATTTACACAGCAACATAGGCTCAAGGATGGAGTCAGCATTTACATATCAGCAACATAGCCTCAAGGATGGAGTCAGCATTTACACAGCAACATAGGCTCAAGGATGGGGTAAGCATTTACAGAGCAGCAACATAGGCTCACAGATGGGGTCAGCATTTACACAGCAGCAACATAGCCTCACAGATGGGGTCAGCATTTATACAGCAGCAACATAGGCTCACAGATGGGGTCAGCAGTTACACAGCAGCAACATAGGCTCAAGGATGGGGTCAGCATTTACAGAGCAGCAACATAGGCTCACAGATGGGGTCAGCATTTACACAGCAGCAACATAGCCTCACAGATGGGGTCAGCATTTATACAGCAGCAACATAGCCTCACAGATGGGGTCAGCATTTATACAGCAGCAACATAGCCTCACAGATGGGGTCAGCATTTACACAGCAGCAACATGGGATCAAGGATGGGGTCAGCATTTATACAGCAGCAACATAGCCTCACAGATGGGGTCAGCATTTACACTGCAGGAACATGGGCTCAAGGATGGGGTCAGCATTTACACTGCAGCAACATGGGCTCAAGGATGGGGTCAGCATTTACACTGCAGCAACATAGGCTCACAGATGGCGTCAGCATTTACACAGCAGAAACATAGGCTCAAGGATGGGGTCAGCATTTACAGAGCAGCAACATAGCCTCACAGATGGGGTCAGCATTTACACAGCAGCAACATAGCCTCACAGATGGGGTCAGCATTTACACAGCAACAACATAGCCTCACAGATGGGGTCAGCATTTACACAGCAGCAACATGGGATCAAGGATGGGGTCAGCATTTATACAGCAGCAACATAGCCTCACAGATGGGGTCAGCATTTACACTGCAGGAACATGGGCTCAAGGATGGGGTCAGCATTTACATTGCAGCAACATGGGCTCAAGGATGGGGTCAGCATTTACACTGCAGCAACATAGGCTCACAGATGGCGTCAGCATTTACACAGCAGAAACATAGGCTCAAGGATGGGGTCAGCATTTACAGAGCAGCAACATAGCCTCACAGATGGGGTCAGCATTTACACAGCAGCAACATAGCCTCACAGATGGGGTCAGCATTTACACAGCAACAACATAGCCTCACAGATGGGGTCAGCATTTACACTGTAGCAACATGGGCTCAAGGATGGGGTCAGCATTTACACAGCAGCAACATAGGCTCAAGGATGGGGTCAGCATTTACAGAGCAGCAACATAGCCCCACAGATGGGGTCAGCATTTACACTGCAGCAACATGGGCTCAAGGATGGGGTCAGCATTTACACTGCAGCAACATAGGCTCACAGATGGGGTCAGCATTTACACAGCAACAACATAGCTTCAATGATGGGGTCAGCATTTACACAGCAACAACATAGCCTCAAGGATGGAGTCAGCATTTACATAGCAGCAACATAGGCTCAAGGATGGAGTCAGCATTTACACAGCAACATAGGCTCAAGGATGGAGTCAGCATTTACATAGCAGCAACATAGGCTCAAGGATGGAGTCAGCATTTACACAGCAACATAGGCTCAAGGATGGAGTCAGCATTTACACAGCAACATAGGCTCAAGGATGGAGTCAGCATTTACACAGCAACATAGCCTCAAGGATGGAGTCAGCATTTACACAGCAACATAGGCTCAAGGATGGAGTCAGCATTTACACAGCAACATAGGCTCAAGGATGGAGTCAGCATTTACACAGCAACATAGGCTCAATGATGGAGTCAGCATTTACACAGCAACATAGGCTCAAGGATGGAGTCAGCATTTACATATCAGCAACATAGCCTCAAGGATGGAGTCAGCATTTACACAGCAACATAGGCTCAAGGATGGGGTAAGCATTTACAGAGCAGCAACATAGGCTCACAGATGGGGTCAGCATTTACACAGCAGCAACATAGCCTCACAGATGGGGTCAGCATTTATACAGCAGCAACATAGGCTCACAGATGGGGTCAGCAGTTACACAGCAGCAACATAGGCTCAAGGATGGGGTCAGCATTTACAGAGCAGCAACATAGGCTCACAGATGGGGTCAGCATTTACACAGCAGCAACATAGCCTCACAGATGGGGTCAGCATTTATACAGCAGCAACATAGCCTCACAGATGGGGTCAGCATTTATACAGCAGCAACATAGCCTCACAGATGGGGTCAGCATTTACACAGCAGCAACATGGGATCAAGGATGGGGTCAGCATTTATACAGCAGCAACATAGCCTCACAGATGGGGTCAGCATTTACACTGCAGGAACATGGGCTCAAGGATGGGGTCAGCATTTACACTGCAGCAACATGGGCTCAAGGATGGGGTCAGCATTTACACTGCAGCAACATAGGCTCACAGATGGCGTCAGCATTTACACAGCAGAAACATAGGCTCAAGGATGGGGTCAGCATTTACAGAGCAGCAACATAGCCTCACAGATGGGGTCAGCATTTACACAGCAGCAACATAGCCTCACAGATGGGGTCAGCATTTACACAGCAACAACATAGCCTCACAGATGGGGTCAGCATTTACACTGTAGCAACATGGGCTCAAGGATGGGGTCAGCATTTACACAGCAGCAACATAGGCTCAAGGATGGGGTCAGCATTTACAGAGCAGCAACATAGCCTCACAGATGGGGTCAGCATTTACACTGCAGCAACATGGGCTCAAGGATGGGGTCAGCATTTACACTGCAGCAACATAGGCTCACAGATGGGGTCAGCATTTACATAGCAGCAACATAGGCTCAAGGATGGGGTCAGCATTTACATAGCAGCAACATAGCCTCAAGGATGGAGTCAGCATTTACACAGCAACATAGGCTCAAGGATGGAGTCAGCATTTACACAGCAACATAGGCTCAAGGATGGAGTCAGCATTTACACAGCAACATAGGCTCAAGGCTGGAGTCAGCATTTACATAGCAGCAACATAGCCTCAAGGATGGAGTCAGCATTTACACAGCAACATAGGCTCAAGGATGGAGTCAGCATTTACACAGCAACATAGGCTCAAGGATGGAGTCAGCATTTACACAGCAACATAGGCTCAAGGATGGAGTCAGCATTTACACAGCAACATAGGCTCAAGGATGGAGTCAGCATTTACACAGCAGCAACATAGCCTCACAGATGGCGTCAGCATTTACACAGCAGCAACATGGGCTCAAGGATGGGGTCAGCATTTACACTGCAGCAACATAGGCTCACAGATGGGGTCAGCATTTACACAGCAACAACATAGCTTCAATGATGGGGTCAGCATTTACACAGCAACAACATAGCCTCATGGATGGAGTCAGCATTTACATAGCAACAACATAGGCTCAAGGATGGGGTCAGCATTTACAGAGCAGCAACATAGGCTCACAGATGGGGTCAGCATTTACACAGCAGCAACATAGCCTCACAGATGGGGTCAGCATTTATACAGCAGCAACATAGCCTCACAGATGGGGTCAGCATTTATACAGCAGCAACATAGCCTCACAGATGGGGTCAGCATTTACACAGCAGCAACATGGGATCAAGGATGGGGTCAGCATTTATACAGCAGCAACATAGCCTCACAGATGGGGTCAGCATTTACACTGCAGGAACATGGGCTCAAGGATGGGGTCAGCATTTACACTGCAGCAACATGGGCTCAAGGATGGGGTCAGCATTTACACTGCAGCAACATAGGCTCACAGATGGCGTCAGCATTTACACAGCAGAAACATAGGCTCAAGGATGGGGTCAGCATTTACATAGCAGCAACATAGCCTCAAGGATGGAGTCAGCATTTACACAGCAACATAGGCTCAAGGATGGAGTCAGCATTTACACAGCAACATAGGCTCAAGGATGGAGTCAGCATTTACACAGCAACATAGGCTCAAGGCTGGAGTCAGCATTTACATAGCAGCAACATAGCCTCAAGGATGGAGTCAGCATTTACACAGCAACATAGGCTCAAGGATGGAGTCAGCATTTACACAGCAACATAGGCTCAAGGATGGAGTCAGCATTTACACAGCAACATAGGCTCAAGGATGGAGTCAGCATTTACACAGCAACATAGGCTCAAGGATGGAGTCAGCATTTACACAGCAGCAACATAGCCTCACAGATGGCGTCAGCATTTACACAGCAGCAACATGGGCTCAAGGATGGGGTCAGCATTTACACTGCAGCAACATAGGCTCACAGATGGGGTCAGCATTTACACAGCAACAACATAGCTTCAATGATGGGGTCAGCATTTACACAGCAACAACATAGCCTCATGGATGGAGTCAGCATTTACATAGCAACAACATAGGCTCAAGGATGGGGTCAGCATTTACAGAGCAGCAACATAGGCTCACAGATGGGGTCAGCATTTACACAGCAGCAACATAGCCTCACAGATGGGGTCAGCATTTATACAGCAGCAACATAGCCTCACAGATGGGGTCAGCATTTATACAGCAGCAACATAGCCTCACAGATGGGGTCAGCATTTACACAGCAGCAACATGGGATCAAGGATGGGGTCAGCATTTATACAGCAGCAACATAGCCTCACAGATGGGGTCAGCATTTACACTGCAGGAACATGGGCTCAAGGATGGGGTCAGCATTTACACTGCAGCAACATGGGCTCAAGGATGGGGTCAGCATTTACACTGCAGCAACATAGGCTCACAGATGGCGTCAGCATTTACACAGCAGAAACATAGGCTCAAGGATGGGGTCAGCATTTACAGAGCAGCAACATAGCCTCACAGATGGGGTCAGCATTTACACAGCAGCAACATAGCCTCACAGATGGGGTCAGCATTTACACAGCAACAACATAGCCTCACAGATGGGGTCAGCATTTACACTGTAGCAACATGGGCTCAAGGATGGGGTCAGCATTTACACAGCAGCAACATAGGCTCAAGGATGGGGTCAGCATTTACAGAGCAGCAACATAGCCTCACAGATGGGGTCAGCATTTACACTGCAGCAACATGGGCTCAAGGATGGGGTCAGCATTTACACTGCAGCAACATAGGCTCACAGATGGGGTCAGCATTTACATAGCAGCAACATAGGCTCAAGGATGGGGTCAGCATTTACATAGCAGCAACATAGCCTCAAGGATGGAGTCAGCATTTACACAGCAACATAGGCTCAAGGATGGAGTCAGCATTTACACAGCAACATAGGCTCAAGGATGGAGTCAGCATTTACACAGCAACATAGGCTCAAGGCTGGAGTCAGCATTTACATAGCAGCAACATAGCCTCAAGGATGGAGTCAGCATTTACACAGCAACATAGGCTCAAGGATGGAGTCAGCATTTACACAGCAACATAGGCTCAAGGATGGAGTCAGCATTTACACAGCAACATAGGCTCAAGGATGGAGTCAGCATTTACACAGCAACATAGGCTCAAGGATGGAGTCAGCATTTACACAGCAGCAACATAGCCTCACAGATGGCGTCAGCATTTACACAGCAGCAACATGGGCTCAAGGATGGGGTCAGCATTTACACTGCAGCAACATAGGCTCACAGATGGGGTCAGCATTTACACAGCAACAACATAGCCTCATGGATGGAGTCAGCAGTTACACAGCAGCAACATAGGCTCAAGGATGGGGTCAGCATTTACAGAGCAGCAACATAGGCTCACAGATGGGGTCAGCATTTACACAGCAGCAACATAGCCTCACAGATGGGGTCAGCATTTATACAGCAGCAACATAGCCTCACAGATGGGGTCAGCATTTATACAGCAGCAACATAGCCTCACAGATGGGGTCAGCATTTACACAGCAGCAACATGGGATCAAGGATGGGGTCAGCATTTATACAGCAGCAACATAGCCTCACAGATGGGGTCAGCATTTACACTGCAGGAACATGGGCTCAAGGATGGGGTCAGCATTTACACTGCAGCAACATGGGCTCAAGGATGGGGTCAGCATTTACACTGCAGCAACATAGGCTCACAGATGGCGTCAGCATTTACACAGCAGAAACATAGGCTCAAGGATGGGGTCAGCATTTACAGAGCAGCAACATAGCCTCACAGATGGGGTCAGCATTTACACAGCAGCAACATAGCCTCACAGATGGGGTCAGCATTTACACAGCAACAACATAGCCTCACAGATGGGGTCAGCATTTACACTGTAGCAACATGGGCTCAAGGATGGGGTCAGCATTTACACAGCAGCAACATAGGCTCAAGGATGGGGTCAGCATTTACAGAGCAGCAACATAGCCTCACAGATGGGGTCAGCATTTACACTGCAGCAACATGGGCTCAAGGATGGGGTCAGCATTTACACTGCAGCAACATAGGCTCACAGATGGGGTCAGCATTTACATAGCAGCAACATAGGCTCAAGGATGGGGTCAGCATTTACATAGCAGCAACATAGCCTCAAGGATGGAGTCAGCATTTACACAGCAACATAGGCTCAAGGATGGAGTCAGCATTTACACAGCAACATAGGCTCAAGGATGGAGTCAGCATTTACACAGCAACATAGGCTCAAGGCTGGAGTCAGCATTTACATAGCAGCAACATAGCCTCAAGGATGGAGTCAGCATTTACACAGCAACATAGGCTCAAGGATGGAGTCAGCATTTACACAGCAACATAGGCTCAAGGATGGAGTCAGCATTTACACAGCAACATAGGCTCAAGGATGGAGTCAGCATTTACACAGCAACATAGGCTCAAGGATGGAGTCAGCATTTACACAGCAGCAACATAGCCTCACAGATGGCGTCAGCATTTACACAGCAGCAACATGGGCTCAAGGATGGGGTCAGCATTTACACTGCAGCAACATAGGCTCACAGATGGGGTCAGCATTTACACAGCAACAACATAGCTTCAATGATGGGGTCAGCATTTACACAGCAACAACATAGCCTCATGGATGGAGTCAGCATTTACATAGCAACAACATAGCCTCAAGGATGGAGTCAGCATTAACACAGCAACATAGGCTCACAGATGGGGTCAGCATTTACATAGCAGCAACATAGGCTCAAGGATGGAGTCAGCATTTACACAGCAACATAGGCTCAAGGATGGAGTCAGCATTTACATAGCAGCAACATAGCCTCAATGATGGAGTCAGCATTTACATAGCAGCAACATAGGCTCAAGGATGGAGTCAGCATTTACACAGCAACATAGGCTCAAGGATGGAGTCAGCATTTACACAGCAACATAGGCTCAAGGATGGGGTCAGCATTTACACAGCAACATAGGCTCAAGGATGGAGTCAGCATTTACACAGCAACATAGGCTCAAGGATGGAGTCAGCATTTACATAGCAGCAACATAGGCTCAAGGATGAAGTCAGCATTTACATAGCAGCAACATAGCCTCAAGGATGGGGTCAGCATTTACATAGCAGCAACATAGCCTCAAGGATGGAGTCAGCATTTACACAGCAACATAGCCTCAAGGATGGAGTCAGCATTTACACAGCAACATAGGCTCAAGGATGGAGTCAGCATTTACACAGCAACATAGGCTCAAGGATGGAGTCAGCATTTACATAGCAGCAACATAGCCTCAAGGATGGAGTCAGCATTTACACAGCAACATAGGCTCAAGGATGGAGTCAGCATTTACACAGCAACATAGGCTCAAGGAAGGAGTCAGCATTTACATAGCAGCAACATAGCCTCAAGGATGGAGTCAGCATTTACACAGCAACATAGGCTCAAGGATGGGGTCAGCATTTACATAGCAGCAACATAGCCTCAAGGATGGAGTCAGCATTTACACAGCAACATAGGCTCAAGGATGGAGTCAGCATTTACACAGCAACATAGGCTCAAGGATGGAGTCAGCATTTACATGGCAGCAACATATGCTCAAGGATGGAGTCAGCATGTACATAGTAGTAACATAGCATCAAAGATGGAGTCAGCATTTACACAGCAACATAGGCTCAAGGATGGAGTCAGCATTTACACAGCAACATAGGCTCAAGGATGGAGTCAGCATTTACATAGTAGCAACATAGCCTCAAAGATGGAGTCAGCATTTACACAGCAACATAGGCTCAAGGATGGAGTCAGCATTTACACAGCAACATAGGCTCAAGGATGGAGTCAGCATTTACATAGCAGCAACATAGCCTCAAGGATGGAGTCAGCATTTACACAGCAACATAGGCTCAAGGATGGAGTCAGCATTTACACAGCAACATAGGCTCAAGGATGGAGTCAGCATTTACACAGCAACATAGGCTCAAGGATGGAGTCAGCATTTACACAGCAACATAGGCTCAAGGATGGAGTCAGCATTTACACAGCAGCAACATAGCCTCACAGATGGGGTCAGCATTTACACAGCAGCAACATGGGCTCAAGGATGGGGTCAGCATTTACACTGCAGCAACATAGGCTCACAGATGGGGTCAGCATTTACACAGCAACAACATAGCTTCAATGATGGGGTCAGCATTTACACTGCAGCAACATAGGCTCACAGATGGGGTCAGCATTTACACAGCAACAACATAGATTCAATGATGGGGTCAGCATTTACACAGCAACAACATAGCCTCATGGATGGAGTCAGCATTTACATAGCAACAACATAGCCTCAAGGATGGAGTCAGCATTAACACAGCAACATAGGCTCAAGGATGGGGTCAGCATTTACATAGCAGCAACATAGGCTCAAGGATGGAGTCAGCATTTACACAGCAACATAGGCTCAAGGATGGAGTCAGCATTTACATAGCAGCAACATAGCCTCAATGATGGAGTCAGCATTTACATAGCAGCAACATAGGCTCAAGGATGGAGTCAGCATTTACACAGCAACATAGGCTCAAGGATGGAGTCAGCATTTACACAGCAACATAGGCTCAAGGATGGAGTCAGCATTTACACAGCAACATAGGCTCAAGGATGGAGTCAGCATTAACACAGCAACATAGGCTCAAGGATGGGGTCAGCATTTACATAGCAGCAACATAGGCTCAAGGATGGAGTCAGCATTTACACAGCAACATAGGCTCAAGGATGGAGTCAGCATTTACATAGCAGCAACATAGCCTCAATGATGGAGTCAGCATTTACATAGCAGCAACATAGGCTCAAGGATGGAGTCAGCATTTACACAGCAACATAGGCTCAAGGATGGAGTCAGCATTTACACAGCAACATAGGCTCAAGGATGGAGTCAGCATTTACACAGCAACATAGGCTCAAGGATGGAGTCAGCATTTACACAGCAACATAGGCTCAAGGATGGAGTCAGCATTTACATAGCAGCAACATAGGCTCAAGGATGGAGTCAGCATTTGCACAGCAACAACATAGGCTCAAGGATGGAGTCAGGCTGCAGTTCCAACAAAAGTATGTAACTTTATTATTGTCATAAGTCATTCTTACAACAAGCCATCATAAACCCATCAGCTCATGACATCAGGCATTGGTCTAATGACCAATCAGTCTCAACTTTATTCCATACAACTCTTATACTATTGCTTTAAGTTACCCCCTTTGATGTATTGAGTAGGTTGTGCACATAAAACATTTTTAGATACGTAAAAGTTAGCAACAAAACAAATGCAAACGAATGAGAACAATGCATGATGGGTGAATACCTAAACTGTCCCAAAATCAGGAAGTCACACCCTGGCTCCTGGTCTGACTAATTCATGCTGTGTTGCTCCCTTCATTAGACCGACCTCACATGACAGGCCTAGGCCATCTGGAGTAAAAGATCTTTAACAAAACTGGGAAAGCAAAACCTTCCCAATACCAAGACATCATTCATGCCATTGTCTTACAAATCCATGTTGCGAGTATCTATTTTATGTTATACATGACAAGCCTATGGTGTTGAAGTTTGGGAAACATCCTCTATAAAGCCTGGGTTTTTACTGCTTTGGCACACACAGACACACTTCCCAAAAAGCTAGAAAACAGCAACTACTGAAGAGGATGCCAAACCAACTCCATCATGTATGTGAAAACTTTACTCCTTTCATCTGCTGTGATCTCTCTCAACTGCTGCACCCATCCATGCATTCTGCAATGTGGTCTGATAAAGTCTACCTGATCTCTGATTCCTTTCAACTAACAGTTCATTCATTGTATGTTAGTCTGTCTCTGTCATAGTTGCATCTTGAGTCATTTGGAATGATGTTAATTAACATGAGGATGATGATGCTTTTGGGAAATTAATAAAAAACTAACAGTACAGTAAGTAGATTTAACACAAACATGCCTAATAAATAGTCACATTACTGCAGCAATTGTATGTCTATCTACAGTATACACTGAGTGTACAAAACATTAGGAACACCTTCCTAATATTGAGTTGCCCCCCCTTTTGCACACAAAACAGCCTCAATTCATCGGGGCCTGGACTACAAGGCATTGAAAGCGTTCCACAGGGATGATGACCCATGTTGACTCCAATGCTTCCCACAGTTGTGTCTAGTTGGCTGGATGTCCTTTGGGTGGTGGACCATTCTTGATACACATGGGAAACTGTTGAGTGAGAAAAATGCGACACCATTGCAATTCTTGACATAAAATGGTGCGCCTGGCACCTACCACCATACCCTGTTCAAAGGCACTTCAATCTTTTGTCTTGCTTATTCACCCTCTGAATGGCACACATACACAATCCATGTCTCAAGGCTTCATCTACACTGATTTAAGTGGATTTAACAGGTGACATCAATAAGGGATCATAGCTTTCACCTGGATTCACCCGATCAGTGTATATCATGAAAATAGCAGTTTGTACACTCACAGGGAAAGCATGTTTTTGACTGCACAGGACCTTTAATATATCCTCCAGAATTATCGCTCACAATTCCACAACTTGAAACAATTTAAAACAGTATATACAAGTAATTGAATAAACATTAGTCTTTCTGACATCAGCCTCTCCAGTAAAGATAACAGTCAACCACGTCTCCAGATTACCACCATGTCCTCTATCCAGATGACTATGGGCTGCACGGTTGTCGGTAAATCAGACATTTCCAATGTGTATCAAGAAATGGTGCATCATCCCAGAAATTTCCTAGCCCAGTATTTTCATACGATAGTATCCCAGAGCCATGCTGTGAAAGAGTAAATATATATATATATATATATATATTGCAAACCATGTGAATACAATGTACTGTATACAGTGGGGCAAAAAAAGTATTTAGTCAGCCACCAATTGTGCAAGTTCTCCCACTTAAAAAGATGAGAGAGGCCTGTACTTTTCATCATAGATACACTTCAACTATGACAGACAAAATTAGGGAAAAAAATCTAGAAAATCACATTGTAGGATTTTTTATGAATTTATTTGCAAATTATGGTGGAAAATAAGTATTTGGTCACCTACAAACAAGCAAGATTTCTGGCTCTCACAGACCTGTAACCTCTTCTTTAAGAGGCTCCTCTGTCCTCCACTCGTTACCTGTATTAATGGCACCTGTTTGAACTTGTTATCAGTATAAAAGACACCTGTCCACAACCTCAAACAGTCACACTCCAAACTCCACTATGGCCAAGACCAAAGAGCTGTCAAAGGACACCAGAAACAAAATTGTAGACCTGCACCAGGCTGGGAAGACTGAATCTGCAATAGGTTAGCAGCGTGGTTTGAAGAAATCAACTGTGGGAGCAATTATTAGGAAATGGAAGACATACAAGACCATTGATAATCTCCCTCGATCTGGGGCTCCACGCAAGATCTCACCCCGTGGGGTCAAAATGATCACAAGAACAGTGAGCAAAAATCCCAGAACCACACGGGGGGACCTAGTGAATGACCTGCAGAGAGCTGGGACCAAAGTAACAAAGCCTACCATCAGTAACACACTACGCCGCCAGGGACTCAAATCCTGCAGTGCCAGACGTGTCCCCCTGCTTAAGCCAGTACATGTCCAGGCCCGTCTGAAGTTTGCTAGAGAGCATTTGGATGACCCAGAAGAAGATTGGGATAATGTCATATGGTCAGATGAAACCAAAATATAACTTTTTGGTAAAAACTCAACTCGTCGTGTTTGGAGGACAAAGAATGCTGAGTTGCATCCAAAGAACACCATACCTACTGTGAAGCATGGGGGTGGAAACATCATGCTTTGGGGATGTTTTTCTGCAAAGGGACCAGGACGACTGATCCGTGTAAAGGAAAGAATGAATGGGGCCATGTATCGTGAGATTTTGAGTGAAAACCTCCTTCCATCAGCAAGGGCATTGAAGATGAAACGTGGCTGGGTCTTTCAGCATGACAATGATCCCAAACACACTGCCCGGGCAACGAAGGAGTGGCTTCATAAGAAGCATTTCAAGGTCCCGGAGTGGCCTAGTCAGTCTCCAGATCTCAACCCTATAGAAAATCTTTGGAGGGAGTTGAAAGTCCGTGTTGCCCAGCAACAGCCCCAAAACATCACTGCTCTAGAGGAGATCTGCATGGAGGAATGGCCCAAAATACCAGCAACAGTGTGTGAAAACCTTGTGAAGACTTACAGAAAACGTTTGACCTCTGTCATTGCCAACAAAGGGTATATAACAAAGTATTGAGATGAACTTTTGTTATTGACCAAATACTTATTTTCCACCATAATTTGCAAATAAATAAATTAAAGATCCTCCAATGTGATTTTCTGGATTTTTTTTCTCATTTTGTCTGTCATAGTTGAAGTGTACCTATGATGAAAATTACAGGCCTCTCTCATCTTTTTAAGTGGGAGAACTTGCACAATTGGTGGCTGACTAAATACTTTTTTTGCCCCACTGTATTTCTACTTATCAATTATTTTTAAAATATATAATTATTTACTCAACTTGACCATTCCCACTATGAAATCTCAAAGGAGAGTCTCTCAGATTATATTGTGTCTTGTATTTCATGGTCCCCAAGTAGGCTACCGATGTAACTACTTTACCTTGGTCAGGGAAAACTGTAACTATTCCAATAGAAGGAGTGAAACAGACGTTGTTTCTTTCAGATTTAAGAGTGGTACAGGGAAACTAACCTTTTTGTACTCAACTACTATTCTTTTAAAGAGTGGTACAGGGAAAGAAACATTTTTGTACTCAACTACCATTCTTTTTAAGAGTGGTACAGGGAAACTAACATTTTTGTACTCAACTAGCATTCTTTTTAAGAGTGGTACAGGGAATGAAACCTTTTTGTACTCAACTGCCATTCTTTTTAAGAGTGGTACAGGGAAACTAACCTTTTTGTACTCAACTACCATTATTTTTAAGAGTGGTACAGGGAATGAAACCTTTTTGTACTCAACTGCCATTCTTTTTAAGAGTGGTACAGGGAAACTAACCTTTTTGTACTCAACTGCCATTCTTTTTAAGAGTGGTACAGGGAAACTAACATTTTTGTACTCAACTACCATTCTTTTTAAGAGTGGTACAGGGAAACTAACATTTTTGTACTCAACTAGCATTCTTTTTAAGAGTGGTACAGGGAAACTAACCTTTTTGTACTCAACTACCATTCTTTTAAAGAGTGGTACAGGGAAAGAAACCTTTTTGTACTCACCTGCCATTCTTTTAAAGAGTGGTACAGGGAAAGAAACCTTTTTGTACTCAACTACCATTCTTTTTAAGAGTGGTACAGGGAAAGAAACCTTTTTGTACTCAACTACCATTCTTTTTAAGAGTGGTACAGGGAAAGAAACCTTTTTGTACTCAACTACCATTCTTTTTAAGAGTGGTACAGGGAAAGAAACCTTTTTGTACTCAACTACCATTCTTTTTAAGAGTGGTACAGGGAAAGAAACCTTTTTGTACTTAACTACCATTCTTTTTAAGAGTGGTACAGGGAAAGAAACCTTTTTGTACTCAACTGGCATTATTTTGAATAGTCTTCCAAAGAAGTTCATGGTCGGTTTCAAGTTCTCACTGAAAGAATGACTAAACAGTAGCATGTCTCAACACTGAGCTGTAAGACTACAGTACGTGGATGAGAAGAACATGCACAGTTTAGCATATGCGCTGACTTTTGGTGCCTATTGTGTGTTATATTGTGATTGTCTTTTATATATTAGGGATTGATTGTTGTATATATTAAGGGTACATGAGACAAGGGTGATGTACCTTTCCAGTGTTGTTTTCTATGTAACTGTACAATTAGCTCATTTAGTGAAAACTCTCAAAAGTCACGTTTCTTGTATCGAATGCTGTGTAATGGCCTCTACCCACTTCCATTAATGGCACTCCAAATTATCCCTAATGGCTTAACAGCATGTGTCAAAGCAGAAGAGAGAGAGGCACTCAAGAGGCTGGTGAAGATAACACTTATCAACTTCCAGACCGACAGACAAAGCTGGCAACCATGCCAGGCAGTTTTAACATTTATTGCTCCTGATTTTTATAACATTTCCTTTTGTCCTTCGTGAAGAAGATCTCAGGTTATTTGACTATAAAATGATAGTGTCTGGCTTGTTTTGGCATTGATGCTGATCCTTTGTACACACTAATGGAATTCTCTGTGCAGGCTTCAATGGCAAAGCGTTCTATTAAACATCGTATTCATCCTTTTGGTTTTGCCCTTTTCAAATGTTCTCTTTTGAGCTCTCTGCTTTCAAACATTGTATTTTATTTCATCATAATTTCTGTTGATACTACTAATACTGTATTTTATTTTATGATAACTTAGAAATATAATTTTCTTCGATTTAATCACTTAAAATGAAAATAACATTTACAATAATGATGTGACTCTACTGTACAATGCCAAAAACAACCAACAAAAGAACAAGCAGGAGGATGGACCAAACACGGCACTGCTTTTTAAAATCCATTTTATTGACAGACTTTATCTTGCCCTCAGAACAATGCAACGAGATTAAGGTGCTGATGAGCACAGAGGAATAAATACACCAATAAATACAGTATTGACTGAACTAGCCTGGCTCTGCTTCAGAGTTGGGTTCTATTTCAATTTAATTCAGTCCATTCAGGAAGTACACTGACTTCCAAATTCTCGTTGATGAAAATTGGAATTGAAATGTCAGCATACTTCAGGAATTGACATGGACTTGACCCCAACCCTGCCATGCTTTCAGACCTGTCTTTCAGACCCTCACCACAAGCACACTTACCATTAAGACATGTAGGACAACATGGAAGGCTTTCTTCTTCCAGCTGAAATCATATGAGAATGCAATAACAACAGAAACTGCATGTTTGAAGAAAGTAAAGATATCTCTTTAGAACGTCTCTGCCAATGTGAACATAATATTTAATGGCCTGCAAATGAGGAGAGGACTGGGGAGCAGAACATTTAACATGGTTTAGAAAAAAAATGATGTCTCTGCCTTGTAAATCAAATACAAAACTACAATTACCATCAGTACATTAGTTCATGAATAGCAATTCGTTATGACCCTTTTAAACAATCC
The DNA here is from genome assembly GCF_034236695.1 of Oncorhynchus nerka. Classification (NCBI taxonomy): domain Eukaryota; kingdom Metazoa; phylum Chordata; class Actinopteri; order Salmoniformes; family Salmonidae; genus Oncorhynchus; species Oncorhynchus nerka. The sequence goes on along the minus strand of NC_088424.1, from coordinate 30,962,321 downwards.
ATGGAGAACAACAATGAGAAATTAACTGAGGTTGTTATAAGATAGTTATAACATGTTATTACACATTAGTCTTATGGTTTGATAATGATTTTGAAGGGTTAAGATATATTATTGATGTAGCTGTTGATATAGAGTTCAACATCCTGATTTCATAAGTGACCATATCCTGTTTAAGTTTAAAAAAAATATATGTTTTACAACAAACGTGGCAAACTCAATCCCTAAAAATGCTAATACATGTTTTCACATTCACCGGGAATCTCACATACTGAGTCATTTCACACACGTCGAGAGGAACGTGATATAACAGAGCTCTACAGCGCGACCATTTTACTCGCATATACGCCTAAATATTTGGCTGTGCGACCTGGAATTTTAATTGAGGAGCACCAGTGCACCTAGAAACAAATCACCCAGATGATAATTGTTGCAATGATTACTTCACTGTACCACAGGCCCTGAGCGCCATGGAGAACACACTGAGACCAGATTCATGACCATCATGCTTGCACCATTACTAAAAAGAAAACGGCTTGTTACCGAAAATATTTTTTATTGTGCTCCTAAATGTCTTTGTGTGCTCCTAAATGTCTTTGTGTGCTCCTAAATGTCTTTGTGAGCTCCTAAATGTCTTTGTGAGCTCCTAAATGTCTTTGTGTGCTCTTAAATGTCTTTGTGAGCTCCTAAATGTCTTTGTGTGCTCTTAAATGTCTTTGTGAGCTCCTAAATGTCTTTGTGAGCTCCTAAATGTCTTTGTGAGCTCCTAAATGTCTTTGTGTGCTCTTAAATGTCTTTGTGCGCCTCTAAATTGTTTAACTGCTGCTGCTTCCCTTAGACCACAGACATTGTCAATTTGGTACTGGCACTTACCCTGTATATAGCTTCCTCTCTTATTTCTCACATTTTTTTTTATTTATTGTATTTTTTATTAGTTATACTATTTTGACATTAAATACTGCACGGTAGGGCTTGCAATTTATGCATTTCACTGTACTTGTGCATGTGACAAATAAAATGTGAAACTTGACAGAGAGCAGAGCATACCAGACCAGACCAGACCAGAGCACACCAGACCAGAACAGAGCACACCAGACCAGACCAGAGCACACCAGACCAGACCAGAGCACACCAGACCAGAGCAGAGCACACCAGAGCAGAGCAGAGCATACCAGACCAGACCAGAGCACACTAGACCAGAGCAGAGCACACCAGAGCAGAGCACACCAGACCAGACCAGAGCACACCAGACCAGAGTACACCAGAGCAGAGCACACCAGACCAGACCAGACAGATGGTCACAGGCATATATGGAAAAGACATGGTCAAAGAAAACGTGAGTGTGATGGAATGTCACAATGATGTTAGATCCATGGATTAGAATTAAACATCCCAACAAAGAATCCAGAGTCATAATCCTTTCTGGGAAAGGAAGATAGGTCAAAGGTCATATTTGGTTTGGGTATCAGACAGTCCACCTCACAAGTACTAATCTTTTAAAGATAATTCAATCAAAAAGCACAGAGTCTGGGCAACTTGAACTTTACTATGACACGAAAATAAAAAGTAGTAGCCTATTACTAAATGGTCCACTGTACTGTAGTTAGTAAGGGCTTGTTAGGGGCGTGCAGAGACAGAGATAGACATAGGTCCCACACAACTTTCCTCTTTCTCCAATAACTACTGAGTGTACACAAAGATAGTCTAGAGTTAAAGCAAATGCCCCTCAGTTGGAATTGGCAGCCACAGTCCCTCATAGTGTATGATGAGAGGGCTAGCTTCACTCCACCTTGCATGTCACAAAGAGGGCAAAGCACTGTTTTGACCATGTTAGGAGGACTCCTCTACTGTACTGTATATACTGTCCATCCACAGAAGGGCTTAGTTCAACAACTACAGAACAATAGGAGTTTGATAACTCTTCCCTACAGTGCCTAGTGGGAGTTCCATACACTTCTACAGTTCCAGTCCCCTCTCAGGTTTAGATCAGACCCACTCCTGCATGGAGCGCTTGCAGTACAGTATGTGTCTCTGCGTGCTCTTCCTCCTGAACTGGAACACGGTGTAGAGCAGGACCATCATGCACAGCGCCAGGATACAGGGGATGGCGATAGCCACGGCCTTCTCCGTGCCCCCCGTGCTGTCCAGCTTGATGATGATGTCCACGTCACCACTGCTGCTGTCGTAGTGGCGCTCCTCCACCTCCGGAGGGCTCCAGTCCCAGTCGGGGTCAGCTGGTAGGCCGTCACAGCCCATGAAGTCCCTCAGGATGGAGCGGGGGTAGCCCGGCTCCACACGCAACCGCTGGTTGTTGAACTTCCAGTACTCCTTCCCCTTGTAGAAGTAGGTGAATCCTGTTCAAAGGAGGAGGGAAAAAAATCAACATTTAAACATTCATACAAGCTAATAGTTTCTCCTTAACTTTGGTTTGCTAGTTTTATAACCCAATCTTTACTTTCTGTACTGAGAAGCAAGGCATAAGTAGACTATATAAAGAGAAAAGAGGCCTATTTTAGTCATTATGAAGAGATGTGATGCAGAAATGGAGGATGATATAGAGCAGGGGTATTCAGCTCTTATCCTACGAGGTCCAGAGTCTGCTGGTTTTCTGTTCTACCTGATAATTAATTTCACCCACCTGGTCTCCCAGGTCTAAATTAGACCCTGATTGGAGAGGAACAATGAAAAAAACACTGGCTTTGAAGTCTGGAGTTGAGTATGAGGGGTATAGAGGGAGGAACGGATGGCCTACCGTTGGCCTTGTCCACAAACGCTCCCTGAGGAGAGTCAGGGATGCCCTTCCACACTGTGATGGGTTTGGGGTAACCAGGGTCCATGTTTCTCATGTCTTCATTGTACCTCCAATATCTAATGCCAGGTAGGAAAGAAACACTGCGGTCAATATCCAGAAAGACTACACACACAAACGCACAGTCACATGCACCAACATTACAATCTCATGATCTACTACACATACACACAACTGTTTAGGATCAAGATAATGGAATTCTGTCAAACACAGAGAGATGAAGTCATGTTTTACAAAACATCATATCAGTGATATGCAACAGTTTGCTACAGAATGATGACAAAGCATTTTATCTTCGCTCACAACAGGGTTAGGACCTCATATGATTTCATCTATCATGACAGATCCACCAAATGTTTGAGTCACGTTAGTATACAGTAAATCATGTACTAATTATAGCATCTCACAGTGAGCTTTATATCAGCTAGCCTTTTTTCACAGTCAGTGGTGTACCACAGTTTAGAGAAAAATGTGAAGTTTCATTGTCACGGCCGTGGAAAGAAGTGGACCACAGTACAGCGTGGTGAGCGTACATTTTCATTTTATTTCGAATGTCACCAAAAAAACAACAAACAACCGTGAAGCTTACAGGGCTATAGTGCCACGAACAAAAGTCAACTACCCGCACTGATTCCCAATCAGAGACAACGATAGACAGCTGTCCCTGATTGAGAACCATACCCGGCCAAAACATAGAAATAAAGAAACGTAGAATACAAAACATAGAATGTCCACCCCACATCACACCCTGACCTAACCAAATAGAGAAATAAAACAGCTCTCTAAGGGCAGGGCGTGACATTCATAGCTAATCTCATAGATAACATTTTGCCATGAGGCTGAAATTATAATTTTTTTCAGTTATAAAGCTAATTTCCTGTAATTCTAAATGTTTTGCTATGCTTATGACGTGTTCCTATGCTATCTGGGGAGGGGGCCCAACCTCCATGGCCTAGAGCTCGTGGGCCCCCCACATTGCCGGGGCTGCGGGGGCCAGTGATCATTGTCATTGACAAAACTAATACAGTATCATGTATAACCTATAATTCAAAATCTAACCAATTTAATGCAACAGATAGATGGACAATTCTAGAATCAGCTACACTTTACCTTCACTATGGATAAAATCAATGTATTGTAATGGATAAATGAAAAGGTCAAACAGACCTGTCTCCCTTGAAGAAATATGTCTTGGCTACGTCCTCCCACCATACAGCAGTCTCTATACTCTGGGTGGGCATCCCACTCCCAAACAGAGAGATGTCCTGAGGGTAGGTGGGCTGCAAAGTAGTGTCCTTGAACACCCAGAACCGGTTTCCTAAAACAAACACAGTCACAAATGGATCAGTGGTCATAATTGTCCAGTAATCACAAACAGAGCCTGGGTCCAAACATTATGTTTTACACTTTTGCTAGGAAATAGCCCTTGCTATTTGCAGTAACATGATGAGCATTATTGCCGTATAGCTGCTTAATTCAGTCTAATAATAAGGCCTTATTAGCATCGTTCAGACAGATGTAAAGAGCTACTATAGTGTTGTGAGTATATTAGAGCGAATATAGCATTGTGAGTATATTAAAGCTACTATAGTGTTTTTATTTTACCTTTATTTAACCAGGCAAGTCAGTTAAGAACCAATTCTTATTTTCAATGACGGCCTAGGAACAGCGAGTTAACTGCCTGTTCAGGGGCAGAACGACAGATTTGTACCTTGTCAGCTCGGGGGTTTGAACTTGCAACCTTCCGGTTACTAGTCCAACGCTCTAACCACTAGGCTACCCTGCCGCCCCAGGGTGTTGTGAGTATATTAGAGCTAAGATAGCATTGTGAGTATATTAGAGCTAAGATAGCATTGTGAGTATATTAGAGCTAAGATAGCATTGTGAGTATATTTGAGCTAAGATAGTATTGTGAGTATATTAGAGCTAAAATAGTGTTGTGAGTATATTAGAGCTAAAATAGTGTTGTGAGTATATTAGAGCTAAAATAGTGTTGTGAGTATATTAGAGCTAAGATAGTGTTGGAGTATATTAGAGCTAAAATAGTGTTGTGAGTATATTAGAGCTAAAATAGTGTTGTGAGTATATTAAAGCTAAGATAGTGTTCTGAGTATATTAAAGCTAAGATAGTGATGTGAGTATATTAAAGCTAGGACAGTGTTGTGAGTATATTAGAGCTAAGATAGTGTTCTGAGTATATTAAAGCTAAGATAGTGTTCTGAGTATATTAAAGCTAAGATAGTGTTCTGAGTATATTAAAGCTAAGATAGTGTTCTGAGTATATTAAAGCTAGGACAGTGTTGTGAGTATATTAAAGCTAAGATAGTGTTGTGAGTATATTAAAGCTAAGATAGTGTTGTGAGTATATTAAAGCTAGGACAGTGTTGTGAGTATATTAAAGCTAAGATAGTGTTGTGAGTATATTAGAGCTAAGATAGTGTTGTGAGTATATTAAAGCTAGGACAGTGTTGTGAGTATATTAAAGCTAGGACAGTGTTGTGAGTATATTAGAGCTAAGATAGTGTTGTGAGTATATTAAAGCTACTATAGCATTGTGGGTATATTAGAGCTAAGATAGTGTTGTGAGTATATTAAAGCTACTATAGCATTGTGAGTATATTAGAGCTAAGATAGTGTTGTGAGTATATTAAAGCTAGGACAGTGTTGTGAGTATATTAAAGCTAAGATAGTGTTGTGAGTATATTAAAGCTACTATAGCATTGTGGGTATATTAGAGCTAAGATAGTGTTGTGAGTATATTAAAGCTACTATAGCATTGTGAGTATATTAGAGCTAAGATAGTGTTGTGAGTATATTAAAGCTAGGATAGTGTTGTGAGTATATTAGAGCTAAGATATTGTTGTGAGTATATTAAAGCTACTATAGCATTGTGAGTATATTAGAGCTAAGATAGTGTTGTGAGTATATTAAAGCTACTATAGCATTGTGAGTATATTAGAGCTAAGATAGTGTTGTGAGTATATTAAAGCTAGGACAGTGTTGTGAGTATGTTAAAGCTAAGATAGTGTTGTGAGTATATTAAAGCTAGGATAGTGTTGTGAGTATATTAAAGCAAAGATAGTGTTGTGAGTATTTTAATTGAACCTTTATTTAACTAGGCAAGCCAGTTAAGAATTAATTCTTATTTAGAATGACAGCCTACCCCAGCCAAACCTGGAAGACATTGGGCCAATTGTGCACCACCAAATGGGACTCCCAATCACAGCCAGATGTGATGCAGCCTGGATTCGAACCAGGTACTGCAGTGACGCCTCTTACACTGAGATGCAGCGTCTTAGACCACGGCACCACTTACAACTTAGAGAGTGTCAGAGTATATTACAGCTAAGATAGTGTTGGAGTATATTACAGCTAAGATAGTGTTGGAGTATTTTACAGCTAAGATAGTGTTGGAGTATATTACAGCTAAGATAGTGTTGGAGTAGTTTACAGCTAAGATAGTGTTGGAGTATATTACAGCTAAGATAGTGTTGGAGTATTTTACAGCTAAGATAGTGTTGGAGTATTTTACAGCTAAGATAGTGTTGGAGTATATTACAGCTAAGATAGTGTTGAGTATATTACAGCTAAGATAGTGTTGGAGTATTTTACAGCTAAGATAGTGTTGAGTATATTACAGCTAAGATAGTGTTGGAGTATTTTACAGCTAAGATAGTGTTGGAGTATATTACAGCTAAGATAGTGTTGGAGTATATTACAGCTAAGATAGTGTTGGAGTATATTACAGCTAAGATAGTGTTGGAGTATATTACAGCTAAGATAGTGTTGGAGTATTTTACAGCTAAGATAGTGTTGGAGTATATTACAGCTAAAATAGTGTTGGAGTATATTACAGCTAAGATAGTGTTGGAGTATATTACAGCTAAGATAGTGTTGGAGTATATTACAGCTAAGATAGTGTTGGCGTATATTACAGCTAAAATAGTGTTGGAGTAGATTACAGCTAAGATAGTGTTGGAGTATTTTACAGCTAAGATAGTGTTGGAGTATATTACAGCTAAGATAGTGTTGGAGTATTTTACAGCTAAGATAGTGTTGGAGTATATTACAGCTAAAATAGTGTTGGAGTATATTACAGCTAAGATAGTGTTGGAGTATATTACAGCTAAGATAGTGTTGGAGTATATTACAGCTAAAATAGTGTTGGAGTATTTTAAAGTATTTTAAAGAGCTAATAATAGTCTTACGCGTGTATTAAAGAGCTACTCTACAGTAGTTTTATTATAGTTGATACGGAAAGGGGCAACTATAGCATTGTGAGTAAGTCCAGTCCAGCAAGTAGCTCCTCCATCAGGGAATAAATAAAGCATGAGACTCTTTGTGATCCTGTTGGAGGACAGATGTCATGTTAATCTGCCTGATGGAGGGATGCAGGGATGGAGGAGGGGCTGAACTCTCACCCGTTATTATACAGTATCATAAAGAACTAAATGGATGCTATTTAGAACACACAAGCAATATTTCTACTAATTGAAGTGGCATTCTCTTGTATACTTATTAATACACTATAAATTAATACATTAAAAACGCACACAAATCTAGTTGTTTCAACTAACTGGTTCTTTTTTTTGTTTACCCAACTTTTCGGTCTAAATTTAACCTGAATGTTAGGTTGCCCAACATGAGAAAACATACACAAAAATTCGGTCCACTTTAAATTGTCTCATATGTTCATTCAACTAGAAAAATGTAAATTTTTACAAAAACAATATGTGGAACTAGTTACACAGCGCTTTTAACATAGAATGTTTTCAATTGACATATTTGACACACGTTGACATACATGATTACATTTTGGATGTTCATTTATACAGTACTTGACATGACGAATACGAATTACTGTATAAATTAACATGCACAATGTAATAATGTTTGTCAACGTGTGTTAAATTAAAAGCACTGTGTGTGTAACTACTTCCACATTCTGGCATTTCTGCCAAAATAATCATTTCTAGTTGGATGACACAAAAACTAAGTTGACTTCAATTTTGTTACGGAACTAAAAATGTTAAATTCTGGGAACACTTTGACCAAAAAGCTGAGTAAACAAAAAAAACATTTGTATTTATTTTACAGTGATGACCACAAACAAAATACTTTGCTCTGTCTTTCTTTCTAAATTTCTCTCCTCTAACTAACCTTCAAACCTGATGCTACTTTCTGTTGATACAAGAGTAAAATAAGCTCCATTTCATCTCCTTCATCTCTCTTTCTCTCCCCCCTCTCTCTCATTCTCTTCTCTCACCTTTGAAGAAGACAAACTTCCCCTCGCTGTTTTCGTAGACGGCGTCGATCTTGGCGGGCAGGCCTCTCCAGAAGAAGTTGATCTCCATAGGGTAGCCAGGGACCACTGAGTTGTCCCTCACTCTCCAGAACCACTGGTCCTACACAAATGTAGACAAAAACACATGATCTGTTTCATCATTTTCATCCCCTTCTCTCTACTGTAGTATTACCTAAACTCTGAAACCTGCTTTGCTGTCTAACACCAGGAATGATTGATTCCACTGAAACCCTTCAGCGCCCATCACTACCTCCTCATGCAAACAAACCTTTTTAACACTGTGTTCATGAGATTATATAGGTTAGACAAGGGTACATCATACAGTATCGGTACATGCCAACCTACCTTGAATACGAACAGCTCCTGTCTGAGGATGGCCAGGGTGTTGAAGCCTCCGTCACAGATGTTGGGATTGGCGTTGGGGTTGGAGGGTTTTGCGCCCTGAGGAGGGCGGTGGGGCCGGACCTGGCGGTCGTGCTTACGGGGTTCCGAGGGGGGGTGGAAGCGTGGGGGAGGGGCCGTGGGTGGGGCTCTGGTGGGCTGGGAGGACCTGTCTGGCGGACCTGGAGATGAATGGGACACATTAGCCTAGCCAGCTAACTAGCTAAGGGCATCACAAAATAACATTATCGTTGTAATTATTTTGTCATTGAACATTTTCATTTAACATTATCATTTAACATTTGTTCCTTCAATGAAAACAATGAAACTTGTTTAAAAAAACATGTAGACTAGACAAATATTAACATACTACTTGGTTTAGTGTAATGAACAGATATTGAGGGCATGCTTATAATAAAATAAAATGTAGGAAATTCAGTACCATAGATAGACACAGTACCATAGATTTTCTGGATGCCCTGAAGGTCATCGTGAGGTAGTTTAAAGTTCTCTGTGTCCATGTACTGATAGAAGGGAGCCATGATGGCTGTGGGGTCGTTGGAGTGCTCTAGGCCAAGGGCATGACCCAGCTCATGGACTGCCACCAGGAACAGGTCATTACCTGGGAAGGGCGATAGAGACTATGGATTTGAAACACACACGCACGCACACACCACAGGAGGCTGGTGGCACCTTACTTGGTGGAGGACAGGTACGTGGTAATGACTGGAGTGGAATAGGTGGAATGGTGTCAAATACATCAAACACAAGGTTAGGAAGAGGTTATTGAGGCTGGGAGATGTCTTCAGGAGCCACAGCTTACACCATGCCCAGGGCATTGGAACACTCATCATGTCCTGCTATACAACACGCACACGCACGCACACACACACACACACACACACACACACACACACACACACACACACACACACACACATAGCAGCAGGATCACAGTAATACGTGCATGACTCCATGGTACTGTCAGCATTCAGTGTAATAATAGTGTCAGGTTGATTTTGTGTTAGCTTTGGAAAATTCTATAACATACAGTTTCTCTCTATAGCATGTGACTGAAGATATCCCCGGGAGGTGGCTGCCCTTAACAACATGATATCTAATCCAGCCAGGAGCACAGAAATCCAGAAGCACGGAGATCTAGGGGCACAGAGAGCCAGGAGCACGGAGAGCCAGGAGCACAGAGATCCAGGAGCATAGCGATCCAGGAGCAAAGAGATCCAGCTATGATTTTACACCCTTTAAAGTAATTGATGTACAAACACAAGCTGAGTCAAAGGGTTGAACCATATACAGTGGGGCAAAAAAGTATTTAGTCAGCCACCAATTGTGCAAGTTCTCCCACTTAAAAAGATGAGAGAGGCCTGTAATTTTCATCATAGGTACACTTCAACTATGACAGACAAAATGAGAAAAAAAATCCAGAAACTTGCACAATTGGTGGCTGACTAAATACTTTTTTGCCCCACTGTATATACAGGCTGGCGGCCTAGGAGGGGAGTGTCTATCTAAGTGGCAGTGTTGTGCCGTGCACATATCCATTCTGGCTGCCCTGGATGCGGTTAGTGCTTCCTGACGCGCCTCTGGCTTTGACCCTCTAGATGTGCTGTCCCGCAGGCTTCACTAACAGCAGTCAGAGCAGAGCAGGTCGGCAGCAGGGTAATTAAGGTAAAGTGCTGCCTGACGGTGGATGGATGGAGGCTGACAGGGCTGAGAGAGGGATCTGATTACCGTCTTCAAGCAGGCTGGATCCACCCTCCACCCTGCCCTGCCCTACAGCTATGGTACAATACACTCCCTCACCATAACACAGTAGAAATGTGAGTGTTTATTCTTGTGGCAGGGATAGGCTCTGCACTATGACCTGGGCCCAGATTCACAAAACACAACTTACTCAAAAACGTAAGAAGCTTCTTAAGAAAAAAACAAAGTTCAGAAGTACAATTCCTCAAAAATATCTTAAGATTTCACAATATTCTTACAAACTTCTCAAATATCTTCTTACGAACCTATTAGCCATCTTCTTAAAAATGGTCACATATACTCCCTCTCTGGCCTCTAGGTCATCAGGCTGCTGATTATCCCGCACACCTGTCACCATCTTCAAGCACACCAGCGCCTCGTGACACTCCGCACCCAGGTGGTAAGGGTAGGTAACAACACGTCCGCTACGCTGATCCTCAACACAGTGGCCCCTCAGGGATGCGTGCTCAGCCCCCTCCTGTATTCCCTGTTCACTCATGACTGCATGGCCAGGCACGACTCCAACACCATCATTAAATTTGCCGATGACACAACAGTGGTAGGCCTGATTACTGACAACAACGAGACAGCCTATAGGGAGGAGGTCATAGACCTGGCCGTGTGGTGCCAGGACAACAACCTCTCCCTCAACGTGATCAAGACAGGTGATGATTGTGGACTACAGGAAAAAGAGTACCGAGCACCGAGCACATTCTCATCGACGGGGCTGCAGTGGAGCAGGTTGAGAGCTTCAAGTTCCTTGGTGTCCACATCACCAACAAACTAACATGGTCCAAGCACACCATGACAGTCATGAAACGGGCATGACAAAACCTATTCCCCCTCAGGAGACTGAAAAGATTTGGCATGGGTCCTCAGATCTTCAAAAGGATCTACAGCTGCACCATCGAGAGCATTCTGACCGGTTGCATCACTGCCTGGTATGGCAACTGCTCGGCCTCGGACCGCAAGGCACTACAGAGGGTAGTGCAAATGTCCCAGTACATCACCGGGGCCAAGCTTCCTGCCACCCAGGACCTCTATACCAGACGGGGTTAGAAGAAGGCCCTAAAAATTGTCAAAGACTCCAGCCACCCTAGTCATAGACTGTTCTCTCTGCTACCACATGGCAAGCGGTATCGGAGCCGGATCGCCAGGCTCCCCTGCTTCCACCGGCTCCCCTGCCTCAGCCGGATCGCCAGGCTCCTCTGCCTCAGCCAGATTGCCAGGCTCCTCTGCCTCAGTCGGCTCGACAGGTTCCCGAGCCCCAGCCGGCTCGTAAAGTTCCCGCGCCCCAGCCGTCCGCGCCCCAGCCGGCTCGTCAGGTTTCTGCTCTTCAGCAGGGGTGACCGGTCCGCTCCTGATCCCCGGGTTCGTTCCCTTTGTCAGCGTCCTGCGGCTGGAGCCTTGCATTGGGGAGGGCGTACTCTTACGTATACTCCCTCTCCGGCCTCTAGGTCATCAGGCTGCTGATTATCCTGCACACCTGTCACAATCGTCAAGCGCACCAGCGCCTTATGACACTCACCTGATCTCCATCACCTTCTTGATTATCTTCCCTATATCTGTCACTCTCCTTGGTTAGTTCCTCAAGTGTTATTGACTCTGTTTCATGTTGGTGCATTGTTTGCGTTTCGTGTTTATTGTTTTGTTTATTTATTAAAACAGTCACTCCCTGTACTTGCTTCCTGACTCTCAGCGCACTCATTACAAACATATTGTCGGGGCAACCGATTTAGCTTGCTATCTAGTATTGTTTTGTACAGCGATTATTGTTCTAAAACATGTTTTGGGGTTTAAAATAATCAATACTGAAACTTTCAGATGAAGTTTGTGAGTGACTTAAACATGTTAAATTGCTTTCATTAGCTTATTATCTTATTGCCCTGAGTTTAAGACAAGGGTTTATATATCTTGGAATTAAGAACATTTACAAGAATCTAATTTCTTCTTCACTTTTTGCTTAAGAATAAACATATTATATATGTTCGATTTTTGGGATTGCAATTTCAGAAAATGTCCATAATATATCTGCAGTAATAGTGATACTTACCCACAGCGTATCACATGTACTTTTTCCAAAGCTACATTCATTTGGCAAACCTTGAATGATTGTCCCTCTTTATTCAAAGTAAAGGCCTAGTCTATGATGGGCCTATTCATATTTGAATTAATATTTTGTTAAAGCCTATACACTATAGAATAGATTCAGATCATTATACATTAACGTTTCAATTGATTACAATTATTTCTTAAATTCCCATCAGGCGTTATTGTCTCGGTTTCCATGTTCAGACGCATTCCTTGTTTTTGTAGTGGTACGTGTTTGTTTATATTCAACTCTCAAACTGCTTCCTGACTCCCTGCGTCTACATAACAAAATAACACCTCACCACATGGAAGCAGCAGTTGATCAAGACATCTCCCAGATGGAGATCATGACTAGCTGGCTCAACTGGGGACGGGTATGGAAGAGGTCCTCCGTTCTTCAATGTCTCGGGCGGAGGATTCTCTCCTATGTGTCGACCCAGCGAGCCAGCACCCCGGCCCATCCAGCAGTCCATCCAGGTCAGTGAGGTCCGTTTGTCCCTCCCGGACAAATACGATGGGACTCCATCAAAATGCCCGTGGCTTCCTACTCCAGTGCTCCTTCTATTTCGCTCATCAGATGGGAGCCCCCACCACTGAGAGGTGCAAGGTTGCCATGGTTATTTCCCTGCTGACTGGACGGGCATTGGAGTGGGCTACGGCCATCTGGGAGAGAGGAGAAGAGGAGCTGGTTTCATATGAGGGGTTCTTGGCTCTGTTCAGGGGGGTCTTCGACCATCCACTAGAGCGCAGAGATTGAGATGAGCACTTACTCCACCTACGGCAGGAAGGCCAGACAGCTACAGAGTACGTCCTCACCTTCAGGACAGTGGCAGCATCCAACGGACGGAATGCACCCTATTCTGAAGAGGATTGCGCGAGGAGATCCAGACGGAGTTGGCGTGCCGAGATGACACCCTCTCCTTGGACGCACTTATCGTGATGGCCATCTGTCTGGATAACTTTCTGCGGGAGCATCAGCACCACCATCACCTCTCTCCCTCCTTTGTTGACCAATCTGAGTCAGAGCCTGAACTCATGGAGATAGGGGCCAGGCGCCTCCCTGCGGCTGAGCGACACCGTCATAGACAGCTGGGGCTCTGTCCCTATTGTGGACAGGAGGGGCACCAGCTTCAGCAGTGTCCGATATGTCCCAACCCAGGGTCCACAAGAGCAGAGGGACGGAAGGTCCCATGATCATCCGTCTCCTAGGTTTGGCGCAACTATTCCACCATCCTCCCTTTCCACCAAACCCTTTCTAGTGTCTATCACTAGCTGGCTGTCCCTCATATGCTGTATCTACTGCTCTAGTGGACTCCTGTGCCGCAGGGAATTTCAATGACGAATCCCTTGCCGCCTCACTGAACATCAAATCGAATCAAAAATCAAATCAAACTTTATTTTCCACATGCGCCGAATACAAGTGTAGACTTTACCATGAAATGCTTACTTACAAGTCCTTAACCAGTTCAAGAAGAAGTAAATATTTACTAAGTAGGTTAAAATAAAAAGTAATAATAAAAAGTAACACAATAAGAATAACAATAACGGGGCTATATACAGGGGGCACCGGTACCGAGACAGTGTGCAGGGGTACAGGCTAGTTGAGGTAATCGGTACATGTAGGTGGGGGTGAAGTGACTATGCATAGGTAACAAACAAACAGCGAGTAGCAGCAGTGTGCAAGAGGGTGGGGTGGGATGGGAGGAGGGGTCAATGTAAATTGTCCGGTGGCGAATTTTATGAATTGTTCAGCAGTCTAATGGCTTGGGGGTAGAAGCTGTTGAGGAGCCTTTTGGTCCTAGACTTGGCGTTCCGGTACCGCTTGCCGTGCGGTAGCAGAGAAAATAGTCTAAAACTTGGCTGACTGGAGTCTCTGGCAATTTTATGGGCCGTGACACAGCCTATTAAATAGGTCCTGGATGGCAGTAAGCTTGGCCGCAGTGATGTGCTGGGCCGTTCGCACTACCCTCTGCAGTTGCCATACCAGGCGGAGATGCAACAGGTCAGGATGCTCTCGATGGTGCATGTACAGTACCAGTCAAAAGTTTGGACACAACGACTCAAGGGTTTTTCTTTTTACTATTTTCTATCAAAACTATGAAATAACACATATGGAATCATCTAGTAACCAAAAACATTTTTAACTCCCGAGTGGTGCAGCAGTCTAAGGCACTGCATCTCATTGCTAGATGTGTCACTACAGACAATCTGGTTCGAATCCAGGCTGTATCACAACCGGCCGTGATTGGGAGTCCCATAGGGCGGCGCACAATTGGTCCAGCGTCGTCCAGGTTTGGCCGGTGTAGGCTGTCATTGTATATACGAATTTCTTCATAACTGACTTGCCTAAAGGTAAACATTTATTTTTATTTTTTAAACAAATCAAAATATATTTTATATTTGAGATTCTTCAAAGTAGCCACCCTTTGCCTTGATGACAGCTTTGCACATTCTTGGCATTCTCTCAACCAGCTTCATGAGGTAGTCACCTGGAATGCATTTCAATTAACACGTGTGTCTTGTTAAAAGTTCATTTGTGGAATTCCTTGCCTTCTTAATGGGCTTGAGCCAATCAGTTGTGTTGTAACAAGGTAAGGGTGGTATAGAGAAGATAGCCCTATTTGTGAAAAGTCCGTATTATGGCAAGAACATCTCAAATAAGCAAAGAGAAATGACAGTCCATCATTACTTTAAGACATGAAGGTCAGTCAATTTGGAACATTTCAAGAAAATGAAAGTTTCTTCAAGTGCGTCAGCAAAAACCATCAAGCGCTATGATGAAGCTGGCTCTCATGATGACTGCCACAGGAAAGAAAGACCCAGAGTTACCTCTGCTGCAGAGGATAAATTCATCAGAGTTACCAGCCTCAGATATTGCAACCCAAATAAATGCTTCACAGAGTTCAAGTAACAGACACATCTCAACATCAACTGATCAGAGGAGACTGCGTAAATCAGGCCTTCTGTCACGCCCTGATCTGTTTCACCTGTCCTTGTGTTTGTCTCCACCCCCTCCAGGTGTTGCTTATTATCCCCGGTGTATTTATCCCTGTGTTTCCTTTCTCTCTGTGCCAGTTCGTCTTGTTTGTCAAATCAACCAGCGTTTTTGTGTCTCAGCTCCTGCTTTTTCCAGCCTCTCTTTTCTCGCCCTCCTGGTTTTGACCCTTGCCTGTCCTGACTCTGAGCCCGCCTTCCTGACCACGAGCCTGCCTATCATCTTGTACCTTTTGGATTTTGACCTGGTTACTGAACCCCTGCTGGCCTTGACCTCGAGCTTGCCTATCGTCTTGTACCGTTTGGACTCTAACCTGGTTTAGAAACTCTCGCTTGTACCCAACCTGCCTTTTGCCTACCCCTTTTGCTATAATAAATAACGGAGCTCAACCATCTGCCTCCTGTGTCTGCATTTGGGTCTCGCCTTGTGCCCTTATTCCCTCGTGGTCAATTTGCTGCAAAGATACCACTACTAAAGGACACCAATAATAAGAAGAGACTTGCTTGGGTCAAGAAACATGAGCAATGGACATTAGACTGGTGCAAATCTGTCTTATGGTCTGATGAGTTCAAATTTGAGATTTTTAGATCCAACCACTGTCTTCGTGAGACGCAGAGTAGGTTAACGGATGATCTCCGCTTGTGTGGTTCCCACTGTGAAGCATGGAGTAGGCGTGATGATGTGGGGGTGCTTTGCTGGTGACACTGTCTATGATTTATTTAGACTTCAAGGCACACTTAACCAGCTTGGCTACCACAACATTCTGCAGCAATACGCCATCCCATCTGGTTTGGGCTTACTGGGACTATCATTTGATTTTCCACAGGAAAATGACCCAACACACTTCCAGGCTGTGTACGGGTTATTTGACCGAGATGGAGAGTGATGGAGTGCTGCAACAGATGACCTGGCCTCCACAATCACCTGACCTCAACCCAATTGAGATGGTTTGGGATGAGTTGGTTTGCAGAGTGATGGAAAAGCAGCTAACAAGTGCTCAGCATTTGTGAGAACTCCTTCAAAGATTGTAAAAGCATTCCAGGTGAAGCTGGTTTTGAGAATGCCAAGAGTGTGCAAAGCTGTCATCAAGGCAAAAGGTGGCTACTTTGAATTATCTAAAATATATTTTTATTTGTTGAACACTTTTTTGGTTACTACATGATTCCATATGTGTTATTTCATAGTCTTGATGGCTTCCCTATTATTCTACAATATAGGAAATAGTAAAAATAAAGAAAAACCCTTGAATGAGTAGGTGTGTCCAAACTTTTGGCTGGTACTGTATATTATTGACATTTTCTGAAATTACAATGCAAAAAATGTGTAGCACCTTTTAAGAAGACATTTCTTAACGTTTTGTGAATCTGGGCCCTTGTGCTGTGCAATACAGCATGATCAAATATGCAGACTGCATATATTTGTTTTCTTCTATGGCATTAGTCTTTGAGATGATTCTCTCACAACCATATTCCTTTTTCCATCTGTTCCTCTGTTCCTGTTCCTCTCTCTCTCTCTCTCTCTCTCTCTAACCCCTACACCTCCATCTCTCACCCCCACACCTCCATCTCTCACCGTCATGGTTGGGGTTCCCTAAGGTCCAGGGTTCGTCTGAGTCGAAGTGGGTGTCCCCTCCAATCCCAGGGCCCGGGAAGTAGGCGTGGGCTAGGAACCCCCCCTCGCCGTCGAAGGGTGAGCTGTCACCGTGGAAACCTGAGGTGAGATCAATTTATTTTATCTTCAAAGTTTACACTAGGAAAACAAAATTAGGGCAACAGACATACACTGAGTTCCCAAAACATTAGGAACACCTGCTCTTTCCATGACATAGACTGATCAGGTGAATCCAGGTGAAAGCTATGTTCCCATTTTAATGTCACTTGCTAAATCCACTTCAATCAGTCTTGATGAAGGAAAGGAGACAGGTTAAATAAGGATTTTTAAGCCTTGAGACATTGTGTATGTGTGCCATTCAGAGGGTGAATGGGCAAGACAAAAGATTTAAGTGCATTTGAACGGGGTATGGTGGTAGGTTCCAGGCGCACCAGTTTGAACTGCAACGCTGTTGGAATTTTAACGCTCAACAGTTTTCTGTGTGTATCAAGAATGGGAAGCATTGTAGGAAGAATTGGAATCAACATGGGCCAACATCCCTGTGGAACACTTTCGACACCTTGTAAAGTCCACATCCCGATGAATTGAGGCTGTTCGGAGGGCAAAAGGGGGTGCAACTCAATATTAGGGACGTGTTCCTAATGTTTTGTACACACAGTGTTGTTTCAGATACAGTTTCCTCTCCCCAGAACCATTCCATACAATTCTCACCTGAGGCGAAGATGATGGTGATGTCCACGTCCCGCCGGCCGCTCTCCAGGGCACTGTAAGGGACAGCCTCGAAGCGGAGCGGCGTCACCCCTTGCCACACATCAAACGCACGCCGGATGGCATCGTGGGTCTCCCTGGCGCCCACTTTGGGAGTGACGTTCTTTATGCTGAGGGAGGAAGAGGGGGTGAGTCAATTAAGAACATATTTGTATTTACATCGACAGCATGTTTTTACAATAAAGGCCTCGGCCCCGATTCACAAAACACTTCTTATGCAACAATTAAGAAACTTCTTAAGAAAAAAAATAAGAAGTTCATGGGATAATTTGTAAGTGCAATTCCTCAACAATATCTTAAGATTTAATGATTTTCTTATGAACTTCTCAAATATTGACTTACAAGTCTATTCTGAAATTGCATTTCCCCCACAGTTTTATCATTGGACTGTGATACAAAACAAGGAAACGGTGTGCTTTAGGACCATGCGGATGCCTCCGAGTGGTCGGGTAGGCTGTTTGGAGTGTTTATCCATCTAGATAAAAAATGATGTCCCCACCACTTCTAAAAGTTGCGCCCCTGCTTCTTAAGATGTTTGTTGCTAGGCAACCAATTTAGCTAGCTATGAAGCTAGAAATGGCAATCATGTTAGCATATTTCCTACTGAGATTACTGTTCTAAAACAATTTGGGTTTAAAATAATCAATACCAAAACTTTCAGAGTTTGTGAGTGAATTAAACATGTTCAATTGCTTTCATGAGCTTATTCTCTCACTGCCATGAATTTAAGAAAATGATTTAACCATCTTGGACTTAAAAATATTTACAATAATCTAATATATTCTTCACATTTTGCCTAAGAAGAAACATATGACATATGTTAGATTTTTTGGGATTGCAATTTCAGAAAATGACCATAATAAATCTGCAGTAATAGTGATAATTATCAAACAAATCCCCCCCCCAGATTTTTTTTTTTTAAAGAATCACATTTTTGCTTAACTTTTCGCTTTAGGGAAAACATAAGAAATAGCGCAAGAACATTTCCAGTAACATTTTTGAGGAATAGCAACTTTGCTTAACTTGATAAGTCTAAACGTAAGAAAAAAATAGCAGTAAAGAAGTAGTGTCTTCTTAGGTTTTGTGAATCTGGGTCCTGATGTTAAGAGACAAAATATAAAAGAGTGGAAAACAGATTGTGTAATCCATCCTTTGTGGGGTTTTGAGGGGTGGGGGGTTGGTATTGTAGAGTTGGATGGTACCACCAGTTAGACGAGCCATTGTGCATTGGTAAGACCATATAAGACATTGACAATACTTGGAAGAAAATATTTAACACCTTTGCTACATTTCACATCATTAAGATGAAGCTTTAGCACAAAGCAGGCCCCAACAAAAACAGCATTTTAAATATAGAAAAACAGACAGAAGCACATATCTGCCCAAATTCAAACCACCTCTCCCACTATTGCCTGGGGAGAATATTCTCTAAAATGGATGATGAGGCACTCTAAAAGTTTCACTTTTAAACTATTCCAACAAGCCCAGCAGCTTTCACTGCACTTTTAACATAGCTGTCGTTATCAGTCGTTTGCAGACGGTGAGAGCGAGAGAAATCTTCTTCCCCTCGTTTTCTCTCCCCAACTCATTTTTACAGAGCGAGTGCAGCCAGACAGCACAGCCAAGCAGACTGACATTCCATTAGAAGAGGTGCCTCATCAATCCACATGCAAGAAGGAAGGAAGGATTTGAATAAATTTACAGAGTTATCGTCTATGCCGGCTGTAACCTGTCAATTTCCCACTGCGCTGAGGAGGACCCGTTATCCTGCTCTCTCAGACCCCATTAGCAATGGTGATAAGATGGGGAATTTGAATATTTTGGTAAGATTATTGGATGATTTACATAGAGAATCTTAGAGAATTGGACAAGAGAAAAGTTGTCCTCGATCATCCTTGCTATTAAAATGAAGTAGTTTGTCTGCTGATATTCTTAAAATGCAAACAAAAGTTAACTGCAAAGGAATGCAAAGAAGAGGTTGAAAAACATTCCATGTGCCGGCCTACGTCTCTCACCTTTAGGTGATGTGTGTACGTGCATGTGCCGGCCTACGTCTCTCACCTTTAGGTGATGTGTGTAGGTGCATGTGCCGGCCTACGTCTCTCACCTTTAGGTGATGTGTGTACGTGCATGTGCCGGCCTACGTCTCTCACCTTTAGGTGATGTGTGTAGGTGCATGTGCCGACCTACGTCTCTCACCTTTAGGTGATGTGTGTAGGTGCATGTGCCGGCCTACGTCTCTCACCTTTAGGTGATGTGTGTACGTGCATGTGCCGGCCTACGTCTCTCACCTTTAGGTAATGTGTGTAGGTGCATGTGCCGGCCTACGTCTCTCACCTTTAGGTGATGTGTGTAGGAGCATGTGCCGGCCTACGTCTCTCACCTGTAAGTGATGTGTGTAGGTGCATGTGCCGGCCTACGTCTCTCACCTTTAGGTGATGTGTGTACGTGCATGTGCCGGCCTACGTCTCTCACCTTTAGGTGATGTGTGTAGGTGCATGTGCCGGCCTACGTCTCTCACCTTTAGGTGATGTATGTACGTGCATGTGCCGGCCTACGTCTCTCACCTGTAAGTGATGTGTGTAGGTGCATGTGCCGGCCTACGTCTCTCACCTTTAGGTGATGTGTGTAGGTGCATGTGCCGGCCTACGTCTCTCACCTTTAGGTGATGTGTGTACGTGCATGTGCCGGCCTACGTCTCTCACCTGTAAGTGATATGTGTACGTGCATGTGCCGGCCTACGTCTCTCACCTGTAAGTGATATGTGTTCGTTGCCACTTCTGCCCCGTCAGTGCATACCTCCGCTTCCGCGACCTCGAGTTGCCTTTTAGTTTGTCTGGATTCCCACACCTCGGCCTTTTCATCCAACTAAGGAGGGAGGAAGTGGAGGTTGAAGAGAAGGAAAAAGAAGGGATGGGGACGACAAGAGTTGGTTAGATAAGTACAAGAATCTGGTGACAGATATACCTACAGGATGTTTAACTGGTTATATTTGATGCCACAACAAGCACTACTCTGAACTAGAATACCCTACATATTGCCTTACATACTGCGGTTCAGTGGACAATGGGACAATTGGTTCCCACTGTAAAATAGAGCTGCTTCATACTACCCCTAATAACTACATACTGTACAGTATGTACCTTTTTCAAATGTATATTTCAGAATCATCAACAAGATTCAGCCGTGGGCTGATGTCTTTTTTCTTTTTTTCTCTCTTTTTTTGTCTGGAGACGATGGTCAGGGGGCCGGAACATACAGTAGACTGCAAAATGCAAACTGACCGCAAGAAGCCAAAACAGATATAATATTTGTCAAAGATCACATATAAACCAAATTATATTAGTCACATGTGCCAAATACAACAGGTGTAGTAGACCTTACAGTGAAATGCTTACTTATGAGCCCCTAACCAACAATGCAGTTTAAAACACACACACACACACACACACACACACACACACACACACACACATATATATATATATATATATATATATATATATATGAATAAAAGTAACAAGTAATTAAAGAGCAGCAGTAAAATAACAATAGGGAGACTAAATGCAAGGGGGTACTGGTACAGAGTCAATGTGCGGGGGGGGGGGGGGGGGGGCACCGGTTAGTCAAAGTAATCTCTCTATGCGTGGGAATACTTTGGTACAGATTTACAAAATGTAAATGCCTTGGAGCTGGTTTTCTGGGGGTTTTATTGTCCAACAATAAATGAGAATAATAATAATAATAATCTACCTATTTTGTACCTATCAAAACTTTGGAGGCAAATAAAATCCCCTGTGGGCCGCTATTTGGGGAACTGGTATATATATATTACATTTTTAGTGCCAAACAAAAACATATGAAGAGTTTCATTCCAAAACGCGATATATGCATTTTCAGACATATTTTGAGAAAGAGATCATGTTTCATCTTACCATAACCTGGGCTAGTGAAAAGACACATGATTTTATTTGAAATATATGCAAGGTAATTTTATTTTAGAGAGACAAATAATCATGTTTTGTGGTAAACGCTATAAACCCACCCCAAACAACAGAACTCCAATATTAAAATGATCCTGATTGTGTTTTAGACAGTATCGATACATAAATAAATATTAAAATACTACATTTGTTTCAACTATACTGTGCAAATATCACATAGCCAGTTTATTGTATCCAGAGGGTGAACAGTCTATACAATGTGTGGTTTCTTTTTGGACATTTAAGCAACTTACGCAACAATTTTATGGGGGTTTTACAGGTTTTTCGTTTAGGATAAATAATGTAAAGGGAAGCTTTTTCAGTTTGATTATATACACTTTGGGGAAGGATTTAAGGAATAATAAAGACATTGAAAGTCTCTTGCAATTCATTTTCCGGTGAAAGATGGATTGATTCTTATTGTCGGAGTGACACAGCACGCTGTTTGCAGCCTCTGTATGTTTGCACACAGTAGCCTATTGTTCCCCATTAGTGGATCTTGGCTCTCTCCTTTTGTTTAGAAAGTTTCTATGGGCCAAGAGGAATAGATATCAGAGGCTTCAAACTGTCAAAGGGATCCATAACAAAAAAGTCCACGACACTCAAGAGCTCAAAGCTTACGTAACGCTAGGTAGCACGGGAACAGCTGAGAGTGACAGCGGTCTACGCATCTGGCTGACTAAGCCACGGGTTAGCCTAAACGAATAAGATATGTTTCTGATTATATTAAAATATTTAGGGAAACCTAAACCTATGGGATCGGTGTGTCCCCCATGGGACGGTTGAGCTAACGTAGGCTAATGTGATTAGCATGAGATTGTAAGTAACAAGAATATTTCCCAGGACATAGACATATCTGATATAGGCAGAAAGCTTAAATTCTTATTAATCTAACTGCACTGTCCAATTTACAGTAGCTATTACAGTGAAAGAATACCATGCTATTGTTTGAGGAGAGTGCACAGTTATGAACTTGAAAATGTATTAATAAACCAATTAGGCACATTTGGGCAGTCTTGAGACAACATTTTGAACAGAAATGCAATGGTTCATTGAACCAGTATAAAACGTTGCATGTACAATGCTGCCATCTAGTGGCCAAGATCTAAATTGCCCCTAACATGGAATAGTACATTATGGCCTTTCTCATTGCATTTCAAAGATGATGGGGGGACATGTTTTTTTCTTTGTATTATATTTTTTTTACCAGATCTAATGTGTTATATTCTCTTACATTCATTTCACATTTCCACAAACTTCAAAGTATCTCCTTTCAATTGGTATCCAGAATATGCATATCATTGCTTTAGGTCCTGAGCTGGAGGCAGTTAGATTTGGGTATGTCATTTTAGCCCCAATTTTTTTTAAGGGTCCAATTCTTAAGAAGGTAACTCAACAGACAAATACAGTATAATGGACATGATTTGCTAAATGACTGACTTTTGTGCCAGCGACAAAACCCAGGACAGTGGATAAAGATAGAAGCATTTTAAAAATATTGTTCTAATTGTAGATGATCAGTTACATAGCCTTTTTTTATACTCCCAATGTAATGTTAATGGTTTCTAACATGGCTACCATATAATTTTGAAGTATCATGTAAATGCATCATAATGCTAATTCTGTTCAAGGGAGCTAACATAGCTGCCATATAATGTTGTAGTGTTATGTCAATGTATCCTACTGAAGAAACCTCAATGTCCCATCTCTCTAAACACATGGCTCTGGTATGAAATATTCAATTCAGATGAAAAAATGCAAATGTACATTTTTTTCATTATCACGTTTTGAAAATAAACACTTTTCATATTATAGTACGCCACAAAAGTGAATGTATTACCATAAAAATGTGACAGCTAGCTGAATTAAATGGTTCTTTCCATTCTGAGAAAAAAGTGGTGAGACTGAGTGTTGGCCAGGCTAGAGCTTCAATGACTGATCTATTTCCATTCAAACCCATGCAACACATGGAATACTGTGCTCACACATAATATGTCAAATGTAGAGCCTCACCTTAGTGTGATATCACTTCATCAATTAAGCAAGAAGGGGAAGAATGAAAAGAGTTCAAATCTCACTTGGCACGTGGCTGCTGGTTAGAGGTCAAATCAAAACAAATGTTATTTGTCACATACACATGGTTAGCAGATGTTAATGTAGGTGGAGTGAAATGCTTGTGCTTCTAGTTCCGACAGTGGTGTTGGAGCTAATTCGGGTTAATCAGTGCAGGCTACTTTATCATTGGTGATAGTTACTTTTTTTGTTTCCTATTTTCCAGTGGTGTAAAAAGTATCAAATTGTTATACTTGAGTAAAAGTAAAGATACCTTAATATAAAATGACTCGTAAAAGTAAAAGTGGAAGTCACCCAATAAAATACTTCTTAAGATAAATATTTGGGTTTTAAATATACTTAAGTAACTGTAATTAGTAAATATAGTAAAACAAGTTTACTTTTTTATTTAACCTTTATTTAACAAGAAAGTTTGATACTGTAAAAGTATAAATCATTTAAAATTCCTTATATTAAGCAAACCGGATGGAACAATTTTCATGTTTTTATTTTATTTACGGATAGCTAGGGGCACACTCCAACATTCAGACATAATTTACACACGAAGCATTTGTGTTTAGTGAGTCCGCCAGATCAGAGGCAGTAGATATGACCAGGGATGTTCTCTTGATGAAAGTGTGTGAATTGCATTCAAAATGTAATGAGTACTTTTGAGTGTCAGGGAAAATGTGTGGAGTAAAAAGTACAATATTTTCTTTAGGATCAAATCAAATCAAAGTGTATTTGTCACGTGTGCCGAATACAACAGGTGAAGACCTTACAGTAAAATGCTTACTTACAGGCTCTAACCAATAGTGCGGGAAAAAAGGTGTGTGTGTGTGTGTGTGTGGGTAAGTAAAGAAATAAAACAACAGTAAGAGGGGTTGGGGGGAGGCACACAATACAAATAGTCTGAGTAACCATTTGGTTACCTATTCAGGAGTCTTATGGCTTGGGGGTAAAAACTGTTGAGAAGCCGTTTTGTCCTAGACTTGGCACTCCAGTACCGCTTGCCATGCGGTAGTAGAGAGAACAGTCTATGACTGGGGTGGCTGGGGTCTTTGACAATGTTCAGGGTCTTCCTCTGACACCGCCTGGTGTGGAGGTCCTGGATGGCAGACACCTTTGCCCCAGTGATTTACTGGGCCGTACGCACTACCCTCTGAAGTGCCTTGCAATTGCCGAGCAATTGCCGTACCAGGCAGTGATGGAACCGGTCAGGATGCTCTCGATGTTGCAGCTGTAGAACCTTTTGAGAATATCAGGACCCATGCCAAATCTTTTTAGTTTCCTGAGGGGGAATAGGCTTTGTCGTGCCCTCTTCACGACTGTCTTGGTGTGTTTGGACCATTCTAGTTTGTTGTTAATGTGGACACCAAGGAATTTGAAGCTCTCAACCTGCTCCACTACAGTCCCGTCGATGAGAATGGGGACGTGCTCGGTGCTCCTTTTCCTGTAGTCCACAATCGTCTCCTTAGTCTTGGTTACGTTGAGGGATAGGTTGTTATTCTGGCACCAACCGGCCAGGTCTCTGACCTCCTCCCTATAGGCTGTCACGTCGTTGTCGTTGATCAGGCATACCACTGTTGTGTCGTCAGCAAACTTAATGATGGTGTTGGAGTCGTGCCTGGCCATGCAGTCGTGGGTGAACAGGGAGTACAGGAGGGGACTGAGCTGAAGTAAAAGTTGTCAAAAAGAATAATAGTAAAGTATAGTATTTTTACTGAAGTAATTTACACCACTGCTATTTTCACTGATATACTCAGTCCCATTCTGTTTTTAAGTAATGAAAAATGGTTTATTGGGATTTAGATGACTCAATGGTCCTCAATGTGAGTGTACTGTAGATGTGTTAATATGTGAATGTATCCGTGTAACTCAATAACCCAATGGCGCCGACAGAGATGCCTCTCTTCGCGTTCTTAGGAAATTATGCAGTATTTTTTTTAATTATTATTTATTTCTTACATTGTACCCCAGGAAATCTTAAGTCTTATTACATACACCCGGGAAGAACTATTGGATATAAGAGCAACGTCAACTTACCAACATTACGACCAGGAATACGACTTTCCTGAAGTGGATCCTCTGTTCGGACCAACACCCAGGACATTGGATCTAATCCCAGTAGGCGGCCCAAAACAACGGCGCCGCAGAAGGGGCAGACGGAGCAGCCTTCTGGTCAGGCTCCGTAGATGGGCACATCGCTCACCGCTCCCGAGTATACTACTCACCAATGTCCAGTCTCTTGACAACAAGGTAGACGAAATTCGAGCAAAGGGTTGCCTTCCACAGAGACATTATCTGTTTCACGGAAACATGGCTCTCTCCGGATATGTTGTCGGAATCGGTTCAGCCACCGGGCTTCTCCATGCATCGTGCCGACAGAGATAAACACCTCTCTATGAAGAGGAAGGGCGGGTGTGTCTGCTTTATGTTTAATGACTCATGGTGTAATCATAACAACATACAGGAACTCAAGTCCTTCTGCTCACCCGACCGAATTCCTTACAATCAAATGCTGGCCATTTTACCTACCAAGAGAATTCTCGTCAGTTACAGTCACAGCTGTGTACATTCCCCCTCGAATGAACACCAAGACGGCCCTCAAGGAACTTCATTGGACCCTTATGTAAACTGGAAACCATATATCCGGAGGCTGCATTTATTTTAGCTTGGGATTTTAACAAAGCAAATTTTAGAACAACGCTACCTAAATGCTATCAGCATATTGATTGCACGACTTGCAGGGATAATACTCTTGATCACTGCTACTCTAACTTCCGCAATGCATACAAAGCCCTCCCCCGCCCTCCCTTTGGCAAATCCAACCACGATGCCATCTTGCTCGATCCGTCTTATTGGCAGAACCTCAAAGGGGATGTACCAGTGACGAGAACCATTCAACGCTGGTCTGACCAATCGAAAGCCACACTTTAAGATTGTTTTGATCACGCAGACTGGAATATGTTCTGGTCAGCCTCAGAGAACAACATTGACCTATATGCTGACTCGATAAGTGTGTTTATTAAGAAGTCCTTAGGAGATGTTGTACCCACTGTGACTATTAAAACCTTCCTTAACCAGAAACCGTGTATGTATGGCGGCATTTGCGCAAAACTGAAAGCGCGATCCACCGCATTTAACCATGGAAAGAGGTCTGGAAATATGGCTGAATTTAAACAGTGTTGTTATTCCCTCCACAAGTCAATCAAACAAGTGAAACGCCAGAACAGGGACAAGGTGGAGTCGCAATTCAATGGCTCAATATCGAGACGTATGTGGCATGACCATGGAAATCACAGACTACAAAAACAAAAACAGCCACGTCACGGACGTCGACATCAGGCTTCCAGACAATCTAAAACACCTTCTTTTCCCGCTTTGAGGCTAATACAGTGCCACCGTCGCGACTCACTAACAAAGACTGTGTCCCCCCTCTCCTTCTCCATGGCTGACGTGAGTAAAACATTTAAACTTGTTAACCCTCCCAAGGCTGGTGGCCCGGATGGCATCCCTAGCCGCATCCTCAGAGCATGCGCAGACCAGCTGGCTGGTGTGTTTTACGGACATATTCAATCACTCCCTATCAAATCTATCCCAGTCTGTTGTCCCCACATGCTTCAAGATGGTTACCATTGTTCCTGTACCCAAGAAGGCAAAGATAACTGAACTAAATGACTACCTACCGGTAGCACTTACTTCTGCCATCATGAAGTGCTTTGAGAGGCTAGTCAAGGATCATATCACCGCCACCTTAGACCCACTTCAGTTTGCATACCGCCCCAACAGGTCCAAAGATGATGCACTCACCATCAAACTGCAAACTGCCCTATCCCATCTGGACAAAAAGTAAGAATGCTGCTCATTGTCTACAGCTCAGCATTCAAACCCATAGTACCCTCTAAGCTCATCGAGCTGGAGCCCCTGGGTCTCAACCCCGCCCTGTGCAACTGGGTCATGGACTTTCTGATGGGCCCCACAAGAGTGTGTGCTCAGTCCTCTCCTGTACTCCCTGTTCACCCACGACTGCGTGGCCATGCACGCCTCCAACTCAATCATCAAGTTTTCAGACGACACAACAGTAGTGGGCCTGATCACCAACAACGACGAGACAGCCTATAGGGAGGAGGTGAGGGCACTTGGAGTGTGATGTCAGGAAACCAACCTCTCACTTAATGTCAACAAAACAAAGGAGATGATCGTGGACTTCAGGAAACAGCAGAGAGAGCACCCCCCGATCCACATCGAAGGGACAGCAGTGGAGAAGGTGGAAAGTTTTACGTTCCTGGGCGTACTCATCACAGACCAACTGAAAGGGTCCACTCACACAGACAGTGTGGTGAAGAAGGCGCAACAGCTTGTAACTCAAAACCCTGACAAACATTTACAGATGCACAATCGAGAGCATTCTGTCGAGTATCACAGCCTGGTACGGCAACTGCAGCGCCCTCAACCGCAAGGCTCTCCAAAGGGTGGTGCTGTCTGCACAACGCATCCCTGGGAGCAAACTACCTGCCCTCCATGACACCTACAGTACCGCTGTCACAGGAAGACCAAAAATATAATTAAGGACAATAACCACCCAAGCCATTGCCTGTGCCTGTTCACACCGCTATCATCCAGAAGGCGAGATCAGTACAGGTGCATCAAAGCTGGGACCGAGAGACTGAAAAACAGCTTCTATCTCAAGGCCATCAGACTGTTAAACAGCAATCACTAACTCAGAGAGGCTGCTACCTACATTGAGACCCAATCCCTGGGCACTTTAATAAATGGATCATTAGTCATTTTAAACAATGCCACTTTAAATAATGCCACTTTAATAATGTTTACATATCTTACATTACTCATATCACATGTATATACTGGGTTTTATACCATCTACTGCACCTTGCCTATCATCCATATACTTATATGTACATATTCTCATTCACCCCTTTAGATTTGTGTGTATTAGGTAGTTGTTGGGGAATTGTTAGATTACTTGTTAGATATTACTGCACTGTCGGAACTATAAGCACAAATATTTCACTACACTCACATTAACATCTGCTAACCATGTGTATGTGACCAGTAAAATTTGATTTGGTGTGTGTGTGTGTCCGTGTGTATGTGTGTCTACTCACTCTGTGGTCCTCTCATCCAGTGTCCCTGTAACATTGAGGCCGTAGATGCGCTGCATGGCTGCGATGGCTTGTTGCATGGTCTGGGCTGAACGCAGGATAGCCATTCTGGGGTCTGTGTGGGGAAGGTAGCCATACTTCTGTAGCCATCCCTACAGGAGAAAGGGAGGGAGGAGAGAGGGAGAGATTCATGCATTACTGTCCTTATTCATATCTGAAAGAAAGCTGACAAATGATGAAATTACATCGCTATTACATGAGTTATAACAAAGCTACATTTTGGTAATCGTAACCGAGAGAAATGATAGGGAGAAAGGTCTGTCCTTGTTCATAAAGTCTCTAGTATGAGTCAAACTGATCTCTGCATCAAATACATTTTTATTTGTCACGTGCGCCGAATACAACAGGTGTAGACTTTACTGTAAAATGCTTACTTACGAGCCCTTCACCAACAATGCAGAGTTCAAAGGTTTTTAAAAAACATAATAAAAAGGAAATGGTAACACAATAAAATCTTTAATAACGGAAGAGTGGTAGCGAGTCAATGTGCAGGGGTGCAAAACAGTGGAGGTAATTGAGGTAGTATGTACATGTAGCAGCGTCTGTGAAACTATGTCTCTGTGTGTGTGTGTGTGTGGCGTTAATATGCATGTGTGTGTTTTGTGTGTGTGTGTGAGCGTATGTAGTTTGTGTGTGTGCTGGTGTCAGTGTGGTATGTGTGTGGGGGTAGAGTCTAGTGAGTGTGCATAGACCCAGTGCAAGAGAGGCGTTTTTTTAACTGGGGTCAATGCAAATAGTCCGGCTGTCTATTTGATTAACTGTTCAACAGTCTTATGGCTTGGGGGTAGAAGCTGTTCAGTAGCCTATCATACAGAGAATCTCTGCATCATACAGTTCAGGTTCATAATTGATGGAGAACTCTTTGGATAGAAGTACCTCTGTTCCAACCTGAACATTGTTAGCCACATCCAACAGTATCCAGAGTTACAGGAACACTTGTTTTCTATAACCACACAGTGACACTGACAGAGAAAGGGCTGCAGGTTCATATTTCAGGATGAACATTGTAACCCATATGGCTATGCCCAGTTACCCACAGTTACCCACATCCTTTCCAGTAACATTCACTCAGTGTTTTTGCCTATAACCAACACAGCTCAAAGCAGCCGCCCACACAGAGTGACACTGACACTCCTTCATTCAGTAGAGATTGAGTGTAGACCAGGGGTCATTGTTAGATCCTATCCCCGTTGATGGGATTCGAGAGCCACGAGGCAGCGAGGCAGGCGGCCACGCTCCACCACAGCTGTCCACACGCCAACCAGCTGCTGTTGCCTCGCTATCACCATCATTACCCATCCTATGAGATGCTCCCGCTAATCCTCCACATATCTCTCCCTCCCTCCCTCAATCCCTGTATCTCTATCTCTCCCTCTCCGCTCCTCATTGAGCCAAACGCCTTGTTGTTGTTTGTCCATCTTTCCACCATCCCTTAATCATATGTAGCCAATGGTTGGTTGGTTGGTTAGTTGTTTGTTGCTAAGTCTGTGTATAGCTACGGCCCAGGTTCTGGTTCCCAGGACTGAATAAGGAATTTGATTGTGCCATTTGACTTGGGATGGGATGAGAGAGAATAGTCTATGGTAGGCTAGGCCTATTCAGAGAATATGACAGCAGCAATTAATATGGTACTAGATATTCAACCCTATCCCATTACGCAACTTGGATCACATCTTAATCTGCACAGCCATAAACCCACCAAATTTCCCTCGACAAAGAATAATAGTTTATAGCATAGTAGTCCCTTGCAAAAGTATTCAGACCCCTTGGATTTCTTCACATTTTATTGTGTTACATAGTGGGATTCAAATTGATTTAGTTGTCATTTTGTTCTCAACAATCTACACAAAATAACATTACAAAAATGTAATGACTAAAATATAGTCGTTGCAAAAGTTTCGAGTCAATATGTGTTAGAAACACCTTTTGGCATCAATTACAGCTTAGAGTCTTCTTGGGTAAGTCCAGTGGTGTAGCAGAGGGTAGAAGTAGGTATAAGCCATATACCCACTTTTGTTGTGGCCATTGCCTACACTCACTTATTAATCCCCACAATGCAAATCAAAGTAGTATAGTGGAGATATAAGACATATCAATGAATAAGGCTGATGGAACAGATCAGAATTTTTAGCTTAAAAATGTTCAACTATTATTTCTTCACATTTTAAGTGCAGCAATCTGCACACGGCAGTAGGCCTGTGCGCAAACATTCCAAAATATTATTTGCGGGGGGAAAAACTTTCTAAAATGCGCAACACATGCTAGAGGTTTCATGGACAGAGATTGAAATATCCATTAGAAAGTTAGAAAAACAGGACATCTAAAGATGCTATAAGGATCCTGGGTTGCTAATATGACTGGGAAATGGCTTTTGCTGCTAGACAATGAAAAGTTGATTTGAGTATTTACTAAATAATTGCTTCCACCTTTCTATGGTGGAATTTTGTCTATAGGCGACTTTGAAGCAAGGTAAGACATGAAGTAAAAGGAAAAATATAGCGATGCTAATGATAGGCCTAACCGTCTTCTGGTAAATGGAAAGTCTTTCCCAAAAACCTTCTCAATTAAATGTAAACTAGCTACAAAGTAGCCTATGCCTACCTGGCAGAAATATATTGTGATTATTTGCATTTTTTTTTCAAACTCCATCTCATGTGAGTAAAGAAAGAACCAAACAACAGTGCTTGGTGCCTGAACAGTTGAATTTAAAGGGAGACTCTTTAGATATTATTTTTCCCAGACCTAAAAAGTGCTCTTCTGATGTGGTTTAAGTATTGTTGTGGACTTAGAAATACAACAAAATTGGATGTTCTATTTCAAAAAAATATACTTTGAGTGTAAAAAAATCTGAAACCTGTGAATTTATGAAACAGTTGACATCCTAATTTATCTATTTCAATAGTAGGCTGGCACGCCCTGATCTGTTTCACCTGTCTTTGTGATTGTCTCCACCCCCCTCCAGGTGTCGCCCATCTTCACCATTATCCCCTGTGTTGTTATACCTGTGTTCTCTATTTGTCTGTTGCCAGTTCGTTTTGTTTGTCAAGCTTACCAGTATTTGTCCTGTCAGCTCCTGTCTTTTCCCAGCCTCTCTTTTTCTCGCCCTCCTGGTTTTTGACCCTTGCCTGTCTTGACCTTGAACCCGCCCGCCTGACCACTCTGCCTGACCCTGAGCCTGCCTGCCATCCTGTACCGTCGCCTCTGTTGCTGTAATAAATATTGTTACTTCGACACGGCCTTCATCTGGGTCTTACCGTATCCTGATAGCAAGAACTGGCCATGACTGACCCAGCAGACCCGGGCCAGCTGCGCGACGCCATCTCCTCCCAAGGAGCCACTATCGGAAGGGACGAGGAACTGCTTCGTGGCCTTATGGAGGGGGTCCAAACTTTGGTTGATCGCCATGACCGGGCATTGGACGGTTTGCCCAGAGCAATTCCGCGGGTTGTCTGGGAGGCAGCTTAGCACGGTGGTAACCCCACAGCCCCACAGCCCCTCAGTAACCCCACTGCTAACAGTGCCGTTTCATCGGTGACTCCACCTTCTCGGTGGAGAGTCGAGCACCTGTCGGGTGTTTCTAGCTCAGTATTCCCTCATTTTCGAGCTTCAGTCCTCCTCCTTCCCCTTGGATCGCTCCAAGATAGCCTATCTCATCATGCTGATGTCTGGGAGGGTTCTCACCTGGGCTACTGCTGTATGGGAACAGCAGCCGGCCATATGTGTTAGTCTGGAGGGATTCAGACTAACCGTTCTCCGGTAGAGAAGCTGCCCGGAGGCTAATCCAGCTTCGGCAAGGCTTCTACAGTGTAGTTTACTATACGGTGGATTTCAGCACGTTGGCAGCGGAGAGTGTTAGAACCAGGAAGCATGTTTGATATGTTCCTGCACGCGTCTCGGAGGAGGTCAAGGACGAGCTTGCTGATCGGGAGTTACCTACGGATCTCAATTCCCTTATCGCTTTGACCATCCGAATCGGTGGGCAACTACGGGAACGATGGAGGGAGAGATTAGATTTTGATCGCACGCCCAAGGACCCCACCTTGCCTCCGAGTCAACTTGGAAGCTCCTGACGGTCTCGTTGCCAAGAGGACCAAGGATTCCCGACCTGCCCCGAGGGCTGCCCGAAGACGGCCGACTCACTGCTTCCTGAGCCTATGTCACTAGGCAGAGCTGGGCTATCGCCAGCGGAATGGAAATACAGGATCAACGCGAAGAGTTGTCTGTATTGCGGGACTCTTGTTCATTTTTTGTCCTCTTGTTCTCTAAAGAAGCCAGGCTTACCGGTAGGAGCAAGGACTCTGGTGGGCCATATGGAGAACATTACTGCTTCCCCTGCTCACACCCCTTTTCATGCCATTCTACTGTGGGGAGACCAATCCAAATCTCTCTGGGCTCTCATTGACTCTGTACCCTGCCATTCCCATGGATGTTAGAGAGCTGGACGGGCACTCTATAGGCCGAGTCACCCACAACACCACTCCCATCCACCTACGGGTGTCAGGGAACCACAGTGAGGTTATCCAGTTTCCTGCTCATCAAGTCCCCTCTGATTCCCGTGGTATTGGGAATTCTCCTGCCTCCAACCACACAATCCCCTCCTTAACTGGTCGACTGGTGCCTTCGTGGACTGGAGCCCGTTCTGCCACACTTATTGCCTGAAGCCAGCACAACGTGCCTCGGTACATCTTCCTGGGGGCTCTGAACGTGCCTCAGGCCTCTCCACCAATCGCTCAGAGTACCAGGACCTCCAGGATGTGTTCTGCAAGGCCCGCTTCCACCGCATCGACCCTATGACTGCGGGATTGACATTCTCCCTAGCACCACGCTTCCCCCGAGGACGTCTGTACTCTGTCGGGACCGGAGACTAAGGCTATGGATACCTACAATGGGGACTCCCTAGCTGCTGGATTTATCCATCCCTCTTCCTCTCCCTCTAGCGCAGGCTTCTTCTTCGTGGAGAAAAAGGACAAGCCCTTGCGCCTGTGCATTGACTACCGGGGACTCAACAACATTACGGTTAAGAACCGTTACCTGCTACCATTCATCTCCTCGGCCTTCGAGCCGCTCCCGGGGGCCATTGTGTTTTCCAAGCTGGATCTACGGAACGCCTACCACCTGGTGCGGATATGAGAGGGGGATGAGTGGAAGACCGCCTTCAACACAGCCAGTGGCCACTACGAGTATCTGGTCATGCCCTTCGGCCTCACCATGCTCCTGCAGTGTTCCAGGCTCTGGTGAATGATGTTCTCCGCGACATGTTGAACCAGTTCATCTTCGTCTACATTGATGACATCCTCGTCTTCTCCCTCTCTCATCAAGAACACGTGCGCCACGTCCGGCAGGTCCTTCAAAACCTTCTGGAGAATCAGCTGTTTGTGAAGGCAGAGAAGTGCGAGTTCCATCGCTCCACCACCCCCTTTCTGGGTTAGATCATCTCTGCTGGGAGTGTCCAGATGGATCCCGGGAAGGTGAGAGCAGTGATGGATTGGTCTCAGTCTACGACCAGGGTGCAGCTGCAACGTTTTCTGGGATCAGCCAATTTCTATTGCCGCTTTATCCGGGGTTACAGCACCCTGGCTTCCCCCCTGTCAGCACTCACCTCGCCCAAGGTTCCGTTCATGTGGTCCCCAGCTGCTGACCAGGCATTCTGGGACCTCAAACATTGCTTCACCACAGCTCCCATCCTGGTTCATCCAGACCCATCTCGTC